>NC_056523.1:128829528-129011448 GCF_019175285.1 Sceloporus undulatus | reverse complement strand
CATTATCGTTTATTTGTATAGTGTCTTAAGTTTACATGGTGCTTTGCAGATACGATAAATTCAAAACATTAAATCCTTCCAGAGGCATACAATTTAAGAAATAACAAAATATAAAACTATACAGTAATTATAACAAATTATGTAGGTAAAGTACATTACTATAAAAGCAACTGACATATGTAATAAGATATAAAGTTATAAAAAAAACAGTATTAAAGTAAAGTTCCAAATGCTTTAGAAAGCAAGGCGCGGGACAGATTGCCCCAAATGGGAGGCCTGCTGCTGGCCTAATTCCCTCCGGAGGGAAGCCACAGCCGCCAAACCGTGCGGCTTCCCTCTGGAGGAAAAAGAACCCAGAAAAAATGTGCTGTAGGGCAGATGTCACGAGTGAACCAATGGTGCACTCATGATGGAAGCGATGCGTGGCACCATGTGGATGCCACATGGCGCTTATGTCACAATGGCGGTGCCCGTGTAGGCTGCCGCCATTGTTATGCTGCTGTGCTGTGATAGGGTTAGGGGCTGTGTGGTCCCTAACCCTAAAATCGGCGCCAGCACAACGCATTTGGCCCAAGAAAGCCTTTAATTCAGATTTAAGGTCCAAAACACACTGCAGAAATAATTCAAATTGAGACTGCTTTAACTGCCCCGCCTCAGTGCTAGGGAATCCTGGGAATTGTACTTTATTGTGGCACCAGAGCTCTCTGACAGAGAAGCCTTAATGTCTCACAAAACTACTGTTCCCAGGATTCCCTAGCACTGAGCCAGGCAGTTAAAGTGTTCTCAAGATGGATTATTTTTGCAGTTGTTTTGGATCTAAAGCATTTTAATGAAGATAAATTCATCAGAAAATATGGTTGAGCACATATTAAAATGCAATCCATGTAATAATGCTGTAAATAAACCATATGGAATGAACACGTACTTATACAAGTGTTTTTTGGCTTTTATTTTGTGGTGTCCTACATTTTGCAGCACCTTGTCTTCCTTTGTGTTGATGGCATTTGGTCGCCGGAGACCCTAAGGCGGTGAATCTATCGCAGGGTTTTCTTGGCAAGTTTCCTTCAAAGGTTCTGGGTTTTTTTTGCCATGGCCATCCTTTGAGGCTGAGAGAGTGTGACTTCCCCAAGGTCTTCCCAGTGGGTTTATGTAGCCAAGCTGGGATTTGAACCCTGGTCCCCAGAGTCACAGTCCAATCCTCAGACCGCTTTAACTTCCGCCGGCAGGCTAAGACCGACTTGTTTAGACAGGCTTTTTAAAACAGAAAGTTTTTAAGGCATGTGACAGGGTGTTGTTGTTATATTGTTTTAATGTACTTTAAGCATTTTAATCTTTTAATAGAATTTAATTCTATTTTAATATAATATTTTGTATGTTTTTAATTGTACGGTTGTTGTTTTTAAGTGTTGTAAGCTGCCCTGAGTCCTAGCCTTGGGAGAAGGGTGGATATAAATATAATATTTAATATTTAATATTATTATATTTGATATTATTATATTTAATACTATTAAATATAATATTATTATATTTGATATTATTAAATATAATAATATTCAATATTATTATGTTTATATATTTATTATTATTATTATTATTATTATTATTATTTAACTGCCATGGCTGCACCCCATGGAATTCTGGGATTTGTAACTGGCCACACAGTTCCCAATTCAGTCCACTCCTAAATTTCCTCTTTTGCCCTGAACCCTGAGGAGAACACACACACACTCACTGAGGAGGTGCTGCCCTCCAGAGGACGAAGCCTGTCATAGCTGCGTTGAAAGGAGGAGGGGCCTTGAGCCAAATAGAACCCTTACTGTGAGCGCGCGCGAAACTGGCGCGAGCTCTCCGCTGATTGGTTCCCTCCCTCCCTCCCTCCCCCCCTCCCCCCCTCTTCCAATCCCTTTGTCTCTCAGCCTAGTCAGGGGCGGGTTCTCTTTTCAGCCAGCCTCCGCGGGTGCGCTTCCGCTTTTTCTTCGCGTCGTTCTATTGAGAGCCTTTGCCCTCGCCGTAGTCAGGTGATTTAATTGGTAAACTGTTGCCGGCACAGAGAGAGAGAGAGAGAGCGAGCGAGGAGCTTTTTAAAAAGCGCGAGGCTGCCATGGCTCCGGACTCCTGGTGAGTGTCGGCCTCTTTCCCTTCCCCAGGCCCCCTGCTTGACCCTGAAGCCGCGTCTACACTGGAGAAACTACACGGTTTGGCACCGCTTTAGCTGCCCTGGCTGAAGGCTGTGGGGTTCTTGGATTCGTACTCTCTTGCCTCTGGTTTTGTCGCTGCCCTCGCCTGCCCTGAAGTGGCTTCCAGCTTATAGCAATAGCAAGTGCACTTCTGTACCGCTGGTCCTCAGCAGCCTCAGAAGGATGCCAGGCTGAGCCGGCCCTGAGCCCCTGGCTGGTACCAGACTCAGAGCCATGCGGCTGTGGGTGAGGGGCTGCAGGACAGGCCTCTAACCCCTGCGCCACCAGGGCTCCTCAAGACATGTATCAGGCTTTCATGACGTTTGTAGAAGGTATGCCATAGGCAGGCATGCTTTTGTTTTATTTATGCTGCTTTTAACTGATTGTATGCACAGCACTTTATTAATAAACTGTAATAATAATAACAACCCTGGTCTTCCAGAGTCATAGAATCACAAAGTTGGAAGAGACCCCAAGAAGGGCCACTCAGTGCAACCCCCTTCTGCCCTGCAGGAACTCTCAGTCAAAGCCATCCAGCCTCCGTTTGAAGACCTCCAAGGAAGGAGACTCCACTACACTCCGAGGAAGTGTGTTCCACTGTCGAACAGCCCTTACTCTCAGGAAGTTCCTCCTAATGTTGAGGCGGAATCTCTTTTCCTGCAGCTTGCATCCATTGCTCTGAGTCCTAGTCTCTGGAGCAGCAGAATACAAATCCTGTGCCAACACCTACCTTGAATCCCATTGTGGAGAAAAGGCAGGACATAAGCCCTTGAAATAAACACCCAAACACTGTGCCATGCTGGCTTCCCTGAACTCTCTGATGAAGAAGGCTAAATATCTCATTAATTGACAAATCCCAGAATTCCATGGCATTGAGACACAGCAGTTAAAACTGGGTCAAAGTGCATCCATTCTGTCCTCAGTGAGGCCTAATTCATAACAGCCACTCTGTCTGCACCGCTTCACACTTTGCTGGCTCTCCTTCAGCATTTAACTCTCTTTGTACCCATTGAAGTAGGAAGAAGAGAAGCTGTGTTACTGCCATTTTTCAACCCCTGCCTTTCAGTCCAGTATTTTGGGCTTGTTGGTAAAGCCCATTTTTTAAGGTGTAGATCTTTCCATTGACAATCCTGAGGAGAACTTATCACAGGGTTTTCTTGGCAAGATTTGTTCAGAGGGGGGTTGTCTTTGACAAGACCTTCCCCCTGTGACATTCTTGCAAGCAAGCTGTAAAATGTGGGCTAGACAAGGCAACGTTATGTGGATTTGTAATTGGTTGACCGGAAACCCAAAGGGTGGCTCAACAATGGCACCTTTTCATCCTGGAGAGAAGTGACCAGTGGGGTCCCACAGGGCTCTGTCCTGGGCCCAGTGCTATTCAACATCTTTATCAATGACCTGGATGACAGAATTGGGAGCATACTTATCAAATTTGCAGAGGACACCAAATTAGGGGGAATAGCTAATACCCCAGAGGACAGGATCAAGATCAAAATGACCTGAATAGACTAGAAAGCTGGGCCAAAGCTAAAAAAATGAAATTTCAACACGGAGAAATCTAAGGTATTGCACTTAGGGGGAAAAATGAAATGCACAGATATAGGATGGTGACACCTGGCTGAATGAAACTACGTGTGAAAGGGATCTAGGACCAAGTAGACCATAAGTTAACATGAGTCAACAGTGTGATGCGGCAGCTAACAAGGCCAATGTGATTTTAGGCTGCATCAATAGAAGTATAGTGTCTAGATCAAGAGAAGTAATAGTGCCACTGTATTCTGCTCTGTCAGCCCCACCTGGAATATTGTGTCCAGTTCTGGGCACCACTATTCAAAAAGGACATTGAGAAACGAGCATGTCCAGAGGAGGGCGACAAAATGGTGAAAGTCTGAAACCTATGGAAGACTTAAGGAGCTGGGGATGTTTAGCCTGGAGAAGAGAAGGTTAAGAGGTGAAGATAGCCCTGTTTAAATATTTTGAAGGGATGTCATATGGAAAGGGAGCAAGCTTGTTTTCTGCTGCTCCAGAGAACGGACCCGGAACAATGGATGCAAGCGTGGAACTGCTCCCTAGGAGAGTGGTGGTTCCCTCCTTGGGGGTCTTTAACAGAGTTTATATAGCTAAAAGGATTCCCCAGCTTGTTGGGGGCAATTAGCTTACACGTTGTAAATTGCTTAGGGTGTGCTAAGTGCACTGGTAAGCAGTACAGAAATGTACTTCCCTTGCTCTTGCTTTGATTGTGAATTCCTGCATGGCAGAGGGTGGATTAGATGGCCCTTGTAGTCTCTTCCAGCTCTAGGATTCTTAGAGGTTGCGGTTTTGTGGCTTTTGGTAGTAATTCAGCAGATCAGTACTAATCACTCTACAGAATCCTTATCTGTTTGGCTGAGGTCATCATCTTGTTTTTAATAATATTTCTGTCATGAGTACCGGGAACAAAGTTGCACATATTCAGCCAATATTGCAAGCAATACATATTTGGAAACATGGCCTGAATTGTGAGCACAGGGAAAGAAACAGTGTCGAGCACTAAATTTGTTTGCGTACAGAAAAAGGTCTCAAGCCTTTGTGCCTGACATCCTTCAGAAGATTTAATAGTACTCCACACAGTGCAATACATTTAGAGTGAAATGAACTAATTTGTTTGGATACAGATACAGCCTATACAGATGAACAGGATACCACAGGTCAACCCAGGATCCTGCCCAGGTTCCAACCTGGTTCTGTCTCTTGGACGGGGTGGTGACAGGCGGGTGTTCACACAGTGCCACCACAGCATGGAGTGCTGCTGTCCTGCACCCCTTACCTGCTGTTGCCATGTCTGCTCTGAAGGCTTTCACCTAGCCCATAAGGCAGAAATGGGGTGCCTGGCTATGCCTACATAGCCAGGCGCCTCTTCCAACACACAGGCATTTAAGGAATGCTATAAGGGACAGCTGGGTTGTTGGACCATTTAAAAAATTTGTTACAGTTCCCCCCCCCCTCCTATTTATAGTTTATATCTTTTAAAAATATATTTTATTTTTTAATAACTATCTGTTTTAATATTGTAATGATTTAATTCCTTTTTAATATTTATTATTAATTAATATATTATTATTATTATTTTTAAATTTTTATTTTATGTTTTTAATTGTATTGTTTTTTAATGCTGTGAAGGCACTTGAGTCCCAGTGCTGGGAAAGAGTGGAATACAGTGATCCCGGATCATACACGGGTGCGCTATACACGGGTTTGACATATGCTCAAACCTGTGGAGAGCCACGCGGGAGTGTGTGGGGCGCACGGGGCAGCACGTCCCATTGGAATGAATGGGGCGGCCCTGCTGCCCCCCGCCCCCGCGGGCATGAGCCCCATTCAAGTGAATGGGGTCAAGCACACACTATTGGCTTACGCGGGGGGGGGGGGTCCGGAACAGATCCCCGCGTAAGCCAAGACGCGTGCTGTACAAATAAATATAATAAATAAATAAATATACTATATAAAGTGCACTTATTTTCAAGTGGTAAAATATATATGTTTGACAAAAAAGTGAGAAAACATATACAGGTACTACACTTGCATGTCTCAATGAATATAAAACTACAATTGTCCCTTCCCTTCTGTTCCAGACCCCTCACGTAAGGGGGAAATCGCGTATGCTTGTGCCCCATTGAAAATAATGGGGTGCATGCATGTGCCGCAGTGCAGCGCATGCTCCACAGGCATGTGCAGCTTCACTAGATCAGGGGTCGTCAACCCCCGGCCTGCAGGCATGATGTGGCCTGCGGAGGCAGTAGGACCAGCCCCAGCCCGGTGCTGCCGCCGCCTCCACCTCCACCCTCCTCCCCAGGCTGCGCGGCCCTCCTCCTCCTCCACCACACGGAGGGAGGAAGAGGAGGGCCGCGTGGCTGGGGCAGAGGAGGCAAAAGGGAAGCCCCACGCCGCCCTCCCTGCCTCCCAGTGCCGCCCACCTCTTCCTCCTCCTCCGCCCTGCCCCCACCCAGGCCATGCAGGAAGAGGAGAGAAGGAAGAGGAGGCAAAGGGGAAGCCCCGCGTCGCCCTCCCTGCCTCCCCACGCGCCCACCTCCTTCTCCTCTGCCTCCTCTGCCCCCCCCCAGGCTGTGCGGGCGCATGGAGGAGGGGGGAAGAGAAGGAGGAAGAGGAGAAGGAAGAGGAGGTGAGGGCAGCAAGGAGGAAGAGGAGGAAGAGGAAAAGGAGGTGCGGGCAGCAGAAGGAGGAAGAGGAGGAAAAGGAGGTGGGGCAGCAGAAGCAGGAAGAGGAGGAGGGAGAGGAGGAGGGCGCAGAAGGAGAAGAGGAAGAGGGGGCAGCAGAAGAGGAGAGGAGGTGGGGGAGCAGAAGGAGGAAGAGGAAGAGGAGGTGGGGGGCAAGCGAAGGAGGAAGAGGAAGAGGAGGAGGGGCAGCAGGAAGAGGAGAGGAAGTGGGGGCAGCAGGAGGAGGAAGAGGAGGGAGGAAAGAGGAGGAGGGGGGCAGCAGGAGGAGCAGAAGGAGAAGGTGGTGAATGGCCAGAGTTTTTTAAATTTTATTTTGTGTGCTTTTAATGCTAACAAGTCCCCTTGCTTTGACAATGATAGTGTGATGATGATGATGATGATGATGATGATGATGATGATATAGACTCAGCTTCAGAGGCATGCAAGCACTGTTTCGAAGCCGAGAGAGTGTCACCTTTCAAAGTGTGTTTGGGTGCTTTTAATGCTAACAAGTCTCCCTTGCTTTGACAATGATAGTGTATGATGATGATGATGATGATGATGATGATATGATGATTGATGATGATTGACTCAGCTTCAGAGGCAGCAGCACTGTTTCAGAAGCCGAGAGAGTGTCACCTTCCAAAGTGTGTTTTTGGGTGCTTTTAATGCTAACAAGTCTCCCTGCTTTGACAATGATAATGTGATGATGATAGGACTCAGCTTCAGAGGCATGCAAGCACTTTTTCAGAAGCCAAGAGAGTGTGACTTCCAAAGTGCCTTTTCTGTGTGTTTTTGGTTCTTTAATGGTGATATTGATATCAGAGAGCCTCTGAGGCATGGCCAATGTAATTGCTGTGATTTTTACAAACGCATGTGCAGTGAAGAAAAACCAAAGTCCCTTGACGAACACACTTCTGAGAAGGACACTTGGTGCAAGAACGGTGAAACCACCTTGACATGTTCAATATGCATAGCCATGTTAAAACCATGCTAAGTGTTAACCCAAGGGGTTTTGGTTATGGAATAAGCCCTGAAATTGCAGAGCCACGTAAGTAAAGCCTGTGAAATGCACAAATGTGCTGGTTGCGTGTGTTTTGGAACGCTGGTTGGGGTGTTGGCCAAAAGGGACGAGGAGAGAGGGCGGGCCACACGCCTCCTCCTCCCCGCGGGGCTTCGGTGGAAGTCTGCCCCCGCATGCGACCCCGCCCCTGGAGGTGGAAGCTCCACCCCCTGGCTTCGGCCCCCCGAGTTGTCTGAGGGACAGCAACCTGGCCCCCGGCTCAAAAAGGTTGCCTACCCCTGCACCTAGATAGCTTGTGGCTTCAGCATATGCTGAAAGCCACAGATGTGAAGCCCGTGTATGGCATGGGCTTACTGTACAAGTGACAATTTAATAAGAGTGTTTATTTCACTTTAAATATGATTGTTTTATATTGGTGGTAAATACCTGTGTCAAATAAATACATTGTTTTGAAACAAAAGTCTATAAAATAAATCTGTACTGGTGGGTATAAAATGATGGCCTTAGCTGCACACACCTTGTGCTGCATGGATATTTTGTATGTCTGTTTTACAGCATATTTGTGTCTCTATTTAATTTTTATCCCCCCTTTTTGCTAAAAAATGGCACTCAAGGTGTACAATGACAGTAAATTCAAATAAAAAGGAATACAGTTGCCCCTCCTAATTCATTCTGGACCCCCCTCCCCTGCAAGCTAGGAGACTCGCAGATAATCAAACCCCATTGAAATGAATGAGGCACATGCTCCTGCAGGAGCGTGCCACATTCACCTCAATGGCGGGTCGCCCCTCCATGGATCATCAAGTTCGCCAGTTTCAAGCCTGCGGACTTGGAGGGGTGACTGTATAAGGTAAATGATAGAAAAAGATGCCTTTAGCTGTACCCAATCTAAGATGTAAAAAGCCTGCCTGAATAAAATGGTCTTTGTCTGCTGTTGGAATAAAACTGACTGAGGGCCAGCCTTCATGAGGAAGCTCCAGAGGTGGAAGCTGGCACCCAGAAAGCTCTCCATCAAATGTGCCTGTGAGAACAGCTGGACCTAGAGAAAGTTCTTCCTTGAAGATCTTAACGACAAGCAGCTTCATAAGGGCGAATACAACTTTTATCATTTCTCTTGCTTTCCTTACTTGTGTGTTTGTGGTGAAGCAGATGTATCATCGATGTAATAATTTCTTAAACTCAAGCAATTTTATTTATATTTTCCAAAAAAGGGGGAATCCTCTATTTGCTTGCAATGTCTAATGCAAAAATGAAAAGCTAAAACAGACTCCTGTATATACTCAACTATAAGTTGATGTCATGTGTAAGTCGAGGGCAGATTTGAGGGCCAAAATTGTTGTTTTTGATTTGACATGTGGGTATATTGAGGAGAAAACTTAGGGACATATAACAAAGGATCTAAAGAATGAAGCAGAGAAAAACAATGCCAAAGAACCTACAACATTCCAGCAGGCATAACTATTTGTGCTCACACTAAAGGCTGGATCGATAAGAGAATAGAGGCAGATCAGTACTTCCAGGGCAGATTACATTCTTGCTTTTCACCAAAGTATATGAGTTAAAGTACAGTAAGGGATGTGATGGCTTAGTGGTTAAGATGCCCGTTCTGATGATCGGGAGGCTGGCAGTTTGAGGTCCAAGTGCTGCATGAGGGGATGGGTTCAGGGGGATGCTCGGTTTTTAAAATGTTTTTAAGCATTCTAGACAAGCCTCAAGACTGCTGCTTTTTTCTGTTGGACAGCAGGAAATGTAATTAGGAAGAATTTAGATTATACAAGTGAATTTCTACAACTGCTAGTTCTTTCAGAGAAACAAGTTTAAAGTTGCATTTATTACTGAAAATAATGAGGGATTCCTTGAATCCAAAAGAGAGAGAGAACCACGTTTGAACAGCTTTTTTGTATGTCTCACATACAAGGGAATAATTCCTAAATTTGAAAAGGAGTTGGTATTCTTTACGAGTTTGCTTATTTTACTAGTGTTGGAATAACTGTTTGGACATTGTCTTCTTGAGTAAATAAGTATAACTTGAGTATCCCTTATCTGGAATTTCAAAATCCAAAATTGTCCATATTAATGGCTGAGGTAGTGACACCTTTGCTTTCTGGTTGTTCAGTGTACACAAACTTTATTTTATGCACAAAATTCATTTTTAGACTTGATATTTCCTAGATATCTTATTGTGGATACGCAAATATTCCAAAACCCAAAATAGTTCTGATCCCAACCATTTCAGATGAGGGAGATTCACCTTGTATCTAAAGTGAGCTGCCTTGTAGTTGAGTGTTTGTTTATATATTGTTTCAGCTACGCCATTATTATCAGGGAATAGAATTATCCAGTGTGTTTTGCCTTTGGACGCAGGCAAAACTACTTAACTGTCAAAAATATTTTCTGTTTGATTTTGCTACATGTGACATTAAAGGGAGATTTACAGTACATGTGTTTGTCAGCATTACAGTGAGTAGTATTTAAGTACTCCTCCAAGCATAGAATCATAGAATTGGAAGAGACCGCAAGGGCCATCCAGTCCAACCCCCTGCCATGCAGGAAATCCAAATCAAAGCATCCCCGACAGATGGCCATCCAGCCTCCGTTTGAAGACCTCCAAGGAGGGAGACTCCACTACACTCCGAGGAAGTGTGTTCCACTGTCGAACAGCCCTTACTGTCAGGCAGTTCCTCCTAATGTTGAGGTGGAATCTCTCAGGGACGTAGCCAGGATTTTAGGAAGGGGGGGGTCCAGACTAAGTGCCACCATTATAATGGGGCTTGGGTGCAGCGGCACAGCAGCACACACCATTTTCCCCCCCCCAAGCCCCCCCCCCCCCCCCGGCTATGTACCTGAATCTCTTTTCCTGCAGCTTGCATCCATTGCTCCAGGTCCTAGTCTCTGAAGCAGCAGAAAACAAGCTTGCTCCCTCCTCAATATGACATCCCTTCAAATATTTAAACAGGGCTATCATATCACCTCTTAACCTTCTTTTCTCCAGGCTAAACATACCCAGCTCCCTAAGTCGTTCCTCATAGTGCATGGTTTCCAGACCCTTCACCATTTTAGTTGCCCTCCTTTGGACACACTCCAGTTTCTCAATGTCCTTTTTGAATTGTGGTGCCCAGAACTGGACACAATATTCCAGGTGGGGCCTGACCAGAGCAGAATATAGTGGCACTATTACTTCCCTTGATCTAGACACTATACTTCTATTAATGCAGCCTAAAATCGCATTGGCCTTGTTAGCTGCTGCATCGCACTGTTGACTCGTGTTCAACTTGTGGTCTACTTGGACTCCTAGATCCCTTTCACATGTTATCTCCTTAAGCCAGGTGTCCCCCATCCTATATCTGTGCATTTCATTTTTCTGCCCTAAGTGCAGTACCTTACATTTCTCCCTGTTGAAGTTCATTTTGTTAGCTGTGGCCCAGCTTTCTAGTCTATTCAGGTCATTTTGAATTTTGAATTTTGAAGCATGTAAGAGACATATGTAAATTACAGATACTCATGTCCTTGAGAAATGTGGTTTTACTTTGAATGACTTTTCAATTTCCCAAGAATGCCCAGTTGACATAAATTAACTTGTTTCATGTGTTGGCAATATCAATAAAACTGATTATGGCTAAAATCAAGGTTAATGTCCCTGAATTTTAGGAGATTAATATTCCTCTTGATGCTGGTTAGAAATTGTGACAGTGAGCTAAAATTGTCATGAAGAAAGAAGCATTTAATAATAATAATGTATTTGTATCCCGTCTCTCCCTGTAGCTTGCTAAACTTGGTTGAAATTGATGGGAATCTGAATCTTTTCCAGCTATGATCTATATATGGATACATGTTCTTTTATGTTTGTAAGTTCTGTTTGATTTTGAACCAATCTCCCATAGGGGGTTTGCGGACAGTAGTAAAAAGTGAGATTTCATAAACCGATTCAAGGAACAATAAAAATTAAAATGTATGCAATAAGTATAGTCTGACTTAAATATATACTTCCTTTTAAGGTTGTCAAAGTATGATTCTACTTGCCATACTGCCCAAGAAGTTGCTGAAAAAATTCAAGAACGCAACAGATACCAAAGGAATGGTGAGAGTACAGCTAAGGTACTGCATATCTCAGAAACCAATCTTCTTCCTTTACTTTATATTGTAATAATTCTTAACTTCAACAGAGATCTGAACTAGCAGAAAGGTATTTTTCATTACTTCATGGAGTAGGCCCTCCCCACTTGGTCTGTTAGCTGTGCTGACTTTGGGTGATGGCATGTAGTCCAATGTATTTGGCAGATGCCAGGCTGGGGAGGGTGCCATAGTCACTCATTCAATAGTCAAGAACCTAAGTGCTTAAAGAAATCAGTCTTTTAGAGGTGGGTTAATGAGTGTTTTTTCTGTTTGTTCTAGGAGTTGTTTCCTTCTTCAGTGGATATTTTTGTCCACTACAGTATTTTTACTTGCTTTGAGTTCTATTGATGAAGTGTGATAGAAATGGGAAAGGTTATTTCTAGTAAAATATAGGTGCGGTACAGACTGCCCCTTTAGGGCGGCCTGCACACACCCCTTTACTGCATGTATTGGGGCCAGGGCAGCCTCACTGGCAGCCCAGAGGCTCCAGTCCGGTGCTTTTCGGGACCAGGGAGAAGCGGCAAAATGCTGCTTCTCCCTAGTCCCATAAAGGGGTGTCCTTGGGGCTTCATGCCCCAGGACACCCCGGGAGCCGCAGCCAGGGGAGAAAGGGGCCTCTCAGCCCCTTTCCCCCAGCGTCGTTCCCGCAGCCGTTTGGTAGCTGCAGGAACGAGGTGCGCCCTCAGAAGGAGCTCCATTTCGATGCGGCGCATGTGTGATGTAATCATGGTGACCCCAATGTAGATGGGAGGCCGCCATGATTACGCCCCCGTCACGTGCTGGGGTTAGGCCACATGTGGGCAGAGCACCCCGAGGCAACCCTAACACGTGTCGAGGACATCACGTAAGGCCCATCTATACTGGGCCATAAGTGTGCAATTTGGGTTATCTTATTATCAGTGTGTATCCCAGCCACAAAGTGGCAGCATTCTAGATGAAGAATTATCATGTCCGTGGGCGGAAATAACTAATATTTCCCCCCGTCATGGACGGATCACTTCCTGGTGGAGGCAAACATCAAGGTCTCTACCCAGATCCCCCCCGGGGGTGGTGGACCTGTTAGGATGGTCCACCCTCGAAGGCTGATGGAACCCAAAAGGTTCCAGGAAGCTTTAGAGGGGCACATGGTTGGAAGTGACGGTGACTCTGTTGATGCCCTCACCGGTATCTGGAATACCGGTCTTTCTAGGGCTATACACAGTATCGCTCCCAAGCGCCCTCTCAGGCCCGCTTCCAAACGTAAGCCCTGGTATACGGAAGACCTCCGGCTAGAGTGCCGTTGGCGGAAACACCTTCGCTTACACGACAAGGCTCTCCTAGACCAACTGTTAGAGGACTACGGAGAGGCAATACGAGCAGCTAAGAACTCGTTCTATGCTGCTCGTGTCACGTCCGCGGAGTCGCGTCCAGCAGAGTTGTTCAGGGTGGTCAGGGAGCTGACTCAGCTCCCTCCTGCCCCGAACCAGATCCTTGAACCTTCTAAGGCCTGCTGTGACAAATTTAATAACTTCTTCGCGGATAAAACCTCTTGGATAAGCGAAGGTCTTAACGCCGACATTCAAGCAGAACCTAGGGTAGAGGCGTCCAGAGCCTCCGCGGTCTCCATTAAACTGGATCGGTTTGAGTTGGTAAGTACCGATGATGTGGACAAGATCCTCGGAAGTGTTCGGAAGACGACCTGCTCTCTCGATCCCTGTCCCTCATGGCTAGCGGCCCAGGGGGGACCGGCAGTAACTTTATTGTTACGCCGGATTATTAATACATCTTTGAGGGAAGGGCAATTTCCATCTGAATTAAAATTGGCCATTGTAAAACCTTTATTAAAAAAGCCCTCCCTCGACCCCCTGGTACATAATAATTATCGGCCAGTCTCGCTGCTGCCATTTTTGGGGAAGGTGATCGAGAGGGCGGTTGCAATCCAGCTTCAGGCGGTCTTGGATGAAACGGATTATCTGGACCCATTTCAAACTGGCTTTCGGGCGGGTTACGGGGTAGAGACGGCCATGGTTGCCTTGGTCGATGATCTCCGTCTGGGCATCGACGGGGGAAGCGTGTCCCTGTTGGTGCTCTTGGACATCTCAGCGGCTTTCGATACCATAGACCATGGTATCCTTCTGGGGCGCCTGGCAGAGGTGGGAATCGGGGGCACTGCGCTCCAGTGGTTCCGGTCCTACCTCTCTGGGAGGTCCCAGATGGTGCAGCTGGGAGACGTGTGCTCCGATGAGAGGGCCCTTAAAACTGGGGTCCCTCAGGGAGCCATTCTGTCTCCCATGCTATTTAACATTTACATGAAACCGCTGGGAGAGATCATCCGGAGACATGGGGCGCGGGGTTATCAGTACGCTGATGACACCCAAATAATTTTCTCTATGTCTCCGACTGATGCAGGGACTGAGGATGGCGTCTCTCCTCTCGTGGCGTGCCTGGAGTCAGTAATGGGCTGGATGAGGGAAAACCGACTCAAATTGAATCCAGAGAAGACGGAGGTACTTGTGATAGGTCCCCCTGGTCCAGGAATGGCGGTAGTTCCACCTGTCCTGAACGGGGTCACGCTCCCTGTGAAGGACTCTGTGTGCAGTCTGGGGGTGCTTCTTGATTCGTCGCTTCACCTGACGGCTCAGGTGAATGCGACGGTCAAGAACACCTGTTATCAGCTTCGGCTCATTTGCCAGCTGCGCCCATACCTGGCCCAGAGGGACCTTGAAACGGTAGTACACGCTCTGGTAACCTCGAGATTGGATTTCTGCAACGCACTCTACATGGGGCAATCCTTATACCAAACCCGGAAGCTACAAATGGTGCAGAATATGGCAGCCAGGCTGGTCACTGGAACCTCCAGGGCCAGCCATATTACACCGGTGCTTAAAGATCTGCATTGGCTGCCTATTCGCTTCTGGGCACAATATAAGGTGTTGGTGATGACCTATAAAGCCCTAAATGGCTTGGGCCCAGGATACCTAAAGGACCGCCTCTCCCCGTACATTCCGTCCCGCACCCTCAGAACATCTGGGCAGCAACTCCTTAGGGTGCCAGGAGCTAGGCTGTCCTCCACTACGAGGAGGACATTCTCCATCGCTGCCCCGGCCCTTTGGAACACGCTGCCCATAGAGCTCCGCTCGACCACCTCCCTGGCCCAATTCAGAAAGGATCTGAAAACCTTTCTGTTCCATCTTGCATTCCCCGACTAAAGTCCAGTGGGCCTCCCTTCCTCTTCTGTGGCAAAGAGGATTGGCTAACGGGGTTTTATCCTGTTTTTGTTTTAATATTGTTGTATTATTGTATTGTTGTATTTTATTATGTTGTTAACCGCCCTGATCTTCGGAAGGGCGGTATAAAAATAAAATTTTTATTTATTTATTATTATTTATTATGTCAGACTCAGAGTGTAGACGTAACACTTTAAAAAAGAACATGTAGGAAATATTGTTTTGCATATCTGTTTTGTCATCAGTCAAGTCAATTTTTGGCTGTCCTCTAGCAGAGCCATGAATCAACAACAGCAGCATCAGAATAAATAGAGAGCTGGTACATGCCAGAGCTTCTCATTTCTACATTATTAGTCGTAAAACAGAGAAGCTGAGTCCTGGCTATCAATTCTTATTTTATTGTACTTAGTAGTTTCTATTGCAATCCTTTTCAAAGGGATAACTTTCCCGAATAGATTAATTCTGATGCATCCTTTTCCATTTTGTTAGCCAGCAGCTTTTTCAGTGTTCTGAGAGATTGATGCTGTGAAGAGAGACCTATAAGTAGAGTTGCTAACTACTTCAAGTGCATGTCTTGTGTCATGACCAACTAATGGTTCTTCATGCTGTTCCTGCAGTTTAAGTTTGTGTCTCACATTACAAAACACACCACTCAATTGACAAACGGTTATATGAAGAAAACTTTCCATGTTGCTTTGTTATTAGTCCTGGAGACACTTATTCAGTTAGCAAATAGGAAGGTAGTATTTGAATGCAGTGTAAGCAGACTTCCAACAATGCCATATTTATTGCCATAACAACTGCTGTTATGGGCTGATGTTCAAAAACACTCAGCATATAAAGTGTGGCCAAGGAAATTTTTAATGAAGAAAAATACTATATCTGTCAAGTAGGGACAGTGTCAATTGTTTTTTGTTTATTGCTTTTCCGAGATTTTGCCATTTTGTGCAGTTGCACATTTTAAAAACATGGATTGAGAAAATGAGTGATTCTGCTTTTGCCCTCTCAGCTCAACTTTTTTTCCTATCTGTTTTTCTGCCTTTTCTTCTGTTTGCTAGTACCCTTCTATATAATGTGAAAGCACAAACACATGCAGGAAGAAGAGAATCTCAGTTAAAATGGAGGTATATTTAAAATCTATCAAGACTATTTTCCTTTTCTTATGAACTGAAATCATGGTTAGGTGCTTGT
Source organism: Sceloporus undulatus (assembly GCF_019175285.1). Lineage (NCBI taxonomy): Eukaryota > Metazoa > Chordata > Lepidosauria > Squamata > Phrynosomatidae > Sceloporus > Sceloporus undulatus. Next base: position 128,995,544 of record NC_056523.1, on the reverse strand, counting down.
GGAACAACTCTTCTCATTGAAAAAGGTCATGTCTTCCAGAAACATGTACTAGTAGGTTGTGCTTTCAAGATCATATTTTCTTAACCTCTTTCAGAACCTTGCATAGCACTTAGTATTACTAAGCATATGTAATGGGAAGTAAATTCCATTAAATTCAAAATGTCTTAACTTCCAAGTAAATGTGTTTCATGTGGGGTATTTATGAATTTGTCATGCACCCTTATTAGTCTTTTAAATCAAATGGGTGCATAATTCATATCTAATGTTTATATTGTTATGCTACAAGACATTGGGTGGCCATGGAAGGTGCTCGTTTGCCACACTCTAGCCTGGGAAAGGTCTTATGAGTGGATGGCATTGCTTCATTATCTTAGATTATAGTGACATGACCTGCTTGGAATTCCTGGACATTAACTGGCTTAACTGTCAGTTTATGCCACCTTTGCACAGTTTGCTATTCTTTGACTTTCAGTAGATCTCAGCAAGGGGGCTGCTCTGTTATATGTGAAACCTCGATTCAGAATGGGGTATTGATTGAATAACTTAGTCCCATATTCCCCCTGATGCACAGAGAGCTGCGGATGAGTAGCCATCCCTTCCATGCATGCTCTACTCTTGAGTTGGTTGCTTCACCTCACTGAGCTATGTACCCTAACTAACCAGGGTCATCTGTGGCCTCTTTGGTTCGTGATGGTTGTGATATAGGGCTTGGTGGTAGTGTTTGATAAGAATGGAGATGTTTATTTCAGGAGCCTAAATAACAATATGTATCTAAGGGGCGAAACACACTGCCCCTTTGTGCCATTGTCCGGGAAGCTTCAGAGTGTGATGTTTTGACACCGCATGATTTGAAGGGGCCTGGAAGCTGGTTTCCAGCTGTCTGGCTACACACATGTGGGCTGCCTTCCGGGCATCTTGGCTGCATGGTGGTTACACACTGCAAGCCCCCCAACACACTGGGAATTCACCACAGGGCTGGGGAAGAGCTGCTAAAGGCGGCTTTTCTGCAGCCGAAAAAGAAATAGTTGAAAACTGTTCCTTTTTTGGCCAGAACCACAGCGGATTGGTGCCAGAGCCCCAATCTGTCTTTGGGAGGGGTGACTTTACTCCACCCCAGTTGAGGTGTCTATTTTGGCCTGAAGTTAAGTGACCTTTCCAAATGCATGAGGTTCAGCTGCCTTCTTTTTTCAGCCATGCCTTTGTTTTGGGCAAAATGATCACTGAAGACATAAGCCATAATTTTGTTGAAAATCAGCAGCCATGTAAAACATAGGAATATGATTAGTCTACATGTGCAGCTTCAGCTTTGGTAAGCATGTGAATTATTTTTTAAAAACTTGTATGGGGTTCCATATTCTGTTGGGATATTGTCCAGTTTTATTTATTGGGTATTATCGTCCACTATTTCACAGCAGATTGGCTCACTTATTTCTTCCCTGTCTCCCTTCAGCTCAATGTTGCCATCAGGTCACTACTGCAGAACCTCAAAGAAAAAACAGATCAACTGAAGGACCAGTTGTTTCATTCTGTATCAACACGTCAGATGTATCCATGTAAACAGTGATGACAATCAGGAATGCCAGTGAGATGAGAGTGGGTGCATCTCTCTGTTTTTGCAAAGCAACTGGACACAGCAGTCGTGTTTTTCTTGAAGCATTTTTGGTAGAACATGCTTGTGTGAATCTGATTTCTCCGAAGAGTAGTTATGACCTTTGTCATTGTGGTTTGTTTTTAAAATATGTTTGCCTTAAAGATTTGTAAAATGAGCTAAGAGTTATAAAATGTTTTGCATTTGGAATAATGCTATAAAACAGTAACAGCCTGTCCTTAATTGAGTGATCAGTCCTGCACACCAAATTCCAGACAAACTGGACATTTTGATAGCTTTTTTTCCATCATCAAAAGATTTTACAAGTCTGTAAAGCACATGCTTTTTCAAAAATAACCAGCATGATGGCAAAAGTCATGATTACAGACTGGCTCTTGACAGAATCCTGTATTTCCTTATTTGGACATAACAGAATTTAATACTTTTAACCTCAGTGTCTCAAGTCTAAAAATAGCAAGTGACTTATTGTATTGACAGGTGTCTTTGTGTGGTTCTTGGTAGAGTGAATGTAATGTTAGTAGAGAATCTGATCTGTTTGTTTTCATATGTAAAGCATCAAAGGCAGTCATTTTACTCATTTATTTCTGACAATCAGCCTTAACCCAGTTCCTGCAGAACACAGCTTGAAGGAGACAGACGGCAGAATTTAGTGGATGAGCTTCACACACGACACAGGCAACTTCAGGCATCTTTCAAAAATGAAGGCACAGAGCCAGATGTTATAAGGTATGATATCATTTCATTAAAAAAAAGTGCCTGAGAAAGTTGTCTTTGTCTCTAAAGAGTCTGTATACCTCTGCCTCATTTGTGTATAGAACATCTCTAATTTACAGGAGTTTGTGTGTGACTAGGTTTTGCTGTTCTTCATGATAGCTACATTTATGCCTTCTTTGAGCAGCTTGATTAGTTTTCATGATCGTCACAGCTGAGGAGTCTAGTGACTGTGTGTTGTTCACTGCAGTACTCTTGTAGCTGCTGTTACTGATTCTTCGATTACAAGCTTGCAAAAATAAAGTATTAAATGATGATTTAAGAATTAAGACAAATTTCAGATGGAGATCTCATCAGAGCCATTGGAATGAAGGACTAAAGTTAGTTAGGATTTAAATCAGGCCTGCCATATGCTGTTGAAATGTTGCATCCCTCAGTTTTAGCCATACTGAATGGAGCTGATGAAATCCAGCATTATCTGGATGATTGTTACCCATTCTGTGTTGAAATGGTTTAGAATCAGTGTCAGCCAAATCAGGCTTAAGCAGAACTGAATTAGATGGGCACAGAAGTCACACAAAACAGGACTTTTAGTAGTAACAACTATGGAAACATTGATTTAGATCAAAGATAGAAAAAAAGTCAACAGTAAGTAAGGAATCAAGATGGAGGGAAGAAAAATGGGCAGATTAGAAGATATGTAGTATGATTCAGAACTATAAACTGTTTGCCATTTGGACATTACCAGCTGTGTTTCCTTTGTCCTGACTGTGTTGTTGCTCTGATTTATGAGTGCTGTGGTGAATTGTGCCTTAAAGCCAATTACAGTGGAATTTTAGAACGATAAAGTTGTTGGTATATTATTGGGGGGGGGGGGGAATAACTGAACAATGTAATTTTTGACTTGTAAATTGCTTACTGCATATTATAATACTATTAAATGTTTGCATTTTGTAAAGTTGTTTCCACATGCCCTAAACTAAATAAATAGGAAGTGATAGAAATGTTCAAAACTTATATTGGAAGTAGTTTGGATTTGACCAGATGACTTGATTTTTCAGAATTTGGAAATCGATACAGCATGTAGAATTGTTGTAGCATTGTTGTAAGCAATATATTTTAATTGGGGAAGATATATTTTGAATTGTCTGTATTTCAGGGAAAAAACTGGAAGAATATCTAATCAATTGTTTTATAGCCTTGTAATCCTCGGCTAAATAGGGCAGATTCCATTATTCCTCTATGTGTTTAGCTGGTTTAAATGAGCATGAAAAACCAGCCAGACCATGCGTTCCATGTTGATGGCTTGTCTGACCTAGGTTGTATTTGTTACATGCTGCGCAAATTTATGCAGTATTTTCTTAAATTTTCTTTTCCTTAAGTAGGATATTTTGAATCAATACTATGGAACTGCCAGCAGGGGGAGTATATGGCCCTTACTTTTCTGAAGCAAAAATAAACTAGTTATATTAAACTTGGATGTGTTTTGCCAAAAACTAGTTACAGTCTACAGTTGCAGTTTGAGGTGATAGGTGTGGCTGTGGTTACCTCTTGACCAGATTTAAAGCAATTTAAAACAATCTTGTCCAGCATTTTGAAAAAAGGTTACTTCATTTTCTCCATCATGGAGGGATTTGCATCCCTTTCCTTCTGGATATTCTTACTCTTTTCTTGGGTTTCTAGATGTTTAAAATTTCTATTCTTTCATGGACATACATTTTTATATACAATCATCCCTCCATATTTGTAGCTTTGATATTTGCAGATTTGAATATTCATGGATTTCATTAGTATGTTATCTCTAGGAATATCTAGGTCCTCCAGTGCAACTCTGTGGTCAACTTTAAAAGTTGCACTGAAAGACCTAGAGATTCCTAGAGAGAATATTTTGCTAGGTATTTGTAGCTTCTCCAGTGCAGTTCTATAGTCACTGTCTGTCGGACGTTGAGCACAGAGTTACACTGGAAGACCTAGAGATTCCTTGAGAGGTGTCTTCTCAGGTAAAAACATGGTGTTTTTGTTATTTGCGGTTTTTCCATATTCCCAGAGGTCTTGTGCCCATAATCCTAGCGAATATGGAGGGACAAGTGTACTTTCTTTTTCAGAGTTGAGTGTTCTTATGGACATGGGTTTCTCTGTGTGTGTGTGTGTATGTGTGTGTGTGTGTGTGTGTGTGTGAGAGAGAGAGAGAGAGAGAGAGAGAGAGAGAGTTGGTAGCTTCATTATGATTCATTCTGAATATGTGAAAAGCCATTATCATTCCCTATCCCAGTATATGTTTGCACCACCTTTCTTTTTTTATGTGATCAATCCTTAAAGTACATCCTACATTTTCAGAGGTCTGTTCCATGCTCCCCCACCTTCAGTCATCCCCTTCATTAACCTTCTTGCATCAGTGATCACATGTCTTATTGTCTTCATGGTGTCCAGTTGTGAAGGGATTCTTAAAATTAATCTCCGTTTATGTTTGGTCACCACTCAGTGATTTTATGTCCTTTGAGATCTTTAATGTGAGTTCTCTTGGTGTGGTACAGTGGCCTTATAATTCTTATTTTAAGTGACAACTTGGGTTACAATTCAGATCAGGGCATTTCTTTGGGTGGCAACAAAGTAGTTTAGCATCCGGCATTGTCAGCCTTAATTAAGGCTCAGCTCTCAATAATGAAAAGGGTTCATGTTTTGCATAGTGGCCTCAGTTGGTTTATTCCTCTCTACTCAAAACATTTTCTTTTTCAGTTAGTTATGTAATATGCAAGTGGCTTCTATTGTAGTTTTTCCTCTGGAGGGATATTGTGGGTCCGTTTAAGGAGTGCTGAATACATAAGCCATCTAGATGTGTTCTTAAGGTGCAAAGATAAGTTGTGTGGATTTTGTGTGAGGTGTTAATAGTGCCCAGCATCCTAATATATTGCTTTGCATCAGTCATGCCAAATGGAAAGATGATACCTTAGTTGGACTTTCAAGTGAAGCAATAAATGGAGATTAACACTGTATATAGCAATGTAGTAGTACAATGTGAGTTGTCATTATTTACTGAGGACAGGATCAAACTTCAGAATGACCTTAATAGATTAGAAAGCTGGACCAAAGCTAACAGAATGAATTTCAACACTGAGAAATGTAAGGTACTGCACTTAGGGTGGAAAAATGAAATGAACAGATGAAAATGAAATGAACAGGATGGGGGACACCTGGCTGAATGAAACTACGTGTGAAAGGGATCTGGGAGTCCAAGTAGACCACAAATTGCTTATGAGTCAACAGTGCGATGCGGCAGCTAACAAGGCCAATGTGATTTTAGGCTGCATCAATAAAAGTATATAGTGTCTAGATCAAGAGAAGTAATAGTGCCACTTTTTTCTGCTCTGCTAAGGCCCCACCTGGAATATTGTGTCCAGTTCTGGGCACCACTATTCAAAAAGGACATTGAGAAAGTGGAGGAGGGCCCTCCAAAGGAGGGCGACCAAAATGGTGAAAGGTCTAGAAAGCATGTCCTATGAGGAACGACTTAGGGAGCTGGGGATGTTTAGCCTGGAGAAGAGAAGGGCAAGGGGTGAAATGAGCTAACTTGTTTTCTTCTGCTCCAGAGACTAGGACCCTGAGCAATGGATGCAAGCTACAGAAGAAGAGATTCCACTTCGACATTAGGAGGAACTTCCTGACAGTAAGGACTGTTCGACAGTGGAACAAACTCCCTTGGAGTGTAGTGGACTCTCCTTCTTTAGAGGTCTTTAAACAGAGGCTGGATGGCCATCTGTCGGGGCTGCTTTGATTGAAATTTCCTGCATGGCAGGGGGTTGGACTGGATGGCCTTTGCGGTCTCTTCCAACTCTATGATTCTATCACAAAAGTTCCCATAGCCATGAAGAGTCCAAAAAATTAGGCTGTTATGTTATGTTCACAATATAGTTAGAAAAGATAGTATAGTGGATTCATGGTATCCGCTGGGGTTTGGTTCCTGGACACCCCCCCTCCAGTAGATACCAAAATGTTTGGTTACTCAAATCTCATTATATGCAGTGACATAGTAAAATTAAGTCCCTTATATAAAATAGCAAAATCAAGGTTTGCTTTTTGGAACGTATATATTTTGGGAATATTTTCAAGCTGTGGATAGGTGAATCTGTCCATAAAGAATCCATGAATATGGAGGACCAAAAGTACTTTCCAACCTACTACCTTGTTTTTTCTTTACCGTGTCTCATTTTGCATCCTTATCTGGCCAATATTTTTGCCAGACTAGATTCTTTCTCCCAACAAGATACCAATCTTTGCACTACACTCCAAGTTGGCTGGAGAGGAGTTGTTACTGTTAGGATTTATTTATTAAAAAGCGGATCCTCTTGAAGTAATTAAGTATATTCCTAACTTGAAAACACAGTTAAGATCGAACACACCTTCGTAGAAAGTGTCATAGGGCCTGAACAGACAGGTCAAAATAAAGCTGCTTTGAGCCATTTTTGAGGTATACTGTTTAAATGATGCATGTGTCCTAAGAGGCTGGAAGCTGCGCCAAAGCCACACTCCAATCCTAAGGTCTGAAGCACAGCTTTGGCATGGTCTCTGGCCTCTTAGGACGTATGCATAATTTAAATAACATATCTCCAAAGTGACTGAAACAGCTTTATTTTGGCCTGTCTGTTCAGGCCCATAGATTCATTTTATGATATGATTTTGATATGATCCTTGGATAAGTCAGGGGTAAAACTTAGGGGCATGATCAAAGGATCTAAAGGATGAAGCCAAGTAAAACAGTGCCAAACCCTCCCCCCCCCATACAAACCCAGCAGGCATATTTTTGTTCATACTAGCTTTGGGCTGGATGGATGAGAGGTGGCTCAGTTGCCTCCAGGAGAAATTACACTCTTGGCTTTCATCTAAAATTTCTAGACTTATACATGAGAATATACAGTAAGTATCTTTCAGTAACACTTTCAGTAATGCTAAAAAGGCTTGCCTGTAGCTACAGCGCGCCCGCGCCATACGCGGGCGTGCCATACGCGGCCTTGAGCATACGCGCTCAAGCCGCGGGGCGCGCACAAGGCGGAAGGGGCAACGCGTCCCATTCAATTGAATGGGCACGCGCGCCCGTTGCGCCCCGTGCGCTCCCGTGCCGCCGTGCACGAGCCCCATTGTTTCCAATGGGGCTCGAGCATAGGCAGAATTCGCCTTACACGGCGGGATCTGGAACAGATCCCCAGCGTAAGGCGAGGACGGACTGTACTTTTGGGTAATAAGCACTCAGCTGCTAATATGGTGATATTGATCATGGTTTTTGAATTAGATTTCATTAAGCCGAATATGTTTTGTGCTTTCAACATGGCAGATAAAATGAAAGAAACACTCCATAATGTAAAATGGGAACATTTCTTGATATTACCATGCATAGGGCTTAAGTGGTTTTCAAAATGGATCAATCTCATTTAATCACAGTTTGTGAATGCAAGTTGAGGTGGTGAAAACATTTCATAAGTCATTACTGTATTGTCATATCTCGAAGAGAAAATGTGGTTAATCACAGAGACTAGTGTCACATGACTTGGGTTTTGTTTCAGAAATCATTCTTGCTGATTGTTTTAGGGCTTGAAAGCCTTAATGTGTGGGCCATGGTCTAGGGAAGGGTCTGGTTGACTAATCTGTGTTACTTGGGAAATGTTATAGGAATGAACCAGTGAAACAATGCATAAGCTGCTGTTTGTTAAGTAGAGGCACAACCCTTGATTAGAACCCCCCAACATCTTTTATATTTGGGCACATTGCTAAGCCTTTTAATTAGTTAAATCTGCTCCTATAATCAAAAGCTATCTGCACACTCCACTGTGCTGTGACGGTTTCAAAGATTTAAGTGATTAACTTGGCAAAAGCTGTGGGTGGCTAATTGGATAAGCTTTAATCTTCACACTGCCAAAATGAAACAGAGGAAGATCAGACGAAGGAGGAAGCTGGGCTCGGTTGGGTGGGAAGGGAGCTACCAAACATGTCAAATATATATATTTTTAATAGTAGCAGGTCACTTGTCACAACCAGCACTACAAGCCATTCCTGGGGTGCGCGCTCTCTCTCTTTCTCTCTCTCTCTGCATGCTTATTTATATTTATATTGATCTTTTCCCTGTATTTTGAAAGGCTTTATCTCATTTCAGAAACAGTAAGTGCAAATACTGGAACATGGGATTTGGCTAGGAAAACATGTCTTAGGGAAGGTGTGTTAGGAGTCCATCCTTGTTTTAAAGATTTGCAGTTTGGGGAGATGGAAAATACCACAAATAATACACAATTTGTGCTGCTTGGACTTCTGTTGCTCCATATTTCTGGCATTCTTGTGAAATATAGTTCTTTTATATTAGAGGGTTGGACTGAATGGCCCTTATGGTCTCTTCCAACTCTACGATTCTATGAAACATTTGATGAATGTGGAGAGAAGGGTACTGTGTGATCAATCCAGTATTCTTTTGCCATGGCACCCTCTTCCTAAATGTAAACTAAAGTAATACTGCAGTAATGTGATAAGTGAAAGAGAATCTGCCTAATACTGTATGTGACAGATCCAGTATATCTGAAGGAGTTGTAGTGGTGCAAGTTCCAGTTTAACTATTAGACCTACCATATATACTCAACTATAAGTTGATGTCATATATAAGTCGAGGGTATGGTTTGGGGCCAAAATTATGGATTTTGATATGACCTGTGAATAAGTCGAGGGTAAAACTTATTAGGCACATACATTGAAGGATGTAAAGGATGAAGTAAAGGAAAACAGTTCCAAAGAACTTACAAAATTCCAGCAGGCATAAATGTTAGTGCATATACTAAAGGCTGGATGGATGAGAGAATAGAAGGGGGTCAGTGTTTCTAGGGCAGATTAAACTCTTGCCTTTCACCAGATATATATATGGGTTAAAATGCAGTACTTACATTGACCCGTGGATAAGTCGAATCAAATTATTTGGATCAATTTTTAAACCTAAATTTCTAGACTTATACATGTGTATATACAGTATATATTATAGAGATGTATGGTTTCTGGAAATTTTGAAGCTATGGGGGAGGGGAACCCCCCAGAAACCTTTAGAAAAATTGAGGGGGGGGGAAAGTGATAGTAGCAACCATTCTATGTTGAAAGTCTCTTTGTCACTTTGAGAGCATAAAATATATTCTGTATAATTAGGCCTGGCATAAATTGTCATGTTCAGTGAAATAAAAGTACAATTTATAACAAAAAATATTACATATTGAATTTTTTTCTTTTAATTTTTATTTTTTGTTACAAATGGAGCTGCACAGAGTGCTGAACTGTAGGGAACCTCTTAGTTTTTTTCAGTTTACAAGCAGTCAAAAACAATAGAAACAGAAGAAACAATCAACTTTAGAAAAATGCATAAAATTATTTTGCCTCCTCAGGTTCTCTATGTGATTGTGTAGATCATGAAAAACTTTGGATTGCTCTGAAAGAAATGGGTGTACCACAACTTTTGATTGCCAAGATGCATAACCTCTACTCAGGATAAGAGGCTACTGTTAGGATAGAATGACAAGGAACTGAATGGATTGCAGTTGGCACAGGAGTCAGACAGGGTTGCATTTTATCACCCTCTCTGTTTGAGTTGTGGGCTGAACATATCATATGTAAAGCAGGATGAGACTCAAAAGGAAGGAGGTATGAAAACTGGAGGAAGGAACATCAACAATTTAAGATACTCAAGTTACACCATACCATAGTAGAAAACAGCAAAGATTTGGAATGGTCACTGAAGAAAATCAAGGAAGAAAGTGTGAAGGCAGGTTTACAGTTGAACATTTTTTTTAAAAAAATGACCACAGATGATTTACATAACTTTAAAGCAGACAACAACAAATGGTGATCTTAATAATTACTTAGAAGAAAGCTCTCATCAAGGCAGTAGAGCTCATACTCAGCTGATGGTGGGTAAGAGTTCATTTCTTTGATTTAGCAACCCTGCAAGAAGTACACAAGGATTCATATTTTCATCTGTGTCATTCATTTTACTTATTTTAAAATATTTATATACCTTTTGTCATGTATAATAAATGCAGTATGCAGTAAGACTGCAGTGTATTTGTTTAAAATCACAACTGTATATTGCAGTCAGTAGGCCATAAATTGGGAAGAACAAATGGTGCATAAATCACTTAGGGATGAAGGGAATATATTCATTGTCAACAGTGAGGTAGAGCTGAATGTCATCAACTTACTTTTCACATCCTGATCCAGATCTCCTACTTAAAAACTCCTGCCAGTAATTTCATACAGATGCCAAACAGCACTGGAGGCAAGGTGGTCTCTTGTGGCATTCCCTGGTCAGATCACCAGGAACCTGAAAAATCAGTCAATGCTACTTGCTGCACACCTCCAGTCTTCTCTCAGCAAGCAAACAAGCTGACTATCCATCAGGGGGACAATGACCAATTCAGTCCCCAAGCCAACAATAATAATAATCACAACTATTACGTTTATTTATAACACCCTTTTCACCAAGAGTGGAACATCAGACATACATAATCAAGAATGAAACAATAAAACATAACACTATAACATACTAAAAATAAAATCCCCACCAGTTGCTAGCAGACCCGAATCCAGACTTGAAATGGGTCTAGAAAATTCATTTGCTGCCACAGTGTTTGAAGTGGGACTCTTGCCCGTCTCTTGACTCACCTCCATGGGAGATGTGGGAATGAAAACAATAGAATAGTTGCCCAGTGCTCTGGATACAGAATGGATAACTTCTGGAGTGTCCACACAGTTGACTCTTTAAGGGCAGCAGCGTCTTTAAAACTAGTGTGTTAGTTTTATATTGGTTTATGTTCAAGTTGAGAAAACATTTCACTGATGGGATCTATTGTGCTTTTTGCCAGTAGCATGAGCCAGAGGCTGGTGCAAAAGACTCATGCATGGGATTCAAGACGGCTGAGCTCAAGGTTGAATTTTGAGTATCAGAACTGAAGGGAGCTCACAGTCCTTTCACAAGTGATTCCACTCTTAGTTACCCCAAGCTTTTTTTAATTTTATTTTTACCAGTCTATACTTAAATTGTAGAACATGGTCTCTTCTCAGATAGCAAGGCAGAAAACAAGCATTCTGCTAATTTTGATGTGATACAGAATCTCTTGGATGTCTGATTCTTCTAGCAATGTGGAGGTGGATGGTTTCTAGATACGCTGGACTCCAAAAGCCAGTTTCCACCTTTGTTCCTTGGTTATGATAGCATTGATATTATTATTTTTACATTTTTTTAGGTCTAGCCTAATGGCAGGCGGTGTTAGACAAGGTATAACAAATCCATGGCTTGTGGAGGAGCCTGAGGAAACAAGAGGGCTTGGCTTTCACGAGATCCAACAGCAGCAAAAGCGAATTATAGAAGGTAGGTCTTCATACTATGCTATAGCCTATGCATAGACCTCTTATCCCATACTTCCAGTGTTGACAGCATGCTTCTATTCCAGTGGCCAGTTTTTTTTAAAATCATTAAGTCCTTTTCTTTCTTTTTTGTGAGTGTATGTTCTCCTTAAACATGTCGCAATAGAGTAGCAATGTTTGTCTGTTGCTACAGAAACAAAAACGTATCCTATGGCATCATAAATATTATCATTAGTTATAGCATGACCTTTTTTGCATGGTTTTGTAATCTGTCAGATGCATCAAGTGTACATGCTTCATACATATGTGTAATACATGATCTACACATGGTGTATGTTGACTTCAATGTCTACAATCCCAGCCTCAACTGTGTGTGTGTGTGTGTGTGTGTGTGTGTGTGTGTGTGTGTGTGTATGTGTGTGTGTGTGTGTGTGACAGAGAGAGAGGGGGGAGAGAGAGAGAGCAGACATACATCTGAAATTCTAGAGAACACTTCAGACATTGGATGAAGTGGATTGTACTCCACTTCATCCAATGTTATTCTAAATCTGCTTGTCAAAAATTGGGAAAGTTACCTTCTGGCTTACAGCAACCGTAATGCTTCAGGCCAGTGGTTATGCTGGCCAGGGGAATGTGGAAGTTGTAGGCTAAACAGTAACTTTGCTAAGGTCCTCATTGTGTCCACTCTTACCTGAAATCATAATGTACATTTACCCAGGAATGGTGGCTTGGTCTGTTGTATCAGTATGAACTTACAGCAGGCCATCACAACTTCAGCAGTACTTGAAAATGGAATTGTCAAGCAACTGGCAGGCAGAAATATATAGCTAGAGGTGGAATGCACTTGGCTTGATGGTCCACTGGTCATATAGGCCTCAGCTATAGCTAGTTTTGGTTGTTGTGTGCATTTAAGTCATTTCTAACTTATGGCAACCCTAATAGGAACCTATTATAGGGTTTTCAGGGTCTGAGAGTATGTGACTCACCTGAGGTCACTAAGTGGGTTTCTATGGCTGCGTGGGGAATTGAACCCTGATCTCCAGAGTTGTGGTTCACTGTTCAAACCACTAAACCACGCTGTCTCACAACTATACTAGTCCGTCTTGTAATAGTAACCAATCTCCCTTTTCCTTCTAATCCTTTCCTGTCCTCTTGTATTGCTGCTTTTTACCATATTGGGTGTTTTTGAATTGATCCCAGTTTTATGTCACTGGTTTTAAAAAATCCTTTTCATCAGGGTAGTTTATAGCCATGGAAGTGCTCTTCTATGTACCATCCATAATTATTGTGTAGTGCTTGATGTGTCATCTTCATATGAAATGATATTTGGATCCTTAATGCTCCAAACACAGGTTTCTCCATAAATATTTTGTGATGCTTCAGAGCTTGTCTAAAAACCTCATGGATATGTTGCCTTTCAAAGTTTTCATTTGTATGGGGAGGGTGTTAGTGATACCCTACACCCCTCTTGCTGGAATATGGGGTTTCATAGTTTCATATTTTGATATCTAGAGTCAGGCATGTTTTAGAGTTCATTGTGACCTTTGAAAGAGAAAGCTACACTGGTCTGAAGACATGTGGAAGACCTAGATAGAACTAAATAAAGGTTAAGTGGATTTGCTGATTATTTCATCCTCCTAGAGACTTTCTGCAGATCCACTTACAATAGGGGCTGAGTGAGTCCCTCACAAAGCAGTTAAAGACCATATTTTCTTCTCACTCTGTCCTGTGTTCCTGTTCACCCCTTCCTATCCAATCATCCAGGCGTTCTCTCAAATCCAATCAATGTTTTGTCACTCTGAAGTTAAAACCATCAGCCATTCCGGAATCCTACTGTTGATTCCCTGGAAGACCATCAGGTCTTTGTTACACTGCAAGATAACACCAAATACCCATCGAGTATAGGAAAACAGATATAAATATCAGTCACGGCTCTAGCCTCTTCTGTGCACTGGGGTTTTTCCTCACTCACTGTGTCTCCCTCAGACACAATCTGAACCCCTCTCCATCTTCAGGACTGGTAATTATCACCCTCTCGAATTCCTGATTTCTTGCTATCCAGCCTTTCAGAACTTTCTTTCTGTTAGCTCTGTATGATTCCCAAAGTTGCACTGGTTTTGTGTGTTTGTGTGCACTTTCGCACATTTCTAAATAAAACTTTTTATTCATCAAAATGGGAGTCTCTCTGATGTTAGTACTGGTGTATTTAGGTAGGAAGATCCCCTTAAGTTACCTACCTTGTGCAGGCCTCTTTTTGAGCTAATAAATTTCCCCCAAATACCAAGGTGACACTGTCACTTTTGGGTATTGGTGTGGCAAAAGACATTTGCAAAGAGATATACTGAGCTTTCAGTCAGCCTTTAGTCTCTTGCCCACTTTGCTTTAACTGTGATTGGCACATGATTTTTTTCCTTTTGGATTAATAAAGCCTTTCTCCTTTTTTTGCAAATACCATACACATTAGCTGCTTTAATAACTTTGGGGAAGAAAAGCAATAACCCTGCATTTTTGAGTAAGAAAGGTCCTGTTCAAAAGAGATTTGTGTACAATTGATGTGTAATTCAGTGCCACTTGGGGACCAAGGGTGTGGTAATGCTCTTGTACTCTACAATAGGTAGTATTTTGTGAGGCAAAAGAGAGACTTGTATTGTGGCTAGTCTTGCTATAGCTGCCTTTGCCAAGAGCTGGATTATCTCTCCTATGAACACTACATTTGCACGCAACTTGAGAAACTCTTTGGATTTCTTGGTGCTTGCATCACCTTTTTGTTTCTTAAACATGTTAAACCTTTCTTGGAAAATCAAGAAGGCTTAATCTGGGGACTGTATGAGTGTGCCAGAGAACCCAGTGCTCTTAGTATTGAGGACCAGCTGCACACCCAGTTCCTGAAAGATTTGGGATTTTGGCTTAAATTCAGAAGTTACTAAGCACTGTAATTTACCTTGACTATTTTATTATCATGTCCTTGATGGGGTGTTCTCAGGTAAGTACATCTTAACATTTTGAGTATTGGTGTTCATATTTTGCATTTGTAGTTCATAGATCTATGTTGCAGTAAATCAGAACTTTGATTGAATTTCTTTGTTTCAATGCAGAACAAGATGCTGGTCTTGATGCACTCTCTTCAATTCTGTCCCGGCAAAAACAAATGGGACAGGAAATCGGGAATGAGTTAGAGGAACAGAATGGTAAGGAGAAGAGGCAAAACAATGTTGAGAATGTGATAGTATGTTGCTGTTTTTAAAGTTATATCCTTCCCTTTTTCTCAGAATAGGAACTCAAGTTGGCTTGCAAATTAAAATAAATACAATATAGTTCTACCAAAAACAATAACATTAAAATGGGAATGGATTATCAGTAATATTAAAAACAATTTAGAACATGAAATCAAAAATAATGAAAAGCAGTTTAAAACAGTAGAGCACTATTAAAAGCCATTTATTTAAAAGTATTCAGTTCTCAAAACCCTATTGGGATAAGGAAGTCTTTGCCACTGATGGAAGGACAGCAAGGGTGCTTTGTAGCCTACTTGGGAAGAGAATTCCAAAACTTAGGAAAGCCACTGAAAAGTGGCTTTCTTCCTCACCAGAAATTTCCAGTTAGCCTGGCCCTAAACTGTCTAGGGCTTTATAAATCACAACCACCACTTTGAATTTTCTACAAAGGTTGGAAATGCACGGCCATCCTTTGGGAAACATGATATTAAAACTACAAGAAGGTGCTATTTACTAAAAGCCTTTAGTTCTTCTTTTCTCTCTCTCTCTTCTGTATCTTTGTACTTTGTCAGTACATGGAATGTTTAACTTCCCTCAATGATGCTAATGCTAAAAGCCTGACTTAATTATTTAATTTAACAGAGATATTGTATAAGTTAATTTGGCCTGGGGAACCAGGGCAGCAATAGTTTTTCTTCTTCTGCAGCTGTGCAGCTACATCCTGCTTATGCCTGGGAGCTCCTTGTCCCCTCTGACACTAATTGGCCTGGGAGGGTGTCCCAGTGCCTTCAAGATAGGTTGGGCATGGGAGATGGCGGGGAGGGGGGCAGTATACCAGGAGTTACTGGTTTTCTCCACCTGCAACAATTGAAAAAGAGCATAAACTGGAATAATGAGATGTTATGTCAACATATGTCACCAACAGGATTTAGGACCATTTTGTGTTAGAAAATCTCTACTGTGTCTACTCTTTATATCATTTGATAAAGTAAACCCATCATACTGATGAGGATTATCAAATGTGGGGGAGGGCAAGGAGGACTTGAGGCAAAACTTCTCTCAGAAGCGTGAAAGTAATACCCACATTTTTACTGGAGCTCTTTCTCTTCCTCCAAAAACAGAGGTTACAAAAATAATATTTATTTACAGCAGAAACTATGGTACCATTATAGAATAGATATAATTTAAGAAGGCAGTGGGGAGGGGGAGACAGGTAGGTACGTGGCAAGTGTGTACATTTGTCCTCACTTGCCCTTCTCAGAGAAGCTTTACTTCAGAAGAAGATATCTGTGTGTGTATGTGCCTTCAAGTTGCTTGTCAATTACAGGAGCTCCATGAATTTCATAGGGTTTTCCTAGGCAGGGTATATTGAACAGCTGGATTTGCCAGTTCTTTACTCTGAATTGTAGCCTACAAAACCTGGAATTCATTGAAGATCTCACATCTAAGTAGTAACCAGGACTGACCCTGCTTAGTTTCCAAGATCAGATAGGATTTGGTGCCTTTAAGACAGTGATGGCGAACCTATGGCATGTGTGCCAGAAGTGGCACTCAGAGCTCTCTCTGTGGGCACATGTGCCGTCGCCCCAGCACAGAGTTTGCCAGAGTTTGTTACTAGAAAGCCAAAGGGATATGGCACTTTGCAATAAATAAGTGGGTTTTGGGTTGCAGTTTGGGCACTCGGCCCCTAAAAGGTTCACCATCACTGCTTTAAGGTATTTAGGCCAGAAGAAAGCAAAATCCTTGCTTATCCTTATCATGGCCACTAGGTTGCAGCATAAGACAGCAAAAGTTCCTTTTCTTGGCTTTCCTCTGTCTCTGCATGTGGGAACTATCTCCTAATCCCTTCCAGGACAGGGAAGCTCCTCTTCTGAGTACAGGGAACCACTAATATTCCCTTCTAGCTTTTTTTTCCTGCCCCCACGCAGAGCAGGACCTGAAAAATACTTTTAAAAACTAATTAATTAATTATAGTTATAAACCTCTTCCATTTAGTTAGTTCTTTTTATAGATAGGATATTAACATTTAGCTTCCCTTTGTCAAAGGTAACTAAAAACATTTGAATGCTACAAGTTGTTGGTCTGCAGTACAAAATAATCTTTCCTCCCATCCAGCCTTAGCATCCCCAAAGAACACAAAACAGCAGCACAAGGCAGTACTTGGACAGTATGATTGTTCTTCTCTATTAGAGAACACATTCCTGTAACTGTGACTTTAAACGTTAGTTGGACTGTAAAATCATTGTTTATTACATTCAGTTGTAAGGTAGTCCTATCTTCCTTACTGGAAGAAGGAAATGGTTACAAGAAACTTGTAACTATGTACTTTCAGGTTTTGCCACCCCTCCATTTATCTGTGGACACTATTTGACCTTTCCTAGCAGATGAATAGTTGGGAAGGGACAAATAGTGTCCTTTTGTGGAACTGTATAACAGAGCTTTTAGCTATTTTTACTTCTTGTTTGTTGTTTAAATCATCACATCTATGTGTTTTGATCAGAGCTGATATGTATCCGAATGACCAGAAAAGTCACTAATCTGAATTTTAAAAATCGATAACCTACTAGTTAATGTAAAACCATGAGTCTCTTAATTGCCATGGCCTGAGATCAGAGTTAGAATTATAACCTGGATGAGTCCCCAGAAATTCAACCACATTGTGGCCAGGAGCCTATGAAACTTGAATCACAATTATTGTAGATACCTTCACTCTGACCTCCAAACACCTGTGGAGTCAGGTACCTTGCACTCGTTTGCCTCTGTTCAGCAGCACCAAGAAGCACCAAAGAGAGGCAATGGAATGGAAAAGTCTTGACCGTTAACATTTTACCTTCTGAGTGGAAGAGACAGACTGCCTTGTGTGGTGTGCCCCTACAGTGAAGGGATTAAAACTTCAATGGGCTGTTCAAAAAAGTATATGTGGGAAGGGGAGTCCTCTTACCAAGTAGGCTAGTGGAGAAGGCATAGATCATTCTATATATCCCTTTTCCTTCAGCTTGTTTGGTTTTTATTCTGCCTGTGAATGAGGAGGCTTGCCATTCTCCTGCAGTGTGTGGACAGGGAAATGGAAGATACACCTATTGTCAGCAGGAAAGTACAGCAGGCTGGCAGACAAGGAATGGTACAATCCACTCCTCTTCTTTCAGGCTGTTTTCATGCTGGCTGCCTGAGGTAAGGCACTTTGCTTTCTTATAGACAGAACATAAATCAAATAGGATGGAAGGTAAAGAACAGAATAGTTGTCTTCCATCACTGTGCTTATTTACCTGTCTAGAATTCCCTGTCGATTATAATGATCAAGCAAGTAAAAAACAAAACAAAATTCAGTTTAAAAGACAGAAATAATTCTTGTCCTACGTTTTTACTGGGATTGATTTAATATTGCATAAATTTAATTTGTAGAATCTGAAGAACCATACCTGATTTGTCCTTCTGAACCTTTCTGAGGGATGTACTTTAAATTGAACATGCAGTATCCCTCACTTATTTGTTCAGATGACCCAATGAGAGAAAATCTATAACTTTCCCAGCTTTTTCATTTCTTCTACTATGGCATGGCAAAGCTAGAACTTTGAAATGCTGCCAGCTGTATGAACTCTGCAAAGATTTGATCTATCTGGTGTCTTCCTTGAGAGGGCTGGATGAGTTTAGAGTACTTGAGGAGGCAGTCATCCTTGCTCATTTAATGAATCTTTTTGCCTTTTTTATGGAACAGCTTCTTTAGTGCTAAAGTTCCATAGTTTGTTTACACTCCATATATCCAAGAGATCATTTTATAGTTGCTTTTCTGTTTATCACACTCCCTGCCCTGTCTTTCCTGGATTTCTGAGGTATTAACTAAGCCTGGCAAATATATTCACAAAAGTCAACACGCCTGCTTGACCACCCATTGCTGGGCTTATTCATTTTTAGAATGACAGAGTGAGATCAGCCTTCAAAATACATTTGCAAAAAGTTACTGTAATCTGCACCTTTCCTGGCTGGCCAGACATGAACTTGGAATATGTTATTTTAAACAATTCTTGATTCCAAGACCTTTGAAAACACTGATTTTTTTTAAAAAAAGTAAAAAAAAGTATACATTTATGAAATAAAATTTGTAACCAAAAGAAATATGCAAAAGAATCAGTTACCAAAAAAACAGAAAATGTGTTGGATTTTTTAAAAAGATAATTTTAGTGCAAATCTGCAGCGCTATATAAATAAAGCTTAATAATAATGATAATAATAATAAAGGAATACATGTGGAAAAGTCATGGCATCAGTTACAGATAAGACTGTTAATTGCTTGTTCCCTTCCACAGATTTTTAAAAATTTTTATTTTATTAAATTTTTAAAAGACAGTCAATACAAATACAATACACATAGCACATACATTACACACATATAATTCAGACAAATAACA
Source organism: Sceloporus undulatus (assembly GCF_019175285.1). Classification (NCBI taxonomy): domain Eukaryota; kingdom Metazoa; phylum Chordata; class Lepidosauria; order Squamata; family Phrynosomatidae; genus Sceloporus; species Sceloporus undulatus. The sequence continues at coordinate 128,976,225 of NC_056523.1, read as the reverse complement.
ACAATTAGACAACATGAAGACTAACTCTAAAGACTACATCTAAAAAGACTTCTGAAGACTCCTACTTGTTGATTCATAAATTTACTATCTTTTTATGTATATCTTCTTTTACTGGTATTTATAAATAGATGTTTACTCTTCAACTATATGTGGTTTTTTTCAATGTCTTTGTAATATTAGATTATATAAAGAAGAAGTGGGGAAATGACTTGATGATAGAGTTTAGAGATTAAACTGAGAAATAGAACAAAATTGGAGAAAATTAGGCTATTATAATTTGTAATATTATCCAAGGTATACCAATATGTGTATAGCTATATCAATCTTGCAATTGAAGCATGTATTATCTTATACTATATTAAAGAAGTGATATAGATGTTCCCTTCCACAGATTTTAAGTGACAAATGACCATGTAAACATTATATTTTTCCAGACTCGTACCAAGGTCTTTACACAATAACATTCATATTGGACAATGACTCTGAAGACCAGGATTCCCAGCTTGGCCATGAAACCTGCTGGGTGACCTTGGGCAAGGTACGTTCTCTCAGCCTCAGGGGAAGGCAATGGCAAGCCTTTTTGCCAGTGGGTTTCATGGCCAATCAGGGAATCGAACACTGGTCAGAGTCAGATTCCAGTGCTCAAACTACTATGTTACACTGGCTCTCAGCTCTACACTGAGATAATCCAAAGTGAAAAAAAACAGATGGTGCCAGAAAATGAGCCATATAATGAGAAGATATGACTCACTAGAAGGTAGAAGGCAGCTGGAAAAGTGGAAGATTGCATTCCAGATGGATAGACTCAGTCAAGGAATTGTATATTGTAATTAATGTAATGTGGTTTTAATTTTATTGTTTTAATGATTTTACTATGTACACCGCTTTGATCACTGTGGAAAAGCAGTATAGAAATAAATTTTATTATTATTATTATAAGGAAGCCCTGAGCCTGAGTTTGCAAGACCTGAGCAGGGCTGTTGATGACCTGGAAGTCTCCAGTTCATAGTGTCACCATAAGTAAGTCAACTTGATGGCAGTTAACAACAATAATAGGTAAAGTTAGACTGTACTCCTAGGGGCCAGGCAATCTCCTGCCTTGAGTCTTTCTAATTACGTGCAACAAGGGAAAAAAAATAAAGTTCCTTGATAGAGGCTGAATGGTCCTGGTGGTTGCATCTGCCTAGAGCAGTGGTGGTTCTCTTCCTCCTTCTCTTTTTAAAGTTGAACTTAAAGCAGAATTCCTTGTGTTGAAAGAGGAACACATTAAATATTGAGGAATATTGAATGAATTCATTTTAAAAGACTGACTTTCTTGCTCTGGGAACATTCTAGATTTTATATGTACAGTGGGCCCTTGGTATCTGCTGGGGTTTGGTTTCAGGACCCCCATGGATACCAAAACCCATGAATGCTGAAGTCCCATTATATACATTGGACAGTAAAATGGTGTCCCTTATATAAAATGAAAAAAATCAAGGTGTGTTGTTTTGAATTTGTATATTTTAAAAATATTTTCAAGCTGTTGATGCTTGAATCCATGGATAAAAAGTCTGTGGATGTAGAGGGCCGACTGTACTTATTCTGGAAATAACTCAAGCATGGCTCTATGGCCCCTTTAAATTGTCCCATCTATTTACAACTGTGTGACATGAGCTGGATTTGAAAACACTAGTTCTGTTCTCTCATCACTTCTTGTTAAGCCTCTATTTTTGTGATATTTTACTGTCATGATTCCTGAACTAAGCCATATCACACTAAAGCATCCAGCTAAATAGCTTCTTTTTATTTTAATAGTATGTATGTGATAACCAATTTTTATTATTTTTTTCATGGAAGTGTGAATAAGTGTTATGAATACCTTTTGTTTTGGTTTTAATTTTTTAATTGTAGCTTATCTGGCCATTTGTGGAAGGTTTAATAGAAGTGTTAACTCAGTTAAACTCCTGAGTTTTAAATACTTTACCTACAAACATCTTGCATCTTTTTATCTCATGCATTCTTTCATTGCCTGCATTGCAGTCATTTTTTGTGGTTAAAGAGGAAGCAAGTAGTAAATTTTAAAGACTGACATTGTTTGTATGCTTACTGTAAAAGCTGTTCAAGCATGGAATAGACTGTCTTAGAGGCTGGTGGACTCTAGTTCTTTGGAAATCTTTAAACAGAGCTTGGATGGCCATCTTTGGGGAGTACTTTAGCTGTGTATTCCTGCATGGTCGAATACACCACGCAGTTCCTTCCAACTATATGATTCTGTGTTGTCACCTGAATTTTTTCGCCTCTTAGCTTTTTTCAGAAACACACACTCTTAAAAACTGTAACAATTAAATTTTGCATCCTGTTCACTTTCTTTACTCTATATACCATTATATACCACTATAAAGTAAGGTAGCCTGGCTGACTTAAAAGACAGAGAGAAATCATTTTAAGAGCAAAATTCAAAGAAGTTAAATTATTTGTTTTCTTTTCGTAATTGTTTTTGAATACTTGATTTGAGGCAATATTTGATATGCATGGAACTTGTTGCTTAGATGGTGTACTTTCAGACTTAACTGAGTGTGAGAAAAAATACTGTGTAATATCACATAGCCAAGTTCTGGTTGCTGTTGGGGTACATGTGTAGGAAGGATGAGAATATTATAGATGTGGGAGAGGGGAGATGAAAGTAAAAATTATGTACCCCTCTACCAAAAATACGATGCATTCCAAAATCATGTTTGAATTGTGTGTGTGTGTGTGTGTGTTTCAACATGCATAGATCTACCTTAAGGCAGGTGCCAAGAAAGGTGACTAAAAACTTGAAGAGGTTCAGAGCTGTAGGTCATAAATGGAAGGAACATACATTAATAGCATGTCTCTTGTTCAGTAAGAAGTATTAACAGTAATTAAAATGGGTCATATTCTTAACATTTTTTTTTTGGACTTAACTTGCTTTGTGTATGAACTTCCGTGATAGCACTTCTCCTCTGATTTTTTGCCTCTGACAGGCAAACAGCAACAGGATCAGTCCATTACTTTTTCTCTTTGGTGGCCAGACAGGAAAGGCCTACCGGAAGAGAAGTGAACAAATCTTCCTGTCAGAACAGGGAATCTGTTCCTTAGAAAATCAACCAGTCAGCTTTATGCAGAATAAGCAGAACTTTATTAATTGATCCAGTGATTCAACATCATTCAGCTTTTAAGCTGAGACTGACTCCCTCCAACCAAAGGCAATACATAAAAACCCCAATTCCTTCACCCCCTGCAAAAGCGCGCGCAAAAAAACTCCCCACCTTCCCACAGTTCACCATCCCCCTTTGTTCCCCCTAATAGCTTCTCTCCCGCTCAGCTCTGTACCAACATTGCAAGCTTATGAGACCAGTGCTTCAAGGTCTTTAGATAACAGCCACCTAGCACAGCTCAGCTAATACATATCTACATCTACAACTAGCCATAGCTGAAAACACGCCAACCCCCATCATCCCCATATGTATAGAAATCATACATCTGGTAGAATTCTAACAAGGATTATAACACTTCCCAAGAAAACCCCATGATAGGTTTGCCTTAGGACTGCCATAAGTCAAAGACGACTTGAAGGCACACAACACACACACACGTTTTATTAATAACAACATGGAGACATAGGGCTGTTTTGCCTCAATTCAAGTAAGATTCAATTCCCACTCTAATTTGCTTCTAAGTGTGGCATGGAAGGAGTTGCTGCCATTTTGTCTTGCGCTGTAAGCAGAAAAATTGGGGGACTATTTCTGGTAGAGTGTCATATCTTTCTCTGCACCTTCCCTGGTCACCTCTGCTCCTCTTTGCTCGTTAATGTGATAACTAAGGCCTGGTACAGACTGCCCAAAACTTTTGCTCTGCGGGGAATCCACACCTCCAGACCGCGGGAGTTCCCCGCGGAGCAAAAAGAACCCACAAAAAGCAGGTTCTTCTTGCAGCGCGATTATGATGCTGCAGAGTGCCAATGGCACTGCGATGTGTGGACGCTAGGCATCCTGCATGTAACAATGGCAGTGCCCATCTGTACACGTGCTAGGGTTTAGGTACGTGTGGGCGGAGTGCCCTTGGCCAGCCCCTAGCACGTGACGAGAGCGCCCAATAGTCCCGTCTGTTCTGGGCCTATGAGATTAAACAGAGGCTGGATGTCCATATGTCAGAAGTGCTTTGATTGTGTATTCTTGTGTGATGGGGTTAGATTGGATGGCCCTTGTTGTCTCTTCCAGCTGTATGATTCTGTGAAGAGATCCATATTTATGTGAGCACAGGATCATCCTATATCTCTTTCTGAATATGTTCCTGATCTTGCAGTGCATAAATTTGACGGAGGAAGCAGTATCCAAACATTTCACTATATGCAGATGATAAGGCCTTATTGTTTAGGTTTTTTCACTCTTAAAATCCATCTGTTAGGAACTCTGGAAGAACACAAATTCATCCGTACTAATATCAGTCCACTAAAGCTTTTTTCCCCTGAAGGTGCTGTGCGATTATAAATGGCCTCTTTTTTAATTGCCCCAGGACTTAACTTGATTGCCAGAAGCAAAGAGTTTGACATACTGAGAATTCTTTGCATTCTGGTGATCTCACTGAAGTGGCTTTTGACTTTTCTGAATCTGTTTAATGCTTTTTCAAGAAGATGTGTAACCAAATCCCAATGGGGACAATTGCAACATCAGCAAGCAAAGATGCCTACATCTTTGGACAGGCTTTTGCCATGAGGTGTTATTGGAACGATTTGGTACTCAGCAACCACAAAGTAATGAATCACTTGGACATGATCTGTCATTTACAGTAACTCCATGTGATAAAGATATTTATGTGTAATATCTAAGGAGTAGAATTTGGATACCTTTAAATAGTACACTTTTTATTTTGTATTAGGAAATTTCATGAGTGCTACATGTGTCTGAGAAGTACAGTTAATTGCTGACATTCATTTTATGTTCCAAGAAGTTTACAATACTGGCAATTCCCAGCTTCTCCAATTTTTTGTTTGCTCAGACACTTGGGAAATTACTATGTTATATGCAATTGATTTGTTTATTCTTTTGTAAAATCTTTATTGTGTGCTTTAAACTTTATTGCATGGAAAACTACAATTTTCCATGGATTATTTTCTTTCTAGCCTGAATGTAGGACTTATTACTGGGGTACTCAGACAGCTAGATCTGTAAAGCCAGAAGTGGAAGAGTGGCATGTTTGGTGTGAATATTAACTCTTGTGTTAGACTGTGCTTGCACTAGTAAGTAGACTTCTTTGGAGGGTGAATGCCAAACTTTCCCTCTTGCCTTGGAATAATCAGTCCCAAGGAGCATAGAAATGCTTGTAAAACAGCAACCACAGTCTCATCCTCCAGCACGCCATAGTGGCAAGTCATGGAAAATATCGTAGATGTGATGCCCTAACTTTCCCCTTGGCATAACAAGTTAGAGCTGTCCATGTCAGGGCTTAGCCTCAGCCTGCTGTATCAAAAAGTAGACTGTACAATGTGAAGTTCAAGGCTTTCATGGCCAGCATCCATAGTTTTTTGTGGGATTTTTGGACTATGTGGCCATGTTCTAGAAGGAAGAAATTCTTCTAGAACATGGCCACATAGCCCCCCAAAAAACCACAAAAAACTGTAGACTGTGCAGCTTGTGAGGAGATCTACTTGTATTTGCTGTTTTGCCAGAAACAGCAGAATAGCATGCTGTCTTGTGAGTGGACTTGGTTCTGAATAGTACTGTTTCAAGGGGCAAACTGAACAGTAGACATTCTTGGGATAGCCATCCAGAATTTCTGAGCACTGCTTGATCGAGCTATTTGGAAAGCTCAGGCCACTGACATACTTTGAAGTTCAAATGAACTTTAAACATTTATTTTATTAGAAAGAAGGCCCTTCAGAATGTGGTTAATACACCCAGCCCCTTAGAAGGTGAGGTAGATTACACATGGTGGTTTTAACATTAAAGAATTGGTTTGGGACTTGGATGAAGTGATGAATGCTTTCCAAAGTTTTTAAGATGTGGCTGTCCAGCTGTATGGGTCTCCTTGCCTTCCTCCACCCAGCTAAGAAGGAAGATGTACAATAATATTTTTATTTCAGAGTTAGTGGGAACTTTAACAATCTTCTGTGGTACTTTTGAAAGAATTCTAATAACATTTTAATCAGGCCTGAATAAACTGAATGTTGGAAGTAGGGTTGTTGTTTTTATTCATCCATATGATATGGCCTCTTCCTACCAAAAACATGTTCAATAAGGGAAAAATAATTATTCCTCAGCTGTATCCTGTAAAATGCTTTATATAGCAGCTATGGTTATTGACATTAGCAAGAGATTTGTTTTTGGAAATAGAAGAAAGCTTTTGAATGGTTCCTGTTAGTAGTAATTACAGGGGGAAAGGAAAGTTAGTCACTGTAAAAAAATAAATAATAATAACAGAAAAAAGAAAGGACCCAGTTTCTTTGCAGCAGATTCTTATTTCACACATTCACATTCTGTCCGTATGGTATGTATTATGTCTTTGTTGGGACTGAACATATTAATTGACATTAACAGTTGTTTAATTATAAATTTATAAATGGAATAAATAGTATAAATTGAATTTTAATTCAGTGTAGAAACATTTTGGTGTTTGGCTCATTGTGTTGTTAATAACCATGTGCCACTGCAGAAGTGGAGCTATAAGCATTTCTCCTGTAAATGTATTATTTGTTTAAGCTGGGAAATGTTTGTTTCAAAAAAAATTAACTGTTTAATATCCCTTCTGATATGGTAACATTGTTGTCAGTGTGTTGATAAATATGTTTCTGGAAAGTTCTTTGATTGGTCTATAAAGAACAAACCATAGCATAGTGAATTAAACTAGCTGAAAATACCCACATTCAAATGTTACCTCACCCCTAGTTCCTTCACTTGGAGTAAGGCTGAGAAGAGACTTCCTCTCAGACTTGACATAAGGATCACTGACTGAGATCATGTATATAGAGTGGTTTGAAGAGAAAAAATTACATAGGTACAAAGTATGCATTATACTGTATTTGAAAAAGTCCTGGTTATCTGTTGTTATACTTTTCCTTCAGCTGTCATTATTGTCAGAAAGAATGAAGATAGCCCATAAATGGTACATGAAAAGTCTGTGTGACTCTCTTGCTGTAATGTCTTCCTACTAGTTTTAGTTGTACTGTATGTCACTCATCATTCACCATTCAATTAAAAGATTAAAATGTTTTAATGGTATTTATTTTTTATTAGATTTATATGACACTTTTCTCCAAAATGGAATTTACATATTTGCACAGCTGGACTTAATATTAAAATTGAGATAGGACACAGATAGGCATTTAAAAAGATATGTACTTCATCCTCTTGCTTACACAGCTTAGGGGCTTATTCTTGAATTAGTTTTTATGCTCATTTATTGAAAACACTCATTTTTGTTCCCATTCCTATATACCAGTCTACAATTCTAAGACTTTACTTCATCTTTAAGTAAAAACAATGCACATTTTGGCTTTGTGACTGTGAGTGAGATTGCAAGAGAGCTGTGGTCTTGTTCTTCACTTGCTCAAAGCTCTGTTTCAATCAGTCTGTGAAAGAAGATACCAAGTGACTAAGGAAGTCTTGTGTCTAAATTTGTACGATTATCCTGTAAACAAATATTATATTAACTGACCTGCTATAGCAAGATTTTTCAGTGAGGTTTTCACAAGAGGTCATTGTGGGTTTCATGAGAGATTGTGAATGAAAAAAGTAGATGAGCTGTAGCTGTAACAATTTTTATTCAAGGGTTACCTGAGACCTAAACATAATTTCAGATGTTCCAGGGAAAAGCGTTGAGAGAGGTTGTGCTATAGAACAGGTTGATCTTGCATAGATGTCTCTTTTGCAACTCTCAAAATTCTCATACACATCTTGAGCTAAAGCATGGAATTTAATGCACACTACATGAGTCAGATTTGCATCAGGGAGTAAATGGACATCCACTAGCACAGCAATTCCCAAATTTTGGTCTTCCAGGTGTTTTGGACTTCAACTCCCAGAAGCCCTAGCCACCTTGGCCAGTTGTCTGCAATTATGGGAGCTATAATCCAAAAATCTATAGGACCAAAGTTTGGGAACCACTGCACTAGCAGATCAGAGTCTGAACCTTTGCAGTTCATTTTCAAAGAATGAAGAGACATTTTCTCGAACTATATTTTGGTTCATTTCCAGCCATCTGAAGTCAGGTGAATAAAGTTATAGAGCAGGAGTAGGCAACCTGCGGCCTGCAGGCTGGATGCGGCCCGGCGAGGCCTTGGGACCGGCCCCAGCCCGGTCCTGCCGCCAATTGCCGCCGGGGCAAGGGGGGCAATTGTCTATAGACGCTTCAGAAACATGCATTTATATTAACATTTTTAAAAAAATCAGCAATTTTTTTGGTGTGTCCTCCACTTTTTTAAAAAAAGTGTCCACCATTTGAAAATGTTGTCCTACATTTGCCCCGGTTTATTTATTTATTTAATTTTTTAAAAATTTATTTATTTATTTATTTATTGGCTTCGGCCCCCCAATTGTCTGAGGGACAGCAACCTGGCCCCCCGGCTCAAAAAGGTTGCCTACCCCTGTTATAGAGGCTGACTGTTATTCTCTGTGTTCTCTGGTAACAGTGGTGTCAAAAATTGAAGGCTGAAACTATTTCCGGGCTCAACACAAAGTGTTGGTTATTACCTATAAAGCCCTATATGGCTTGGGCCCGAGCTACTTGAAGGAGCGCCTCCTCCCACACAATCCGCCCCGCATTCTCAAAACAACAGGGAAACATCTCTTAGAGTGTCCGAGAGTGAGAATGACAACAACTCACAAAAGATCATTTGCGACAACAGCACCAACTTTCTGGAACAATCTCCCTGACGAAATCCGGGTCTGCCCTACCTATTTAGGTTAGCATACCTGTCTGACTCCTTGTAGATTTCATTCCTGATAGAAGTTCACTTTATGGACTGATAGATTTTATGGTTGTACTTTTATTATGCTATTGATATATGAAGATTTTATATTTTGTAAATTGTATGTAACTGTGTTTTGATGTAAACCGCTTTGATCACCGGAAAAGCGGTATACAAATAAAGCATTATTATTATTATTATTATTATTATTATTATTATTATTATTATTTATACACAGTATAAGATTTGCATTTGTTCAGGAAGGGAAATTCCCTGTCTTGAAATAGTGTGGATGAACTTGCAGGAAAATAGGAAAAACCAGACCTCATCCATTGGGTTATTTGTTCTAGAGAGACATACTAGTTGAAAATGAATCCAGATTCTTTTGTTTCTGATAATTGGCTGGAATAGGGGAGGTTTTACATATTTGACTGCATCTTGCCCTCCATAGTCATGATTCTTTATCCACACATTCAACCATCCATGGTTTGAAAATATTCCCAAAAGATAGAAATTCTAATAAGCAAACCTTGATTTTGCTATTTTATATAAGGGACACCATTTTACTATGCCATTGTGTTTAATGGGATTTGAGCACTCATGGATTTTGGTATCCATGGTGGCTCCTCCTAACACCAAACCCCAGGAGATACTAAGGGCCCACTATACATAGTTTTATTAATTCAATAAGCCCTTGGACTGATAGTAAAGGGTGCTAAACTGACTACCTGTTGTAAATGCTGAATCTCATTCAGTTTCTGGATCTGTTTTGATAGCTGAAGTTGTGTGTACATGTTCCCATATCCTATGTCAAAACTTAACAAAGGCCCGGTCCAGACTGGTGCAATAGGACGCCCTTGTCACGTGCGAGGGGTGGTGCTTCTAGACACCCCTCGCACGTGACAAGAGTGTCAAAATGGCAGTGCCCTGTACAGATGGGCGCTGCCATCATTATGTGATGGACACCTATCATCCGCACGTTGCGGTGCCATTATGATGTTGTGAGTGCCATTGGCACACTGCAGCATCATAATGGTGCCGCAAGAAGAACCTGCTTTTTGTGGGTTCTTTTTGGTCCGCGGGGAAGTCCTACGGTCTGGAGGCTGCGGCTTCCCCACAGACCAAAGCTAGGCGCCGGGAGATCGTCCTTTTTGGACGGTCTGTCCCACGCCAAAGTGAAAGAGTCTGATGCTTTCTCACCAATTCTTGAAATTTCCAGTGCTTTATAATGGAACAGCCATTTAATAGTTATTATTAGAAACAGAAATGGTTTTACAATTGAATAGGCATTTCATGCAAGTTTAATTTTGGGGTCACCCGCTCCCCAGCAATCCTTCATCTTTCCCCTTAGTTAATAGTTAATAGTTATTTTATTTCAAAAGCTTATTATATTTTTCTTCTTTTCATATACCACATGAAGTACATAGTTATCTTCTGTTTTATAGGCTTTTTGTCTTACTTGCAGGTTTTTGGAAAAAGGGATCCTGTACTCTCAAATGTTACTGCTTCATCAAATCTATTATCCTCTCATAATGCTTCAGTTTCCTTTAAAACCCTACAGCTGTTTCTATATACCAACAGCCCGACACCCCTTCACATCATCTGAATTGAGAACAATAACAACAAAATGCAGGCCTAGGACTAACACTTTCAATTTTTTCCTCTGTTTGGTTTTTAACAACTTGCCTGATGAAGAAGCCAGTGAAGCTTCGAAAGCTTGCAACATGTATAGTATGCATTTTGGTTGGCCAATAAAAGTATCGCTGTTTGGTGGATTTTTTTTTATTGGAGTTCGTTATATGGTTGATTGAAGGAGGAGAAATCTTTTGGCTTCAGTATTTCCTAACCCAGCCTTGCAGTATTCTCTCCTTATATAATTTTCATTGTTACTGGCTCATTTTCTATGAGTGCATTAGTTTGAGCCATTGACATGTGATTGCTGGTTTTTCTCTAGTACGAGATAGCAGAGCATACATGCAACTATAGGGAACATATTTTGACTGACCTCTGTAGTCTGTATTGGCTTTTTGATCTCCTCCTTACCTTGTTGAATACTTATTTATTAGTGTTGGGCTCTTAATTTTCTTGAGGCCAGAGCAAATGTTGCAACCTGCATAGTAATAAAAATATCACTATCTCCTAGTAATGTACATATATAATCCAAGGAAAATTTGTTTGGCAGAGAAAGAACAGAGGATACAAACAAGAAATTTGTGTATTTGGAGACTTGTACAGTAGATAGCTTAATATATAATGGAAAATATTTTCAACTTTGCCACATCCAGATGCAAAATCTTTCATTAAAAAACTGTTTTATTCTGGTGGAGGAGAAGGTTGCTAGGATCTCAAATGTTAATTTCATAAGTTTACAGGATAGTTCTAACAAAATTTATTCAAGAACTTTGTGGTTAAGTTTGCAATTGTTCTAAAAAGCTTTGGGTGGTGGTGGCAAATAGGTGTTATTCATACAAGCTGATATATAAAACAAGTGACATGACCATAGGTTCCTGTTTCAGCCCTCACAAGAAATGCAAGTGTGTCTCCAGGGATAGCTAGCAGGAATTTAATAAAAGAATTGTCTTGAGAAGAAAGATGGTGCAGATTTCCCCTTATTTTTTCACCAAACATCAGTTGTAACAAATGAGCTTTGACAACATTTCAAGTGCTGCTACAACCAGCCTTCCCTTGAAATTTTGAAGACTATATCAAAGACTTTACAGAATGTGAGGATTTCAAGTTAACTGCATCCAAGTGTCACTTTAAGGGAGTTGAGCATCAAACTCAAGTCTCAATGAACTGACATTGTGTTGCTCTTGAATGGGTTAATTATATAATTGCCATGTATGAATTTTCCTTCTTTTCCCAGAAGCCACCACTTTTGGTTTATCATGATTAATAATCAAATGCTCTTTTTATACAGAACTTAATTTCTTCAATAACCTCTGCATCTTAGTTTGTGTAGTACAAATCTTAGGTGGGTTACAGACCGCCATTAGGGACGTCCTGAGGACGTCCCAGTTTGAAAAAGGGGCGTCTCTTCCAGACGCCCCTAACCCTATCACAGACAGAGTCCGTGACAAATGGCGGCGGCCGTTCCACACAGCCGCTGCCATATTGATGTAGCGGACACTGTGCGTCTGCACATCACACCCCGGAAGTGACGCCGCGACTGCGCAACTAGTGCCTCGCGGCGTCTCTTCCGGGGCCCAGGAAGGAGCGCGATTTCCACACTCCTTCCTCGGAGCATCCGGGAGCCGCGGTTTGGCTGCTGTGGCTCGCGGAGGCGGAGCCAGACCGCCGCAATCCAGAGGTCTGTAATGCGCCATAGTTTTGTCATCAACATAATTAAAGAATGGAATGTTTTACATCCAAAATAGTAACTGGAGAGCATACCAAGCCACACTGTTCTTATACAATGCCATTGATATAAAAATTAAAGAGGAGGGGGATCAAGAGAGATTCCTGTCATGCTTCTCTGTTGATTGGTATACTTTCTGGTAGCAGAAAATTTAAAGTGCTTCAGTTTACAGGAAGTATTGCAGTGGGACATTGCATTAAATAGAATAGTCATTTATTAGTATTAATTTCATCCACAAAAATCCATGTCTATTGAGTGAACAGAAAAGCTAAAATCCATGAAAGTGTCAATAGCTCTTTTCTACCATTTTGTGAGTACTGTATTTTGATTCAGATGATAGATATGACACAATTGATCTGTTGTGAATTTACCCTAATCAATAGTTCCTGTTCTTCAGCTATCAATGAAGTCCAAGATTCCAAATACATATAGTAGACATTTAGAATACAGTTTGAAAGCAACATTAAACAGACTAATTCATCAATGTTCTTCAATCTGCTTTATGGCTTCTTCAATGGATGGGCAAACCAGTGCAAAATCCTCAGCCCTTTGGAATTTTCCCATGATGATTTACCATATGTAAATAAACAAAGCACCACTGGGCACAACCAAGCAAGATTTTATAGACCATCCTAGTGACTACCCCAAGATGTCCTGTTTCCTGTCTCTGATTGTTTTAATGATTGTAATTGTATTTTATTATTGTCATGTTGGAATTATGTTGATTTGTTTTAAGGAGGGAGGGGATAGTGGGATTTATTTTATTATATTGTATGGATTTTATTGTTGTGAGCCACCTAAATCTTATTGGAAAGGCAGGGTAGAAATAAATAAAATTATTATTATTATTATTATTATTATTATTATTATTATTATTATTATTATTATTATTATTAAAATTAACCTTCTGGGAGCATATGTTAACTTATAGATACTGTATTGATCATTGGACTTGACTGATGCTGTGAGTTGTCTAGAACCTAACATATGCATTGGATATTGGCCAATACTTCATTCTTGGGACAGTAGTTTTGGAAATGAGTATACCATTTTCATTATTCTTGATATATATTTTCCAGTAGGTTGCAGTTTCTGTGTGTGGCCTACCTGTACTTTCTTTGACCAACACATCTCCAGAGTATGGGTGCATAATCCGTTAGCTTATGTGTCCTCTCAATTTTTTAGGATAGGGTTTTTTGTTAGAAAGATTATTTCCCTTCTGACTGGAGAATGTTGTCAAACACATTTTAGTCATTCTGGAATAAGCACCCATTTTCTAGGATGGACACTGTAGTCAATTCATATGGAAAACAGAAATATGGACAAAAATGGTCCCTGAAGTAATTTTTTGCCCTCGTATTCTCCATATGTGCAGGAAAGGGAGTCTCTTTGTGCATAGCAAGGAAGTGAGGCCAGTAGATTGCAAAGCACTACATTTTTCTGTTACTCCCAGTGGATACTGCACAAGATGATTAATAATTTAATGTCTTTATGTTCTTTGTTTTACTTTTAACACTGGAGCACTTTAAATCACTTGGGAAGAAAAGGGTCTGTCTCTTATCCAGTTACATAAACAACTAGTGGTACTGAAGCTAAAAATGAAAATAATTTTGGGTGGGTTGGAAGCAGAGAGAAGGGAGGATAAAGGAGAGCTTTTTACAGCTGACATCAGAAGCTCTTTTTGTGTAGCACTTGGGTGTGAGAGAAGAGTTAGTCCTATCTGGTTATAGAACTTGAATTCTACAGACCATCACAAGATGTGGATATATGTTTTGAACATAGGAAGCATTCTTCATGTCTTCAAACAAATGTGTCATCCCATTTCCCCATCCATGCACATATGGATGAATCTCATTCATTAGAGTGTGAAAAAAATGAATGAATAACTCTGCAATACAGTTCTTGCATTTTATGTTCTGCAATTCTAGTTGCTGAATTAGAGCCCGCAGCATAGAGGAAACCCCTTTTCCCCAAACAGTGAGATACTTTTTGGGGTTTAAAAAAATGAAATATTCATAGTGTGTGATGTTGATACTGAATTTGAAAATAGACCAAGATCAGACATCATCTGCTCCTGAAAATACAGCTCTTGATTTATGAAGACATACCTGTGCACCTCTTCAGAATGTAGCTATTGAAGGAGCTTCAAGCTGCTCTGCATTTATTCATTCATTTGACATGTGAACCTGTGTTTCATAATCTGTGTGCATTGCCAAAAGTGGCTAATACGTAGTAAGCCCCTTTTAGGTTATTAGTGCCCTTCTAAATTGGAGCATAAGGAAACATTTAAAATAAATATACATATAAAATCAGAAAGCTGAATCATTCAGTTGTGTGTTTTCTATATCCTGATATTCATGAGTTTTTGGAAACAGGATTAACAGTTTGTTTCTCTTCAGACTATTTTGAATGTTGATTGTTGAAAACAGGCGTGCAACTCTGTTGCTGGCTGCTCTGATTTGATTTTGGGATGGCTGGGTGTAAAATGTGAGTCCTGTTGCCATTATCACTGTGTCTTAAAATGGATCTCTGTTGGCATTCATAGCAGGCTCCAATTATCTTTCCATAGCATTAGCTTTCCATACAGCGTCTATAGTAAAAGCCTGTTTTGTGACTTGGCTTGCTTAGCTCCAAATGTTTTTAAGAGTTGAAATTACTTGAATTAATGATTCACATAAGTGTATGTAATTATCTTTGGAAGAATGAATCATTTTGCAGCTGCTTCCAATTAATGTCTATCACTTACAGAAGAGTTGAAATGCAATTTGGTAGAAGCTGAAGTACGGTAACTTTACTGTTTTGGTCCTTCCATATGTTTTTACTACACTTTTGGCCTACTGGGGCAATTCACAATCAACAAGCCGAGATCATAAGAAACTTGGTAGGTCAATTTCTGGGCTGAGCACTTGCGGAAGACATTTTTTAAAAAAAATTGAGGCGTGGCAACTCCTTCCTCCCCCTGCCCATTGCATCCCATGCACCCAAAAGTCAGACATTTTGGAACCTGAGGCAGAAAATTCCCCTAAGTACTTTTCCCAATCTGTGGCAGTTTAAAAAGCAATAATAATAAATTAAAATAATAAACAATTTGCTGCCTTTTCATGATGCCCCAAGCTAGTCTCCTGAGGTAGCTGTCTGGCTTTTGTTTATGGTAGGACCAAACTTGTTAAAGATGTACTATTAGAAATAATATAATCCTTTTTTTTCTTACCCAGGCACAGAATTAATTTTGTGATTTTTGTTTTAAAAGTCAGTTTACTTCTTTTGATCCATATTTC
The DNA here is from genome assembly GCF_019175285.1 of Sceloporus undulatus. Lineage (NCBI taxonomy): Eukaryota > Metazoa > Chordata > Lepidosauria > Squamata > Phrynosomatidae > Sceloporus > Sceloporus undulatus. Next base: position 128,960,681 of record NC_056523.1, on the reverse strand, counting down.
TCTCAGGTTGGTTGCCAAATCCATTTCACTCTAGTCTAGTCTTGCAATAACACTGAGTTTTTTACTGCTTTGCTTGACTGCTATTGATACATTGGTGTGATTGTGCGTGAGAAGAGAATCACTGAACTGGAGTACTTAATAGTTTGCAAGGACATAAACCTTATTTTCAACTTCTTGTGTAGGAGGCCATGGGAATATACTGGGTGGAAGAGTCAGCCATTTAATGTTGCAATTTAGAAACGTTTCACTAAATATTCAGCTGCTTTCAAAGCCCTGCCTCAAAAATACCCAATTCTATATTTAAAGGCAATGCAGAAGTTTGGACACTGTTCAAAAGGAGCAATTCTGATAAATGGGAATGCAGGAGGAAGGCTTAAGCCTCCTCTAACGGATTTGAGACCCATATGTGCTTATTGTGGAATAAAAAAGAAATTAAGATTCAACTGCATGCCATATATTTAATGTACCATGTAAATTTGTCCTTAGAGAAGGAGACAGAATGTGTGGTGTTCCATTGCTATGCCAGGGATGCTCTGCCACTTATGGCAGTGGGGATGGTACCTCTTTCTTTTCCACATATAGCACCCCTCATTCATGTTAGGAAAATTTGTCACTGCAACTAATAACAAGGTTGTTGACACTGGTGTGGTTTGTGTTTGTATTGTGTGTTTGAGTTTAATTTCTGCTACTCTAAAACCATGGATACTGTAATCAAAGCAATAGCCACAAAAAGGAAATTTAATTCGCTTGCAGCTTTTTAGTCACTCCTAATGCACAGTTTGTGGGATTCCTGTTTCCAGAATCTTTCAGAGGATCTGTTACTACTGGTAGAAGAGAAGGTTTGATGAGAGCACTGGGAAGGTAATGCAAACTGAGGCGCAGTACAGAGTGCTAAGAAGAGGCACCTCTCCGGCGCCTCTCTGCTCCACAGGAGTGCCGCAGCAACCAAATTGTGTGGCGCTGCTGTGGAGCAAAAAAGAGCACTTGGAAGTAGCTCCTTTTTGCGATACCGCAAAGCGCCAGAGACAACATGATGATGTTCCAGCTGTGCCACCCTGTTTGGAAGTGGCGCAGCTGCGACGTCACCATTACGCACCCCGTCTGGTGGGCGCACCATGATGTACAAGGGTTGCTGGGCGTGTGGGCGATCTGCCCACCAGGCAACCCTTGCATGTGATGAGGGCGCCGCAAAGGCCCGTCTGTTCCGGGCCTGAGACAAAACTTGGAGAAAGTTAGAGGAATGCTAGAGAATCCAGAGACCAGTTGTGTCTTCACTGCTGGCTTCTGAGCAATTTAAATACTTTGATTGTCTCTGCACATAACCAGAGGGCTGAGAAATGGGGTTGCTATGGGATAATAGGATTCTGTATATACTTATGTCTAAGTCTAGAAATGTTAATCAAAATATTGACCTCAAAAACCTAGGTCAGCTTTTCCACAGGTCAGTATACTTTAACTCTTATAAAAAAGAAACCATCTCCTTCTTTGAGTAAAGTGACAAAAGGTGAGAGCTTAGTCTGTTCTGGGAGCACATAAAAGGAACACCGACCCACTCTACTCTCTCTGCTGCAGCACTCGGACTTTGAAGGATTTGAATAAGATATTTGTGTATGTATGTTTTCGGGGTTAAAAACCAGGTAACATTATCACATGGAAGGCTATAATCACTGCTAATGTAGTTGCCATTTTTTGCTTTGCCTTTTCATCCTTTTTGATGTTTGTGTATTTCTTTAGCCCCGCCTGTTTCTGGTTACTTCTCCCACATATTGCACAGCTGTAGTTGTAGAGAATTGTAGTCCTGGAGAATTGTCATCTGTCAGAGCTGTACTCTAGTTCCCTCCTCATCCATCCAGTCTTTAGGGTGATCACAAATAGTTATGTCTGCTGGACTTTTGCAAGTTCTTTGGCATCATTTTCCTTTGCTCCGTCTCTTACCTCCTTTGTTACATGCCCCTAAGTTTTACCCTTGACATATGCAGGACTTATACTAAAATCCATAATTTTGGCCCCAAAACGTGTCCTTGACTTATACATGAGGTTGACTTATAGTTGAGTATACACGGTAGTTTATTTCCAAGGTTGTATATGTATCAACAAATTCTGTTTCTGACCTTTATATTTCAGACTACATGGTACAGTTGCAATTGCACAGATATATTTTATGACAGGAAAAGTGACACTGGTTTACTTGGTCTAAAATAACCACGTACATGTGTACATACTTTCTCCTCTGTATTTACATCTGAAGAATTAATAATTAATATTTTTTTGTGGATACTACATGGGTAATTTTCACATTAAGCCTTGGAATACAACATCTTTCTTGTTGTGACTTCTTTCACCCACCTACGCAGCTAAAGTATGCGCTTAAAAGATGAGTAATAGCAACTCTCCCTTTTACAAAGAAGAATATAATAGGGGGCATAGTAAGCTTTGTGTGACCTCTATACTTACTTTCTTAAGAACAAGTTTGTAAGGATTGTGGGGAGAGCTTGTTGCACCACCTGTATTGCACAGTTCCCTTTTCGTATGTTAAATTGGTAATTAATCTTGATTTTTCTTGGGTTTAGGAGTTTTCCTTTTGGCACATATGCAGAACCAATTATATCGTAAATCACTTGTGTTTCAGCAGATGTCATTCTGATTGTTCCCCACTGCGTAGAGCACTACTAGTAAAACATTTGAGGTCAAGAACTTGGATTCCTCAACCACTGTATTCAAGGAAACCCATTTATTGTTCTGTCTCAGTAGAAAAGGTTCATTTCTCTTAGACTTATATCACATTGGCAGCCAATCAAGGAAGGTCATAATTGCATTTATGCATTTGGGGTGGGGGGCTGTGGATGCATTAATCTGTCTAAATGAATTAAGACCATTGCCCCCTTTCCCCCCCAGTGTGCATGTGGCAGATTTCTTAAGAATACAGTATTTTATGTTCTTTATCAAGCAAGAATTATGCTTTGGGCATTCAAACAAAGGACTTGACCTTATGTCTTTTGCACTGTAAAATTGCTAAATGTATTCTTTGTACTTCTTTGTACTAAAACCTTGAAAAAGTATTTAGAGAGACTTTCTACAAATTGCATTAAGTGATATGCATCTCATATTATCTTGAGCTGGCTACTGGGGTTTTGTGGTAGCTTTCTTATGGTGACTTGTACTGTGAAATCTGGATGATTAAAAAAAGGACAGCTTAAAAAAAACCCTTCAACACAGCTACTTAATTAGATACACATACACTGAAGGGAAAAGCAATCATAGGATGTTCTGCTTTAGAAGTGATTATTGGCAGCTTCATGTTGCCATCACTTTCAGTTGCTTGCTGAATTCATTGTGCAGAGTTTCAACCATATTTTCCAAGTTGCTCAGAGAGCATGTTGATGAGGTACAGAGTTCAAGAATGCTTATGAGAGCACTGAGTTATTTTTATGTTTGCCAAAATCAAGGTTGTAGGGCGGCTCTTTAATCCTGTACCATCTCCATCCAGCCATGCAGAGAGAAAACAGAGCATCTGTTTCAGTGTTTTCAGAGGGTTGGATGTCCCAATTATGACATGTTCTTTGGATGAGGGAGATAATGACCAGTGTAAATGCAAAAGATTTACAGAAGTCCAAAGTCTGCAGTGATAAATAGCCCAAATTGAGTTTTACTGCCTCTGGAAAACTGGCATATTTTTTTTTGTGAAAACTGCTATAAGATTGGGGAAGGAAGTGCTTAGGAAAAGATAGGATCAACAGAGATGGGTAGGGATTTTGGGAAACATGAGAAGTCCAGCCTTTCATAGCTAAAAGGCATATACGTGACCTGTATTGCACATTTGCTCAATACTTCCATGTTTGATGACGATATATAAATCATTTATAGTTCTAGAATTTTCTTGGTTGTACTGTGATAAGGCAAAGGAATTTTTCTGGTTGTGCTGCAATAAGAAATGGTAGTATGTCCATTAAGAAAAAAAATTAGTTCAGCTGATATGATTTGAAGTGAGAACAGTCCTTCAATTCTTTAGAGCCAGAATATTCTCACCAGACATATTCATTCTGGCATACCTTTCCCCAGAGAAGCATATGTTGTGTAGTTGTGCTCATGAGAAGAACTTGTAGGGATGGAACAAGAGCCCAAATTATTTATAATTAATTTGGTTACTTGTTCCTACAGTTGTTTTGAGGGAGAATATTCTAATCTTTTGGATCAACTCATATAACCTGAAGCTGTCAGTCAAAGTGCCTTTTGTGGACACTATTTAGTTGTTAGTGCTAAGAGGATGCCAGGAAATTACAGAATCATAGAATCAAAGAGTTGGAAGAGACCACAAGGGCCATCCAGTCCAACCTCCTGCCATGCAGGAACTCTCAATCAAAGCATCCCTGTCAGATGGCCATCCAACCTCTGCTTAAAGACCTCCAAGGAGGGAGACTCCGCGGAAGGAGTGTGTTCCACTGTCAAACAGCCCTTCCTGTCAGGAAGTTCCTCCTAATGTTGAGGTGGAATCTATTCTCCTGTAGCTTGCATCCATTGCTCTGGGTCCTCGTCTCTGGAGCAGCAGAAAACAAGCTTGCTCCCTCCTCAATATGACATCCCTTCAAATATTTGAACAGGGCTATCATATCACCTCTTAACCTTTCTTCTCCAGAATAAACATCCCCAGCTCCGTGAGTCTTTCCTCATAGGGCATGGTTTCCAGACCCTTCACCATTTTAGTCGCCCTCCTTTGGACACGCTCTAGTTTCTCAATGTCCTTTTTGAATTGTGGTGCCCAGAACTGGACACAATATTCCAGGTGGGGCTTGATCAGAGCAGAATAGAGTGGCACTATTACTCCCCATAGAATCATAAGAGCTGGAAGAGACCCCAAGGACCATACAGTCCAACCCCATTCTGCCATGCAGGAAGACACAATCAAAGCAATCCCAACAAATGGCCACCCAGTCTCTGTTTAAAAACCTCAAATGTTGGAGACTCCACCATTCTCTGAGGTAGTCTGTTCCACTGTTGAACAGATCTTACCATCAGGAAGTTCTTCCTAATGTTTAGGCAGAATATCTTTTACTGTAGTTTGAGTCCATTATTCTGAGTGCTAATTTCTGGAGCAGCAGAAAATAAGCTTGCTCCATCCTCAATATGGCACCCTTTCAAATATTTAAACATGGCTGTCATGGCACCCCTTAACCTTCTCTTCTCCAGGCTAAACATACCCAGCTCCCTAAGCCGCTTCTCATAGGGCGTGATTTCCAGACCTTTCACCACTTCAGTCCTCCTCCTCCTTGTCCGCATCCTTCTCGAACTGTGGTGCCCAAAACTGGACACAATATTCCAGGTGAGGTCTTATCAAAGTAGAATAGAGTAGTGCTATTATTTACCTCGATCTAGGCACTATACTCTTATTGATGCAAACTAGAATTGCATTTGCTTTCTTGGTGTGCTCGAATTTTTAAAATAATAATAATAATAATAATAATAATAATAATAATAATAATAATCCCGCCCCTCTGCGCAACTCAATCGGGGCAGCTAACAACATTAAAATGTACATTCCATAATATAACTTCCTAAGCCCTCCCCCTTAAAATGCCATTAAAGCAATTACAATTTAAAACATACTTAAAACTCTAACAATAATAACAATAACAACAATGACAGATAAGCGATGGCTATAAATAAATTAAAAGACAACAGATTACGTTTTCTTTTTTGATGGCTGGATATCTATTCAGGAAAGGCCTGCTGGAACAAATCCATCTTCGCAGCTTTTTTAAAGCTGTTTAAGGTGGTGATATGACAGATCTCATCTGGCAGGCCATTCCATAATCTGGGAGCAGTGGCCGAAAAGACCCTCTGGGAGGTTGCAGGCAGCCTAGTTTTTAGAGGTTGCAGCAGATTCCTCCCAGAGGACCTAAGTGTGCGAGTTGGATTATATGGTAAGAGGCGGCCCTGAAGATAGGTCGGACCCAAGCCATTTAGGGCTTTCAATGTCATAACCAACACTTTGTACTGGGCCCAGAAACTAATGAGCAGCCAGTGAAGTAATTTTAAGATTGATGCTAGATGTGCCTGAGACCAATCTGGCTGCCATATATTGTACTAGCTAAATTTCCAGACCAAGCACGAGGGTAGCCCCATGTAGAGTGCATTACAGAAATCAAGGCAAGAGGTTACCAGTGCATGTACCACGGTTTCAAGATCACTAGCTTCCAGGAAAGGGGGCAGCTGCTGTATCAGCCGAAGCTTATAACCGGCACTCCTGAACGTCGTATTTATCTGAGGTTTTTTTTATACCTTTGTGGCATATCTGTTCAGAAAACAGTCTGCCCAACATAAATATCACAGTTCTACATGTTAAATCATCCCAACATATTGATTCTGTCCTGGCCTAGGTATATTGTCCTTTAATATGGTGCTGCTGGAGAGTGTAGTGTTTCTTCAGGCTCCTGTGGTAACACAGTTTCTGCGTATGAATCAGCTTCCTGATTCACCAAGCATTCAAGTTCTTCCATAACTGTTTCATTCATATTGGCTTAATATTAGAGTCATGGTTCCCAACAGGAATTCTTTGGAAACTGTTTATCATTTTTGACACAGAAGGTAAAACCCCATTGATTGTACTCAAAATTTTCATATAACAACTGCTTTGAATGGTTTGCTGAGTGCTGGGAAGAGTTCTGTGAGAACTGTAGCTTTGTGCTAGAGACCTATGCAAGATGAAACAATATGGCATTTATCCTAACTGTTTTGCCGTCAGGAGGCTCATGTTATATCACTTCATGCACCTGTTTGAATAATACTTTTCTTGAATGCTTACAAATGATTATTTCTAGACAGGTGATTGTTCCTCTTTCCTGATTATAGGAGGCACAAGGTACAGAAATATGAAGCCCATGTAATCTATACAGTCAGTGATAAAAGCTCAGCTTCTTTGGGCTTTTTTGTTTTTAATCTTAATTTTGGCATAGCTGTATTTCTAAAATGCTTGGATAATAGGAAGCAGGAGGGGACAGTAGATTTGTTCTCTTTCCTTTTCAAAAGTATTTAAAATCATTTGTGTGTACATTTTGCTATTAATTAGAGATTATTTGAAACCAAGGCAGGTGTAAGTATGACTGTATTCTTTTCAGATGTCCAGTACAATTAGCTTAAACCATGGAAGTATTGTAACTCACTATTGCATGTCTGTAAGGCATCTGAGGATAATCAAGTCTAGTCTCTATCATCCAAATATTCCTGGAGAATATTCTGTCAGAAGATGCACAAGCTGTGCTTTGTGTCATGCAACCGAGTGGGAGAACTCATAAAGGACCTCAGGGCTGTACAGCTAAGAAAATAACTTTTTTGTCCCAGGAAGGAGCCCATTACTGGGAAGAACAGTTGTGGGGATTCTATGGCTTTCTCCTTACACTCTGTTCTTGTCTTGCAAAGCAGTTGACAATTCTTGTGTTGTCTGGTCTTCCTAATCTATCTCAGCTTTATATGCTTTAATATATTTAGGGATAATGGCACACCAAGATAATGTCAATGCTTTTTGTTTTGTTTTCTTTTACTACATTCTTATAGACTTGGATCTGAAAGCCCACCTCAGTGCATTTCCGGAATGTTTGGATGCAAACTAATTTAGCACCTAATAACCAAAAACATGAAACACAAACATAAATACTGCCGTGGCTGCCTTTTCAATATTTTGTGAAGATTGTATGAGTTGTAGTATAGAAGAGGTAGTAAAGCTAACCAAAATGAGTATAAGGTCCAATCACATCCATTTTTGGAAAAGACAAAAGTTTCTGTTGATAAGCTGTATCACATTCTCATGAATGTAGTACTCCTGGATGGATAGTGCATCCTCCCTGTGGGAAAGTGTATGCTTATTTTAGAATTGCTTGAAATACCTTATTTGCCATATAGAAAACCATTGCTCTGTTATTCTGTTTTCTTGTGATTTTTGTGCTCCCAGTTACTCCTGTGCAAATATTGCTAAAGAATTCATAAAGTTGTTTAGATAGTTAAAATAAAAGTATTTTAATATTTAAAAAATGAGAATGTAGAGGGAATGATATGGCAAATGTGTAGTCTGTTGCATTCCTTAGAGTCAAAATAATAATAATAATAACAATAATAATCACTGAGAATCTAGGCGGCTTACAACAGAGGGGATAATAGACGGTTCCCTGCAATGGTGAATTCTGCCATCTACTAGCACATTAGTCCTAAATGTGAAACAACAGCAACTTGAAATCGAGTCTCCAGTATCTTTTAAATTATATTGTTTATTTCACAATTGAAAAGGGGGGTGGAAGGGAGGTTGAAACTTGAAGGGGAAAATATGTGCCCTGTGTTCTTTAATTCTCATTGAGGCTGAAAGTACCATCCTGTCTTCCTTTTCACTGCTTGCCACCTTTTACAAGGCATCTTTTGTTGTATGATTCCATACAACAGACAGCATTTCTAGCAATACAGCATCAGACTCAGTCTAGTCTGGGCATAAATGGGGGAAAACGTGAGACACTAGTCTAAAATTCCACTTTTCAGTGTGGCTGAACTCTGCGTAGAAGATTGAAATCTATTCGCCATGTTCTGCCTGTGTAATAAAGGCTGCATTTATATCCTGTTAATACTAATGTCATTCAAAGACCAAACAACGGTATTTAACTAGCACATCTTCTTTCATGGGATGATCTTGCTTTTTAGTTGAGTTAACAGCCCGATGACATCACCTCTTTGCGTATCAAGCTGGCGTACATCACCTTTTGTTCTTCCCAACAGATTGCACAAAAAACAAAACACAAAAAAACCATCCATTAAATTTTTCCCTACTGATCATCAAAGAACTGCATTCTGTAGGGTATATTGTGGCTTGTGAATGAAAGTTTCCCCAGCTTAAGGCTGTTTCCTCCAGTGAAAAAGAAATTGTAAGAATCTTTATGCTTTGACTGTGTTTAGATTAAACGGTATTTATGTTTGTAGCAAGTAAAGAAAGTTTGTGTTACATTCCCTATCTGTAGATAAATGGCAAGAATTTGGTAATGCTATGTGTGCAAAATGAGCTAAGAGGGTGGTCCCACTTTATCCAAGTGATGACAAAAGATTGAATAAGGATACCAAAATGATTTAATAAGAGGTACCGACATGTTGACAAGTGAATTATTTTCTTCTGCGAGTGCTAGGACCAGGCTTTTGTAATCTAAACCTTGAATTAAATAGTTTAGAATTATAATATTCATCTTATACCTAGCATTCTGTGAGGATATTTGCTTGATTTAGTCCAAGATATAGTATCTCTAAATCACGTTTACTCATTATTTATGTCTTAGTTTTTGTAGGGGTATGTTTCTTCTTCGTGGTCTCTGCGAATCATACAAATGGGTTTCACTGCGCCTGCGCAGTGCTGCTCGGAACCTACTGGAATCACTGGGCAAAGTTTACTTTGCAACATATAGAAACTTTTTGGCGGTAACTCCGCCCACCCGTTATAAGGCCCCTGCCTTCCCGCTCTTTTCCCCAGTTCCTTTTTTCCGCCGCGCTAGCTGCTTCAGGGAACTTCGCTCGCTTTAGCTTGCATTTGGAATCACTTCTCATCTTGACCTCGGACTGTTTTTGACCACTCTTTGTCTCCCGCCCCTGGTAACTTCGGACTTTCGGACTGTTGACCTCGCTTCGAATTCTCCTCTGGCTCTGACGACTTCGGAAATGCCTGCTCCGTTCAAGAAGTGCGACATTTGTGGGGGCAAGGTGCCCGTCCAGGACCTGCACTCCTCCTGCCTGCTGTGCCTCGGCCAGTGCCATGATACCAAGGCCTGCCCGCTCTGCAGGTCCCTCTCTTCTCAGGCCCGGAAAAACTGTGAGTCCCGGCTCACCTCGGCAATCGCCCTGGGCAAGGTGCAAGAGGGAGGTTCGCGCTCTTCATCCGTCCCGCCTTCCGCGCCCCCTGCCTCATCTTCTAGGGCAAGTGTGTCCAGCGTCACATCCGCTAGGGCCACCGTTTCCAGCGTGGTGTGTGTCCCGGCCGGGACAATTCCTTCCACCACCTCCGATGTGGCCCGTGGCTCGAAACCGCCCAGCGCCACCGACGAACCCTCCAAGTGCCCCCACAAGTCTTCGGGGACTGAGGGTACCGAGCCGGCCTCTAAATCTACAAAGAGACCGGAGGGCTCGCACGCGAAGAAAGGTACCGAGGCGGAGGCCCAACTTGCTTCGCCCTCGTCCTCCAGGGCATCCAAGGCGTCTCGCCATGCTCCCAAGCCGAGAGAGCCGGCTGCATCAGGAGCGGCGGCTGTCCTCCTGGATCTTCCGGACAACCCATTCTGCACATCGGAAGAGACCCCGAGGCCGGGAAAGAAGAGGCATCACGACAAGACGAGTCGTGACCCTACCCCTAAGAAGGCTAAGCCGTCCAAGGATCAACCCGGTACCGACCCACCGAAGGTTAAGGACAAGAGGCGTTCCCCTTCCAAGAAGGCCCGCGCCTTCACTCCGGCAGCTCCCCGTGAGCCAGAGCCTGCGCCCGAGGTGTGGCTGACTCCGGTACCGGACACGCCACCACCTCAGCCCACCATGGACTTTGTCCACGGTACGGAAGACACCGCGCCTCCTCTCTCTCCGGAACAACGGTCGCCTCCCCACTCCGGGAACGACGACTACGAGGACCCGCCCCGTAGGTCAGTATCGGAGGACAGAGCAATCAAGGAGTTCACCAGACTGAACCCCCATCCAGCAGATCCTCAGCAGGGCACCTCGTCCAGATCGGTCCCGACCGTGTCCGTGTACGAGAGGCCGGCCATCCTGCCCCTCGCAGGCCTCACGCTCCTCGACTAACCTCATCCCGGTCCTGACCGAGATCCCAACTCAGAGTGGCCAGATGTCCTTTCCTCTGACTTGGATTCCGATGACAAGCCTTTGCTCCCTTCCGAGGCACCATCGGAGGGGTATGTCCTCTCGGTGTCGGCCTCACCTAGAGATGCCCACATCCTGAGCCTTCTTCCCATCGGACACGGCCGTTCCTTCAGTGAGCCCGTCGTGAAGATGGCGAGGGGCTCTCGACATCGAGTCCTTTCCCAGACGACGCGCTCAGGATCCGGTGGAACGTCGGGTGCACGGACGGGTGCCTACTCCCACCTTGCCTCCCTCTGCTTCCGTCGCTGCAGACCATCATTAAGAGGTCTTGGGACTCACCGGCCACCCTGTCTGCATCCTCCCGCAAGGTAGAGTCGCTCTGCAGAGTCGCTCTGGCGAGTTGTCCCTGGTTGGCCGACCACCCCAGGCCGAACTCTGCGATCGTGGAAGGAGCCCAACACAGCTTCGTCCCGAAGCAGGCGACCTCCCCTGTCGACCGGGAGGCGAAGAAAGTTGATGGCCTGGCCAAGAAGGCCTACTCGGCGGCGGCCCTTGCGGTCAAGGCCGTAAACAACCCCGCCTGCATGGGGGCCTACATCCAGACCCTCATGGAACGGATTTCCCCCCCTCATCCCGGACATCCTGGATGACGTCCAGAGGCAGTTGGTCGAGGTCAGGTACGAGACACACTCCATTGGAAGTTGGCTCATCACCACTTCCAGGAACATGGTTGAGGGCCTCGGACCTCAACCCTACTGTCAAGGCGGCCATCGAGGACATGCCGTTCGACGGGACCGGACTCTTCCATGCCGAGACCGACGACCGCCTGAACAGGAAGTTCAGGATGAAGGCAGCGGCGAAGAAGCATGGCATGTCCTCGACACTGGCTTCTCCATTTCGGAAGCATCAGCGCCCGTGGCAGCCGCAAGGTCAGTCACAAGGGACCTTCTCCCGGGATCGGCAGTCCTAGCAACAGGGCTCCCAGAGACACTGCTTTCCCTCTCAGTCTTCTTCCTCCTCTGGCCGTCGCAACTTCCCGCCTCGGTACCGCAAGTCCCGCCGGCAGGACACCGACCAGGGGAAGAAGAGAGCCTGAAGGGACGCAGCGCGCTTCGTCCCTCTTTCACCCCTCTTCTTCTTGGACATTTTGAGGCCCTTTGTTAACATCTGGGCCTCCATAACATCGGACTCGTGGGTTCTCAACATCGTCCGTAGGGGTTATGCCCTCGAGTTCCAAGAGCTCCCTCCAACTGGAGCCTTCATGTCCACTTCCCCCTCAGACACCCTTCTCGACGAAGTGCGCGCCTTGCTCGGTAAAGGGGCCATCTCCCCCCTACCGCCCGACCAATGTCCTCGAGCCTTTTTCTCCAGGTACTTCACGGTACCGAAAGCGGATGGGGGCATTAGGCCCATCCTGGACTTGAGACAACTGAATTTGTTCCTTGACTACCGTCGCTTTCGAATGGTAACCTTGGCTTCCATTCTGCCTCTGCTTCACCAGGGCCTGTGGTTTGCAACCGTCGACCTGAAAGACGCCTACTTCCACATCGGGATTCGAGAGCCCCACCGGAGATTCCTCGCCTTCGCTGTCGGCTCTACCTCGTACCATTACAACGTTCTTCCCTTCGGCTTGGCCACGGCTCCAAGGGTCTTCACAAAGTGCATGGCACCGGTGGTGGCATACCTTCATCAGAAGGGCTTCATGGTCTTTCCCTACCTGGACAACTGGCTGTTTGCAGCCGAATCCCAACACGAGCTGCAGGAGGCAGTCTCATTCGCCTTGTACCTCTTGGACTCCCTCGGGCTGGTCGTCAACAGGGAAAAGTCCCACTTCACACCGACCAGGCAGGTCAAGTTCATCGGGGGCATCCTCGATTCCGAAAGTTCCTCAGCCTTCCTCCCTCCGGACCGGTTTCAGGCCCTGACAACGTCCCTCAGGCCGTGCATCTCCCACAGAAGGGTGAGAGCCAGAGACGTCCAAGTCGCCCTAGGCCACATGACATCGACGACATTTGTCACCCCCTGGGCAAGACTTCGTCTTCGGCCTCTCCAATCCTGGTTCCTTTCGGTCTTCTCTCCGGTAGAAGACCCCCCCATCCAAGTGGCTCACGGTACCGAGACCGATAACCGCCTCCCTCAGATGGTGGTTGGACCGCCGCAACGTCTGCACCGGAATGCCCTTCCATCAGCCCCAGGCACAACTGACTCTGAAAACCGATGCATCCCTGGAAGGATGGGGCGCTCACCTGCTCGACTTGGTCGTCAAAGACAGGTGGTCCACACAGGACAAGCTCCTCCACATCAACGCTTTGGAGATGCTGGCAGTGGAAAAGGCATTGAGGGCTTTCGAGTTCGCCATCACAGGAAAGGTGGTCCTCCTGAGGACGGACAATACCACAGTGATGTATTACATCAACAAACAAGGTGGTACCAGGTCCAGGACCCTGCTCGACCTCACACTCCGCATCTCGGACTGGTGCATCCAGAGACGCGTCCTCCTCCAGGCGATTCACCTTCCCGGGGAGGACAACGAGCTGGCAGATCGCCTCAGCAGATCTCCCTCGGTGTGCCACGAGTGGAGGCTCCATCCCGAGGCGGTCAGCGACCTCTTCGACCGGTGGGGAACCCCCTGGATCAACCTCTTCGCGACCAGGTGGAACAGCCACTGTCCCCAGTTCTGCTCCAGGAAGCGAATGGACGGATCCCTCGGAGACGCGTTCGCCTTCCTCTGGACGGGGGAGCTCCTCTACGCCTTCCCTCCGTTCCCTCTCATCATCAGAGTGGTGTCCAAGATGACAACGGACTGCTCGCATGCGATCTTGATCACCCCGTGGTGGCCGAGACAGCCCTGGCTTGCACCCCTTTTTCACCTCTCCAGGAGATGCTTTCTCCGCCTCGATCCCCGCCCGGACCTGCTGTCGATCCAGGACGGACGGATTCTCCACCCGGACATCGAGAGCCTGCCGCTGGTAGCCTGGAGGATACAGCCCTGACTGCTTTGCCAGAGTCGGTGAGGACGGTGATCCTGGCTGCAAGGAAACCTTCCACCCAGCGGTCCTATGCCCTGAAATGGAGGAGATTTGGCCTCTTCCTTGACCGAAAGGGCTTGTCTCCTGCTCAGGTGTCCACTCCAGTGGTGCTGGAGTTTTTGATGGCGCTTTTGGATGAGGGGCTGTCCCTCACATCTATCAAATGCTACCTGTCTGCCATTTGTGCCAAATACCAGTTCGGGGGGAGGGTTTCCTTTTTCAGAGACCCCTTGGTGAAGGGGTTCCTTAAGGGATGTGCCAACCTGTATCCTCCTGTGTCGGTACCAACGCCGGCTTGGAGCTTGGAGACGGTACTGTCCGCCCTCCAATCCAAGCCCCTTGAACCGATGGCCACAGCGGACTTGAGACTATTGACTTGGAAAACCGCTTTTCTTGTGGCCATCACCTCTGCCCGCCGTGCGGGCGAACTCTGTGCCTTACGGAGGGACCAGCCATTCTTGAGGTTCCACAAGGACAAGGTGGTCCTCCGTACAGACATTACTTTCTTGCCGAAGGTTGTGTCTGCTTTCCACATGTGCCAGGACATTGTGTTGCCCACTCTCGCATCCAGCCCGACTTCGGATGCGGAGCGATGCCTACACTCTCTTGATGTCAGGAGAGCACTGGCGTTTTATTTGGACAGAACTGCTGCCTCCAGTCGGTCCGAGAGACTTTTCCAATGCTACTCGGAACCGAAGAAGGGGTTGCCTGTGTCTGCGCAGAGGTTTTCCAAATGGGTGGCTGGTACCATCCACCTCTGCTATGAACTGTTGGGCAAACCTCTCCCTGGCAGGGTTCGGTCTCATTCCACAAGGGCAATGTCAGCATCCTCCGCATTCCTGTCGGGGATTCCCTTGGAGGATGTCTGCAAGGCTGCTGTCTGGTCCCAACCTCTAACTTTTATTAAACATTATAGGTTGGACACCAGGGCCATCCGAGATGCAGCTTTCGGGAGGGCTGTGTTGGTTTCAGGGTTGCATTGATTGCACTACTGATGGTTGTGTTTTCAACTTATGTACAGTTGACTCTGTTTACATTCTGTTCAATGTTGGCTTGCACAAGTTCTATGGGACCGGTCTTGCATGACCTCTTGTTCCCTACTCAGGTTTAGCAATGTTATTGCTCACTTGCTTTTTCATGAACAAAAAGACTGACTCCTTTTATGGTTCAAGGTGTTTTATTGTAATAAATATACCTTGGTTTACCATAGCTTTGGTTTCAGGACACTCCCTCCGCCGCATACCTTAGCTTGTCAGTCTAAACCCATTTGTATGATTCGCAGAGACCACAAAGAAGAAGGACAGGTTGCTTACCTGTAACGGTATTTCTTCGAGTGGTCATCTGCGAATACATACAAATCCCACCCGTCCGTCCCCTCAGTGTCCTGCTCTCATTGGCTCTTTCCATCGCCTGCTTGGCGGAAAAATTGCGGAACTGGGGAAAAGAACGGGAAGGCAGGGACCTTATAACGGGTGGGCAGAGTTACCGCCAAAAAGTTTCTATATGTTGCAAAGTAAACTTTGCCCAGTGATTCCAGTAGGTTCCGAGCAGCACTGCGCAGGCGCAGTGAAACCCATTTGTATGTATTCGCAGATGACCACTCGAAGAAATACCGTTACAGGTAAGCAACCTGTCCTTCTTCCACCTCATACATAGATCTGATTTGGACAACACTAACCTGTGGTCTCTATACTTCTTCATTACCTCTTTCATTACAGTTGTGAGTAGGAGATCACAAATGGTCCTTCCTTTTTCAGTTAATTGTATTTAATGTTACGCCAAAACCCAGAATAAGGAGGAGGACTTATACTGTATTTATAACCTGCTGTGATGGCTTGCAGCTACCTCACCAGCTGCCACCAATTATGTAATGACCACTACTACTATCTCACTAGCTGCTACTAATTATGTGATGGGGTGAAAACATGTCATTGTCACATTTCTGAAATCCCTTTACACTGTATATCACCAAGTATGTGTGGAGACCCTCAAACTCGGATTTCTCACAGATGACTCCTACACTAGAATTTTCTTCAACTGCCCTCACTCTGTGGTTTTAAAATCCCAACAGCTTAACACCAATTGTCAATTGATCACTACACACCCACTATCTGAAGTGTCCTAAATAATAAAAGGTATTTTCCCTTTGGTAGCATTTTACCTATGTTTGGTAATGTGGATGATGTTATCTGTAAGCACTCTTCAGGCAACTACTTGTTGAAACAAGGGAACAAATTTTATTTACAAGCAAAGTTGAATACTGTACAGTATCTTTCTTGTAGATGTTATTCAAGCTTGATACATGTATAAATTGCTTCAGTAGTTACAAAGTTTAACAGTTTCTTTGAATTGACTTTATAAACATTCCCTTATAGACTTAGGCCCGGTACAGATGGGCGTTTTGTGCCAGCCTGGGGCTGAAATTAGGGTTAGGTAGGACCGACTGTCCACATGTGCCCAGCCCTACTATCAGTGCCTGTGCACCATCTTGCCACGCCCCTGTCCACACAGGCTGTGCGATAATGATGTCCACACAGCATAGCACCCAAACAGCGCCAGGCCACACGGATGTCATCATCCTGTGTGAGTGTGCCAATGGCACCCTGCACATGGCCTATAAAGACCCGCCTGGGAGTGGGTTCTTTTTAGGCCTCCTGGAGGTCGTACCATTTGTTTGGTGTAGTATGCATCCGAGGCAGAAAGGGGCGGTGTCTCGTCTCTCTTTTCTGCCAATCTGTACAGCCCCTTAGTTCCAACAGAACCTTTATCTAGCCTCTGTATCTCTTAACCCTTCTGGATATCTGGTACACCAACAGCTACTCCAACTGAACTTCTTTAGTTTCCTAATAATTGTTTCATCTGTTCTCCAGATGACTTTAATAATCTCCACCGCCTCCTAGCGATATATATATATATTCCACAGGATATTAACACATACACTTTAACTCCGGACTCTAGTCTCTAATTTGGGCAACTAAACCCCTTCTAACTGCATTCCACAGCAGTCTCCCTCAGTCTCCTTGGCTGCTATCCCCTCAAGGGTACCATGACACACTCCCCTAACACATGGCTCCCCCTCTCTATATTTATTTATACCTGCTCCTGGGAGCAGCCCCCACCTTTCCTAGCTTCACTGCCATTGGCTGTTCTAAACGTTCTAAACTACCTGTTCTCCACACCTGCCCTTTTCCCCATTCAGGACACAAGGTGGCTTAAAACAAACACAGCAAAAAACAAAGCAAAAAAAAAAAAAGATACAAAAGTTAAAAATGAAATTTATCACAAAAAACAAAACTGGTTAAACATAAATTATTAAAAATAAAGTAGCAAATAGGAAATCCAAAATATTATGCTTGACTGTTCCCTCTTAGATCAGTTTCCCAAGGCCTGTTTAAACAACAACAATAACAAAAACTCTACCTGGCCTATGGGAAAATAGCTAGCAGGTACTAGTCTGACTTCCACTCTGGGGAAGAACCTCCAAACCCTGGGAACAGCAGTTGAGAAAACTGTCTCCCCATGTTCCCTCCAAATGTACCTGTGAAAGTGGTGGAACAGAGAAGGGCCTCCCCAGAATGACTCAGGTTTACATGGGAGAATACGGTTGATCTTAATTCTTGTTTGTAAAAGCAAGATGGGGTAATATAATAATCCATGGTTGGGAATTGGCTTGCCACCAAACCATAGCTAAGGCTAAATACAGTAAGTGTAGGTTCAAACATAGAAGTAGTTGCAGCTAGTTGTCAGTGGAAACAAAAACTTCCTCCTTCCTCCAGTTTCCTCCTTGTGGCCATGCTGGAGGGGAAGATGGGAGAAGGGACTGAAGGTTCATTGAGGGAATGCTAAACTTTTGTCAAGTACATTAACAGAGTTAGGGATACAGTTGGCCCTCCTCATAGGCGGGCTTGCCTTCCACGGCTTTGAGCTTATGAGGAAGGCAAGCCCCATTAGAAGTAATGAGGCGTGTACCCGTGCCATGCGGCCCATGTGCTGCCGCAAACACACGCCTCATTATTTTCTGTGGGGCTTGAGCATATGCTTATTTCTCTATACAGTGGTACCCCGGGTTACGAATGTAATTCGTTCCGCGGTGCCATTCGTAACCCGAAATCTTTCGCTAGCCGAAAAAGCCATAGCCGCTAGCGCTGAAAGCCGCGATTTCGTGTGAAAAAGCGCCGAAAAACACCAAATTTTTTTTCGTAAGCCGAAAAAAAAACCCGTAACCCGAAACAGTTTTTTCCTACTTATTTTTTTCGTATCCCGGAAATTTCGTAACGCGGTGATTTCGTATCCCGGGGTACCACTGTATGCAGGGGAATCCTGAACAGATCCCCGCATATAGGAAGGGCAGACTGTATAATTTGCTAAATTGTATACTAAATGTAATGCTCTTACATCTCTTCCATCATCAGCTGGAATGCTACTATTTTGAAGTGGCTGAGTGACAATACATTCCAGACATGAAGAGACTATCTGAAATGTGCATTGCCCTACTAGGACAAGCTTGAGCATGTCTTGTCTTACGTTCTTTAGTAAAAGGGGAGAAGAGAAATCCAGCACTGCTCAGATCTATTGTATTTCACAGGACAATTAATTTGTAATATTTTACAAATGGAAAAACAGTTTATTGCCTTTAGTTCCACACCATCTTCCTTAATCTTTTTTGGCCTTCAAACTAGTTCCCAGCCAATCCTTTCTCTGCAGAACAGCCAAATTTGTTGTTAAGTTACCATAACTTTGGAGTGAGTAAACTGTGTTCCCCCAGTGTTCATACACACAGTGTCTTCCAAGACAAGAGAGCTGATTTCTAACAATTCTGTTTGGATTTATTGTAGCCAAATAAGTATAAATAAATGGAATGAATGAATGAATGAATGAATGAATGAATGACTATAACCTTACAGGGTGCACACATTGAGTTAGAAACAAAATTTCACATGTCCCTTGACTGCATTGCTTTGTTCTTCATGTTTTAACGTAATTATCCTTAATGACTTAAATCAGTAAACCTGAGTATTTTATGTTGAAGGATGTTGCTAGGCTCATGTTATCCCACATTAGACTTCATTCTTTTATCCAACTTACAAATAATGCAATAGTCCAGCAGGCCCCTAAAATTTAACAAGAGCTACTATAGTTGAAGACAGAAAACTGGCTGCAGAACAACCTGGCAAGTCAGTTGCAGAACCATTACTCCTCGTAGTTAAGAGATCCTACTGCTGAATAGTCTAGTAAATACGTCTATAGCTTTGGTGATGTTATTCCACAAATTAACCAGAACTTGGACAGAGTCGCTGGCACTACCAACCATAGAACCCCCTAGGGCTTCTTGGAACCTAATGGGTTCCATCAGCTTCGAGGGCGGACCGTTCTTATTGGTCCTCCACCCCTAGAGGGAGGAATAGTAGCCTTCAGTCCAACCTTAACCAGGAAATGATCCGTCCATGATAATCCAGAGATACTAGTTATTTCTGCCCGTGGATATGCTTGTAAATGGTAGCACTATTATTGGTGTATAGTATATATTAGAGTTGATATACTAATAAAAAATCTGTAATTTACCTACCAACAACTCTACTATTAGCACCCATTAATGCTGAGTAAAGGAGAAGCAAATGCTCTCCACGGGACATATCACAGGTATTAACTGAAATTATTAAGATCTGATGAAATCTGTTCCTCATTCTGTGATCTGTCACAGATTCTATAATCAACATCCTAATTTTTCATATGAAAATTGGCACCTTATTAAAGGAGTAGTAACCATTTTGTTATGCCCCTTATTTATATTTGAACAAATGTACCATGATGTCCCTCATCCTAGCCATTACAACAACCTGTGTCTCAATGTTCAAGACCTGTCTCATTGAAATAGTTATATATTTTATATACAGAACTGCTAAATTGTGAAGCAGAAGTTGTGCATGAATATTTCACTTCCAAATGTAGAAAAAAGTAATGGCTAGTAAAATGGATTGTTTCTCTAAAACAGAAAAAGTATAAAATCTAGATCAATGGAGCTTTCATTTAAAAATATTTGATTTCAGTGGCTAACACATAGTTTTTCCAGTGAATTGGATTTCTTGTCTCCATTTTCCTGCTATAGTATTATCCTAAGCCATTCTGTTGCTAGGATCATCATTTTAATAAAACAGTGACTGCAAGGGGTGCTGTACTCAAGATCCAGGCATAAGCAGTGAGAGGCACTGGAATGTCTAGTTGTCATGGGAGATGAGTATTCAGCTTCATCAGGAATTTAAAAGACTGTATGCCAACATATGCTTTTACAGAAGAAGAGTGTTTTAACAGTTCACTTGGCTATTTAAATAATCTCATGAGAAAGGTTAATATAAATTACTGCCTCCATGAAAGACACATCTCCTGTCAAGCCACTCCTTGGACCTTTTTAGAACCTATGTTTTCTTTCAAGGTCGTGTATAAAAATGTGGGAGTGGGAATGAGGAGGAACTGCTGCCTTTCAATTTATTCAGCCACCTGATGAAGAGGTTCCGAGCCTTTTTTGAACTGTAAAAAAATTTGTGAAGTAAAAAAAAGAAGGAAAATATAGCTATAAGATCAGATACAGGATTTATTTTCAGGAACAAAATTAATCTGCCCAAGTCTTTTAAAGAAAGTGTCTCATGAAAGCCTGGCTGTTCTCTGGGTTTTATCTTCTTGCCAAACTGTGCTTGTTTTAAAGGCACGTTTTTCTGTTTTCCATGACCAATCATCCTCTTCCTAAAGATTTATAACTCAGCTGTTTCAATTTGTGATGGGCTGAAGCTTTGGAATGTGGATTGTCAGTCCAGATGTCAGACCTTTCTTTACAAAAGAAAATGAAGGATTAGATTGGGTATGTGTGATTTTTCTCTTAGAAGGTTAAACTACTTAAAGTCCTAAACTTAGTATATTTTGCCTTTTAGAGGTCAATTAACTATCTAAAGGGGAAAAAAACCTCTTGCTTGGCACTTAAGTGCTAAACTGTAAAAATGAGATGAGCAGGAGTCCTCTGGACAATGCATGTATTTATTTTAAAACAGTATAGTTTCATCTTTTGTGTGTATGTCATCAATGCCAGAATACAAATGGTGACCACAGTGATATTCTCTGATGAAAATAAATATTTTCAGCATGTGCACTGTAGAAAGCAGACAAATGTATATGTTAATATAGACAGGAAAAATGGGAAGATTGCACCAAATTGGTTTGTTTTTGTTGGGTGAAGGATAATACAGGTAGGATGTATAAGATGATTAAAATTCAAATTATTGCTGCTAGAGTCATGACTGTAGGTAGGCTAATCCTATAAGATACTAAAATACATTGAAAACAGAAAGTGCCTGTTGAATTTTTTTATTTGTTTCTTGTTCTGTGAACTCTTTGGTAACATTCTTAGGCTCTTAAACTATGAAGCTTTTTTATTAGGCTATCTGATTAAAAAATGCTAATTTATCACCTGTACTTTAACCAGCTAAACAAATTAGCATGTTCAGAAATTTCAGTATAAGTGCTTCTTTGAGCCAGAGATAGATTTGTGGATGTAAAATGTCAACAGAAGCAATTGCATCTTGGCAGAACAAAAATTGTCTTTAGTAATTCATGATAGTAAATCAAAATTAACATAGTATGTAAGGTGTAAGGTTTGACATGGCCATGGGCAAAAAGTGTCTGGTGAATAAGTAAAAATTTGCGCAGCTCTTTTGGAGGGAGTCAGTAATCTCATGGCTAGCAACAACAGATGGTAATGGAAGACTCTGAGCTGATAAGAAAAGCAAGAGGCAAAGCAGCTGCACTACAGAGTCACTTTGATTTCTTCTAATACTCCTGAACTTCTTATTAGGCATTGTCTAGCAATTCAGAGGAATGTTTTTTAGATGTTACATACACCTCCTGGGTGTCAAATGTTCTCTTTGTTCCCATTGGTTTGTTGTTAAGATTTAGAAGTTTTCCTACTTCGCAAATTGGCAGGGTACATAAGAATATTTTCATTAAGATTGGACAAACATTGGCCCTGAGGTTTTAATGTAGTACATGATCAACTGAACATTACACACTTAATCCTCTTAGTTATATACTCTAATTGCAGATTGTTTGAAACAAGCAGAAACATCCCTGCTTGCCACTGGATGTTCCTCACTTTTTCTGTGATTTGTTAGAGCACAAGGAGAGGAAAGTTCTTCAGATGGACAGCTTGTGGCATTTTCCCGTATTGTCTAATTCCTGTCATTGTAATTTTTTCCCATGCCCCAGAAGGAGGCTGAGTTAAGGTTTCCCTGCTGCTTTCCTCTTAGTTTGCATTCTGCTGACATACCACCCATGGCTGAAATACGTTTATTCATTTTTCCCTTTTCACCTGCATGGCCGTGGTGTGGGTTTTCAATGCTTCCTGCTTTAGGGTTGGTTTTTTTTAAAAGTCAATTAGTTCTCTGCTGATTTCTCAGAAATTCCAGTTTAATTCCTGTTTGTGTTCAACCTGGTTGATTCAGGCTTTCCCATAATCTGAAAAACTAAGCTTTTTCTATTTGAAATGTGGAGGTGCTTTAAATACTGCAGTATGGTTTGTCTCCAAGCATAGCCAATTGTTGCAGTATTTTTTTTCTTCGAGAGGAAAAATGTTCTTTGCACTCTGATCAGTGCTTAAAAGCTTTCTCTCTGTACTTCATCTAATGATGTTTTCAGGTGTAGACAAACTGAACTGCTTTCAAGGTGTTCAAGATGCTGTCACTATACTCCCATGTGGCTGGGGCTTTGCATGACAGCAGGATTCCTGCCTTTGTGAGTTCTCAATCAGTGTGTAGCTATCATCACTCAAGTGCCAAGGCAGGTCAAACAGAGCAATGCACATCTGTGTCTTGCTGACTAGTGAGTTTTTTCTAATGGCCCTTTTGCCAGTGATATATTGCCAGATGGGCCAGCAGCTCACAACTACATATGGGATTTAGTGGACTGGATCTCTAGCTGCTCAGTTAAGTTTATGGACATATTCACATTGAGTCTACTTCCTGTCATACTTCATGAGGATAATGTGAGTTCAAAATAGTTTGAATGACCCAGTGAATGAAAGATAAATACATATCTTTCTTGCCTGGGCTATCAGCACCAAGAGTTCTGCACTCAGACATTATGCAGACTGAATATGGGCTGCTAAATTTAATCCAGGTCTAAAATGTGGATTTGCAGAACATGGGTACATTTGAGAGCCAGTCCAGTGTAATGGTAGAGTCTTGTATTGTGACTTGGGACATCCAGACTCAAGTCTCCATTGAGTTGTGAAACTAATTTTCTCTCTTTCCTAACATGCCCTACATCACAGGGTTTTTGTGTTGATAAAATGAGAAAGAAAAGAGCTCAGTGAGAAGAATATGGTTTGTTTTTTTTTAATTTCATTGGAAGAAAGCAGGGATGTAGAGGTAACAGATAATAATTAGAAGGCTGTGTTCATAGTAGCCAACAGTACAAAGAAGAGGGCTCAAAGCTAAGCAAAGCAATAAATGCTGGAAGACCAAATCCAGTTTACTTTTTGACCAAATGGAAGATACTGTCCATGTTTTCTAACTACTTTTTGCCAGCATGATGTAACAGATTTTTTTTGTTAAAAAAAGGGAACAAGACCCCTTTTAGATGTCCCCATTGTTTCCCTGCTGTTGTTTTGTAGACATGTCCTTTAGACCTATGAATAAGCCTCAGAATTAATGACATCTACATTTTAGGTTTTGGGGTTTTGTTGTTGTTGTTGTTATCACCATGGATTTCATGTTCCAGTTTTGGGAAAATGGTGCTTAGAGCATAGTATAGTTAAAATTTAAAGTGTCCACACCCCATGTAGGATTTAATAGAATTTGAAGAGCTAAATCCCTTTGATCCTTTCAAGTAAACTAACTTAAATTATCTTTGCAGCTGCTGTCTGTATGGCTCCATATTTTAACTTGCATCGATGATGGGAGAAAGGGAAGACATCATACACACAGAGCCTGAGGGGGTTGTATGTATGTACAGTATGTGAATGGGGACATGGGACAGCTTTATTTTAAATGCCCAATACTTGGGGATAGATGGAAAGAACTGAAGAATAATGGTGCTCAGTTCAGTTCTTGGGCTTTTTCAATTGGGAGGAAAATGGCACAAGGCAATAAGTGACAGGTGGAGGTGAAGGAGGAGGTCTCCCCATAAATCAACTCCTCAGGCCCACAAAACAATTCCCCAGCCTTTAAACACAGGATTTTAAAAATATGCTAAGACTAGCTACGGTTACATAAAGAACTCTAATCAAGACTGGGGCTTTAAATTGGAGTGTTTGTGTGTTTCATAATTCCCTACCACCACAACCAGTGTATTTCTCAATTCCTTAATCCTGCTGGTCTTTATTCCTTCCACCATTAAGCTGCTCTTTGTCCATAAATCAGTTTTTTAACTGGGGAAAATAGCACTTGGAAAAACATATTTTTCAGCCCAGATCAATAGGATACAAACATAAACATATATACCACTGTCATTGCCATAACTGTTTTTAAAACGAAAGAAAACACAAAAGGTTTTGCCAGTGCAAGCACAGCATTGGATCACATGCTTAAAAACATGAAAGGACCATAGCTTTCAACTCTCTGCTAATTCTGAAAGCCAAAAGGCTCTGCACTGCCCCTTTGAGCACCGGATCGAGGCTGCGGCAACTGCATGCCACGGGCCCAATTCAGTGTTTCTCAAGCCCCAAAAAGAGCAGCCAAATTCTGCTCCTTTTTGGGCCAGAAAAGAGGTGCTCTTCTGTGCTCCTGTGGCATGCAGCATCTGGTTGTTGTGCCATAGGAACGCTCCAACACTGCCCACTGTCTGGTTGGGCAGGTGGTGTGACACCCAATTGGGCGTGGTCATCACACCAAGAATCCGACTCAAATTGCCCGTCTATTCAGTCCCTTGGTTTATTTATATCAGTTGAGGATCTTTTGAATCCTTTTCCCTTCCCATACCTACTAAAACTGCAGTATTAATTCAGTTCCTGCTGTGCATTTAAAGGCTAATTTAGATGTGTTGTTAAATGTTTCATTGCATTTAATTTGCATGTTTCCTAAAATAGAAACAACATCTTTTGTTCAAGAGGTGTGCAGTAGTTTGGGGGACCACAGCAGGTGGAAAAGTGGGAGTTCAGTCTTTTCCTCCTGTGCTGCAATGTTGATAAAAATTCTTCATCTTCTGACTGTGTTGTTAGTACTGCAAGAAAATTCCTCTTAGTTCGACTGAGGCATTTCTCCCATTGCAAATGTCAATAATTATCAGCCTCCCCTATCTAGAAGTTGCATTTTTTAAAATAAAAGTGTATACTAATATACAAAAACATATTTTATATTACATCTCTAGTTTGGCTTCCTTGATTTATGGAGTTATATAAGGCAAGAAGATACCACTACATTTAGCCTTAAGAGTTCTGGATGTTTCATGAGCTATTTCTTATGAAAACTTTTAAGTCTGCAGATGGTCATGTTTTTATAGTCTGTTGCTTTACTAACTGCAAGTGTGTCGCATGCAATTTTAATCAGAAGCAAAGCAAGCAGAACTTTAGGAATGAGGGGGTGAAATATATTGGCTTTATATTCAAATGCTTTCAATTAAAGTGACTGTTATCTTATCCAAGATAACTGAAAAAGGATACTCAAAATACTACCTTGTGTAAATATAGTTATTGCCTGCATTATATCACCAAGAGTTCTCAACACATCTGGAAAGAAAGTAGTTCCAGTAACATTAAAGCATCCTATTTTGGTTGGCACACAGATGCTGTGGTATATGCCAGTCGGTAATGGGCTTTGGAAACAAGCTGCTTTAAAACTCTCCTGAACTATTCTCCTGGGAAATTATTCAATTAAATACAACTAAAATTAATGCTTGTCTGTTTTGTTTGAATAAAACAAAATAAGCATCTGGAAAAGAAAGTCCCTAGTGCATGTTGGAGAGCAAGGGCTCCAGTTAATATTCGTTCATTCTGAACTCAGTGTTATCCCTATTCCTGCCTCCCCTTTTAAAGAAAGTGTTATTTCTAAATTATTGATGTTGCTGTGGCTGGTGTTATAGGGATGCTATTTTCCATTCTCTAGAAATCATCTAAATATATATACACTTGTCCTTCCACATTCACTGGGGTTAGGGGCACAGGACCCCCACGAATGTGGAAAAACCGCAAATAACAAAACCACTATGTTTTTACCTGTGAGAACACCCCTCTAGGAATTTCTAGGTCCTCTAGTGCAACTATGTGGTCAACATCTGCCAGACACTGACCATAGAATTGCGCTGGAGGAGCTACAAATGCCTAGCGGAGTGTTCTCTCGGATAAAAACATAGTGGTTTTGTTATTTGCGGTTTTTCACATTCATGGGGGTCCTGTGCCCCTAACCCCAGCGAATGTGGAAGGATGAGTGTATATATATCTAGATCATTTCTAGAGAATGGAAAATAGCATCCCTATAACACCAGCCACAGCAACATCAATAATTTATAAATAATACCTTCTTTAAAAGGGGAGGCAGGAATAGGGATAAAGCAGCTTGTTTCCAAAGCCCATTACCAACAGGCATATGCCACAGCATCTGAGTGCCAACCAAACCAGGTTTACAATCTAAAAAGACATAGCACAAAAGCAGAAGGGAATGGTGGTGAGGAAGGGGATCGAGTCCAGCTGATACTACCAATTCTTCTCTCCCTCTAAGACAAGGGCAGTGGCAGTTGGAATGAAGGGAGGGTCCTCCATCTGCTTCTGCTCAGTCTGTGGACTGATGCAGGTCTGTGAGCTATTGGCTTCCAGTCCACAGAAAGTTTCCAAGAAAGAAAGTTTCAGTCACTGGGCACAAATATACTGCTAGTTCCTGGCATGTTGGGGAAAACGTCCTGGTAGTCCCCACATCTGACAGCTTAAGAAGCATTTCTCCACAACACATGTACCAACATGTGAACTGAGCCTGCTTCTGGTCATTCAGTAGAAAACATTAATAGATATACATAGCTGCAATTGTATAACTTCCAACAAAGAATTTTTGGTTTGTGAGGTTTGTGAATGTAGTTGTTTATATCTCTGTGTGTGAGTGCACATACATTCACAAATTTCACATGCATGCATGTTCAGTCCTCTTTTGGGAAGGAGATAAAGATTTCCATTGCTGTTAGGGCATCTAAGAAGACTCTAGAATGAGAGAGAGTTGGAATAAGAACATCCAGAGAAAAGCAGAGATCTGATTCTGCGTTACTTTTTAAAAATTAGTGGCCTGTATAGAAAGCATTTATAATTATTCTCTCCTGTGCAGAAAGTCAGTCCTGTGATGATACCACAACCAGTGTCTTTAACAGTTTGCTCAGGGAAGCAAAGTTATACCAGCATAACTTTATATCAGATTATGAAGAATTGAATTTAGCTTTTTGCCGGCTTGTGTAAAGTTCAGCTGCACTGTATGCAGCTGCATATATATCTTTCAAGAACTGTGGCTCATGACTCATTTTGGGTTGTAGATGAAATATTGGCTTTTATTTGTTTTGTTTTCCTTTTGGGGATGGGTGAGATTTAGATTCTATGTGCCACTCTGTCCTGAAGCCCTCTATATACTGTATGCACATTTGCTCTTACAGTTTATCACAGGTATGATGCAAAATGTTTGCTTTCTTCTATTGAGTCTATAGTGTAGCCTGGCATTTTATGTGAGTCATTTCCTTGGCATTTTGCTCTACGGTGGTCTCAAGGAGGCAGCAGTGGCTATATGATTGGGATACTTCCAGACTTGTTCTTGGTGCAGCAGAAAGTGTTCTGGCTTTCCATTTTTTGAGATGTTTTTCTTTGGCATAGCTCCACTATATGTAAAGATGCCATATCCCATGACTAATTCAGTGGTGTGTATATGTTATATAATGTACACAGACATACATTACTCTGTTGATCAACCTAAATTGGAGGAAGATAGGCTTTATGTTATGTGCCTCGTGAACTAATGGGGGAGATTTAAGCTAGCTAGGCATTAGAAGACTTCCAGGCTTCCCTATTCTAGCCAAGCAATGCTACTTATGTAGTTGCAATATACTATATGTCTGGGATGGTCAGATTATCATGCATTAGTGACCAACTGCTTGGGCATTAATTGATGTTAGAGACAATAAATGCATTCCAAACTGCCTAGGAAGAAAGGGTCAGAAAATTATTCAGTCTCTTACCACAAAATTATCCTAGTCCAGTTTCAGTGTATATGAACTGATCTTAATATATTTCAAACTAAACGAAGGCAAGGTTTTTATATCTTTTCTCATCGTTCAGCTTGTTGAAGCCAACAAACATGGCAAAAAGTGGGCTGAACAGACATTTGGAGTTTCAACTGCTGATGACAGGTGGAAGTGTGGAAGAGGGACCACTTCAAGTTAAAAGTATTCAAAGAGAGACTGTTGTAAATAGAAGTATACAGGTGATTGGGTAAATTGTTTTATAGGACTGAATTTGAATGGATGGAAGTCCTGGGCCATCAGTGATCCAGCACAGTTCTGGAGTGACTAACTTGGCCATTATGGCTCAGTGTCATGTGTGAACCGGGTGTTGGTTGTATATCTTAATTAGAATAGACTTATTTTTAGGTGAAAGAGGTAAATATTTGTTCTCATACATTCAAAGTAATTAATAAGCCAATTCATATTGATTCATATGAACAAAGCTGTGTAAACACATGGATTTAGTTAGTATTTTAAAAACATATTGGAGGTGTCTGTATCTTGCTTTTCCATACAAATGTTTTAGTCAGCTTAGAACAAAAGGTAATGAAAATAATCGCTAAAACAAAAAGGGAGAACTGGCAAACTTTGCATGCTGTCCAGTGTTGCATGAGTACACTAGAATGTTCCCTTTTTTATTTTCCTCCTTGCAGATATTTTTATGTGGTGGTAGAAATGTATAGGCCAAAATAGATGTGATGATGACTATAGGTAAACCTATTGCTTGTTCATGTAACTGTTCCATACATAATCTATCATCTATAAATATATTTAACAAATGAATTGGCCCATTAAGTTTTGGAAAAAAGACTGGAGAAAGGTAGATTCCTGAAAATACCACTCTTTAGACTAGACTAGTCCCCACTTCTCACAACTATATGGGATAGCAAATTATGTTTTAAAAATGTTAACAGGGTTTTTGCACACCATTTTACATGCACTGCACTTGTGTATGTTAGTAAATTTTATTTCCCCATCTTATCCTACATGGGTACATTTGAACCTAGAAAGGTAATGTCAAGCATTTTGCAATACAGTGAAATTAGTAATCCTTAGGCATGGAGCAGGTGTTCAGTTAACCCAAAGAAAACAAACACTTTACATGAATTGTCTTCAGTAGCTGGCACCCCCAAGGAACACTTTCAGCTAGTTCCAGCACCTAGTGTGACTGTGAGCTGCCCTCAAATGACCACTTTTCCAGTATTCTGCAGAGCACTGATACGTGACCTGAACAATGGCCACATTGACGTCCTCAAAAAGAAGACATATGCAGCACCAAAAAAGACAAAAGCAAACAAAAAATTGTATAGAATTTCTGTGAATGCTTGCAGATTTAGAAATAATGGAATTTCAGTTTCTGAGAAGATAAATTCATTTTCCATCAAATTTACCCCAGTAAATTTCTTAGTTTGCAACTCATTCCAGGTCAGCCAAATCAGCTATTCATCTATTAATTTACTGCAGCTAATTTCTGACTCAGATGACCCAGATCCTACTCCAGAATTAATTTCCCATCATATATCTTGAAACAATTAAGGATAGTATAGGTGAGACAGTGAGCTAGCAGCAGCTTAATGTGTTAGTTTTCCTTGGAGTTAATAAAGAAATGCCAGCTCCCAACTATCTCATCACATTCTATACAGCTAAGTACCTACCTATCTATCTATCTATCTATCTGCAGTATTTATGCCCTGCACAAAGACTTTCAGTGCAATTTACAGATTGCTAATTTGACAGTTCCCTGCCCTCAGGTTTACAATCTAAAAAGACATGACACAAAAGAAGAAGGGAATGGCAGTAGCAAAGGGGATTAAAAACATTTGGGCAGGTAACAGTCCCATGGAGCTTGCAGTGTACAGCTTAACAAAGGTGAAACTACAGTGAAAAGGAAATATGGTAGACCTAGTCCTGCATGGCTCTTAAATTCCATAGGATGTCTACTATGGAAGAGGACTGGGTCACTGCCAGTAGGTAAATTTACTAGGTGGCACACAGAAGGGGAAAGCACAGATGGCATTGGTTTGGACAGGGAGCACACAAACCTGGAACTGGCCCTGATTCTAATTCCTCTTTTCTCTATATCCCTGTTTTCTAAATGTATTAGTTTGTATTTGCCTTACTCATAAGGCAGGAGCTGTGAACCCTGTTTCTCAGAACTCTTGTCAAGTCCAAATATGGCTTTTACATCATTTAAATAAATCAGAAAATTAGTGTTAAGATGGGGAGTGAGAGTTACATGGCAAACAGCATACTTTCCCTCTGAATGCTGTAGGAATTCCTCAGTTCACGGGGCTCCGTGTGTGGTCAGAGACACAACAACCCACACAGCTATGTGGAGAGGATACACCAGAGCAATGCCTACACAGGAACTCTGATCCAAGATGGGATAAAACAAAGAGGAGGGGGAAAGAAGCATTTTACTTCCTGTAGAATTGAAAATGTTTTTTCTTCAGCTGAGCCATTTTCTGTTCTTGCCTATCTGCCCTGAATTTCAGAAGAGTTCTTTCCTTCTCCACCCATCTTCCCCTTTCTCCAAATTCTTTCCTGGTGAATTCATTTATAAGGAAGAGTGATGGAAGGGAAGACTGTTTATTTTCTTTAACATTTTGTAATATCCCAGTCCCATCATGGGTACCTTATACAGGCTGCATATTTTGGGTTTACAAAGATTAGGTATTTCCAGGCTTGGACTACCTGGAAATCTGTGAAGCTTGGCCAAGAGTGTTTGCTGGTGAAAAGATGCAAAGTCAAAGCTTCCTACTATCATCTTCTTTATCTGTCCATGCATACCTTGTCCCTGTCCTTATAACGCTGCATACTGAAGTTTGTAAAAATCTATGAAGTTGCTGCTCTCTTAGCAGAATTCTTGAAGCATGAAAGAACTTCAGAAAAAAATGGACCATATTGGGTATTCCTGCTAGAAAGAACTAGAAAAGATCCTAAAGTGTAAAGATACACAACTCAGCACAAAAGTTAGAATTGTATAAGCCATGTAGTCCCATTGGTATGTATGGAGGTGAGAGTTGCACAGTGAAGAAAGCAGATAACAAGAAAATAAATTGTTTTGAGATATGATGTTGGAGAAGAATTCTGAGGATATTGTAGATAGCCAAAATGACAAACAAATGGGTCCTAGAACAGATCAACCCTGAAATTTCCCTGTAAGCCAAGATGATTAAGTTAGAGCTGTCATACAGTGGACCCTTGGTATCCGTTGGGATTTGGTTCCAGGATCCTCCATGAATACCAAAACCCATGGATGCTCAAGTTCCATTATATACAATGGACAATAAAATGGTGTCCCTTATATAAAATGGTAAAATCAAGGTTTGCTGTTTGGAATTTGTATATTTTTTTGGCTATTTTCAAGCCGTGAATGCTTGAATCTGTGGATAAAAAAATCTG
Source organism: Sceloporus undulatus (assembly GCF_019175285.1). Lineage (NCBI taxonomy): Eukaryota > Metazoa > Chordata > Lepidosauria > Squamata > Phrynosomatidae > Sceloporus > Sceloporus undulatus. The sequence goes on along the minus strand of NC_056523.1, from coordinate 128,929,203 downwards.
TGGATATGGAGGGCCAACTGTACTTTGGACACATCATGAGAAAGCATGACTCATTGGAAAAGATGATAATGCTAGGAAAGGTGGTGGGATGTAGAAAAAGAAGAAGGCCACTTTCTAGATGGGACTCTATTAGTAGGTCAGGGGTATGAATTTGAAAGACCTAAGGCAGAGCAGTGAAGGACAGGGAGTCTTGGAGATGTTTCATCCACAGGAGCACCGTGAGTGAAAATAAACTTGAAGGTGGTTACTAACAACAACAATAGGTGTTCCACAAAAATAAAAGCAAGTGATCAAGTGATAGATCTCGGTAGGAGATAGTAGCTATTCTTAACATGCTTGCATTATATCCTTAAGGAGTCCAGTGCACCAGTCTAAGTAGTCTTTTCTTTTTTAAAAAAAATATTTTTATTAGCTTCACATCTAAAATTTATATGCTATATATACATAGTTCACAAATGAATAATTATTTTCCAATAAGTACTTTCTTCAGGTATTTAGGGGATGCGGTGGCTCCGTGGTTAAGACGCTGATTCTGATAATTGTAAGATTGGCAGTTCGAGGCCCAAGTACCGTTTGATGGTGTGAGCTCCCATCTTCTGCCAACCTAGATGTTTGAAAGCATGTAAAAGTAAATAAATGGATACCATTTCAGATGGAAGGTAACAGCATTCTGTGCATTCATGCTGGCCACGTGAGCACAGTGTTGTCTTTGACAATGCTAGCTCTTCAGCTTAGTAATGGAAATGAGCACTGCCCCCTACAGTCAGACATGACTTGACAACCTTGTCAAAGGGCTTTACCTTTATACATTTGTTTCAGAGATTTGGTGCTACCTGATATCAAATGGCTTTCAGCTCTTTTCATCCTTTACCTATTAACCACATTTACTATCTGGTAGCCTATACCTTTATATTATAATATTATGGTTTTATAACTTAGTTATCAATAACCCCTTTTAGCCATTTTACACTTTGTTCAGGGAGAACATGGAGGGGTTACCACCACATTTGTTGAAAAATGATCCTAAAATTGGTCCATAAATTTTTTTGAGAAAAATTGGGGAGGACTTAGAAAGCTCCTGAGTGGATTTGAGACCTACATTTTCCTCATCCTTGATTTAGAAATGTGGATTTATTTCACATGGCTTTTCAAATAAAGACAGTAACAGACAATAGGAGAACCTTACTTGTATGGAGGTTTGGCTTTTTAAAAAAAAAGAGCAGGGAAGAAATATGGAATTTTGTAGTTGTTTTGTGCCTTCAAGTCACTTCTGACTTATTGCAACTCTAAAGTGAAAATCATGGGGTTATTTTGGCAAGAGGAATTTACTGATAATACAAAAACCGCACAACAACATTTATTTCTTACCTGCCTCTCCCCATGGATCATGGCGTGGAATAAAATATAACACATATCAGTTATAAACATAACATCACTTAAAAGACATAAATCATTTAAAACATACAGCATCAGTTTAAAATGGTAAGACTAATACATATTAAAACAATCAATCTATTGTTTAACATTCATAATTTAAATTTTATAATCTAAAAGTCATCTGGAGAGGCCTGCTGAAATAGAGTGGTCATTAGTGCTGTTTTAAATCCGAACAGCATTTTCAGCTGTTCAATCTCTTCTGGCAGGTTGTTCTACATTCTAGGAGCCACTGAAGAAAACGTCCACTGGGTGACAGTTGACAACCTAGTCTTGGCTATTTGGCTGTGCCACCAGAGGACTTGAGTGTATAGGCCTGATTATACTGGAGGAGGTAATTATGTAGATAACCTGAACCCAAACCATGTAGGGTTTTAAAGATAACAACCAATACTTTGCCTGGAAAATAATTGGCAGCCAGTGGAGTGATTTTAATAGTGGTATAATATGATCACTCCTAAATGTACCAGTAACCAATCTGGCTGTCATGTGTTAACTAATTGAAGTTTCTGAACTTGGTAGAGAAGTAGCCCAATGTACAATCAGTGGGAGGTGCCATACACGGCTTGAGCTTACGCTGAAGCCATGTGATGATTAAATGATGATTAAAGAAATGACGTGCGTGCTGCGAGCACGCACCCCCTTGTTTGCAATGGGGCGTGAGCATATGCGGATTTCCCCTTATGTGGGGGATCTGGAACAGCAGCACAGTGCGCACATGCCACAAGCACATGCACCATTCTGTGGATTGCAGTGTGGCTTCTGCGTAAACCGGAAGCTGCGTATGGCTCGCCTGCGTATGGAGCAGGTATGCTCTATTTGATATATATGGTATTAGAAAAATATGGTCCATTAAAAGGTCCAATTAAATTTCGGTAACTAATGTATGGATATACAGTGGGTCCTCTCCTTACGTGGGGGATCTGTTTTGGATGCCCCCGCGTAAGGGAAAATCCGCCTATGCTTGAGCCCCATAGGAAATAATGGGGTGTGTGCATGTGGCGGAGTGGCGCGTGCGCACCTTTGTTTTCCTCCCCAAGCGGCTTCCGCATAAGCTTGAAGCCATGTAGAATGTGTCTGTGCACGGTGCAGGCGCACTGTATTAAAAGATTTATAGAACAGATTTATCAGATGGTTGTTCCATGAGATATTAGTGTCCTGCCATTTCAAAAGAATTGGGAAGGAATTTTAGGGATTAGCATTCCACATGGCAGTGGAAATGGAAGAATTTAATAATTTAATAGCTTCCCATTTGAGATATATTATGTTTTAAAATATATTTTTCAGTGATATTTGACACTGTATATTTTGAAATTGATTTATTATCTGTTTATTGGCATTAGGAGAAACCAAATGGAGATTTCCCTTTATATCTTTTGAGTAAATAAAGGCATAAAAAGTGAAGAATGCATTATACTGAACAGATTACTGACTAAACAGTTCCTGTAAATCCATTTTGAAAGCCATTTAATTATATACCATAAATTGTAAAGTATTTTAATACACAAGTTGTAAATAATTTAATGGCTATAAAACTGACATTAACAAATTACTGGAATGCTAGCAAATGTAGAGATCTCATGGGAGAAGATACTCTGTAATTCCTTTGGATCTGTATTGTTTAGTATGTTGATGGTCAGCAAGTAAATGCTACAGCAACATGTTGAAGTGTGTAGTTTTCCTGTTCAAGATGACAGCTACCCATGTCTACTCTGATGATACTCCATTCCATTCCAACAATGCTCAACAGTCAGCCAGCATTCTCTGGCCACTGAGTATGCCCAGTACTCATCAGAATGATTCCTTTCGCTTTTCACACACATTCATCTTAGTGCCCCGCTTGAGGATTAACCTCCCTGCTGTGTGCGGATGGCACTGTTTTAGCTAAACAAGAACCCATATCTAGAGAACAGAGTTTGCTATTACCATGGGTGTTCAATATCTGCTGGGGTTTTGTTCCAGAACCTCCCACTGATAACAAAATCTGTGGATGCTTAAGTCCCACTAAATACAATGGCATATAAAATGGTGCCCCTTATATAAAGTAGCAAAATTAAGGTTTGCTTTTTCAGAATTCTTTGGAATATTTTCAAGCCATGATGGTTCAATCCGTGGATAAAGAATCTGTGGATATGGAGGGATGACTATTATAAATCAGAACTTGCACCATAAATTCTGTCTAGAACTAAATATGCAGTTAATGAAGATGTTACAATGCTAGAGCAATGTGATTGGTGTGGCTAGTGCTTGCTCATGATTATGCTTTAATAGTTCTCACTGAAATGTTGAGAGGAACTAAGCAAATATGGTTGCAAGGGGCCATTCTATTAGGAAGCCATTTAAATGGAATTATACCTCAAGTTTTATTTGTATTTGATTTTTCCCACCCCATACTTAAATCATCAGTCATTTTGTTTCTGAATATACAGAGATTTAAATATTGTTTGTTTGAAAGCCTGGAAGAAGTCTGTGGGACAGTGTAGTGTTAGTGAATGAGAGGGCCTGTGACAAATCACTGCCTTTCCTTGCAAAAACCAGAAGCTGTTGGAGAGAACATACACACTGCAAAGCCAACATAAGAATTTCATCCTTCCTCTGGATTCAACTTATATATAAAGCATATGGCAGAGAAGCAGTTCTGCAACCATGCTCGTAACCCATTGTGCTAGCTGTGTGTAACACCTACAGAGATTGTTGCTACATGAGGCTTTCTTGTGACTCTGTGCTATTGCCACAACTGAAATGACCCTCCATCTGTTTAACCTACTTCATGAGATTGTTGTGATAATAACCTAAATCAAAATTGCAGTGCCATTGATGTGCTGAAAATTTCATTTGTTTTGAGATACAGTGGATCTGTTCCAGACCCTGCTGCTAAAGGTAAATCCAGCGTATGCTGGAGCCGCATTAGAAATAATGGGGCCTCGTGCCCATGATGTGGATGTGCACTCCATAGGTGAGAGTCCCATTACTTCTTCTGGGGCATGCGAGGGCTTTTTCCAGTGCTGCTTTCAGCATATGCTGAATGCTGCATAAGGCCTGCCCATGTATGATGCGGGCGCACTGTAATTATGGAAAGATCAAATAATGTACCATTTTCCTCCTTTTAGAAATCATCGATGATCTGGCCAATTTGGTAGAAAATACTGATGACAAGTTGCGCAGCCAAACCAGGCGTGTGATGATGGTGGAAAAAAAGTCAACTTCCTGTGGTAAGATATGGTCTGATTTAAATCAAATCAAATCTGAATTAAAATTAAACAGTTTTTGTAGAGCAAGTGCCATTTTGTTAGTTTTTGTTCTTGGTTTGCAGCTAAAACGTTTAAAGTATTACTAAACAAGTTTGCATTTACACTTTGCTTTCCACTAATAGCTGGCATTCTAGCAGCTGGTTTAAGAAATTATGAACATAGCCTTTAATTTTGTGAGAGATGATGAAGAAAGTTGAGAAAGGGAGTAGACATGATGGAAGGAAAGTTAAAACAGTATCCTTGTATAGAGAAAGGGAGTTTGTTGGCTTCATTGATTTTTTTCTCCCATGTGGATATGATACAAATTATGGTGTCCGCTTATGTAGAGGCCACCTAGGTTGCAATTTGTATTTTTGATGTTTTCTTTTCAATAATGATAAAATAATGATGGCAAACAATATACAGCTTTGTCAGTTAATCTTTGTAAATGTGTGTGTGCGCGCACACACACACATATGTATGACAAGTGATATGTATGGAACATTTAGCACCATTTCCTTTCCATTTAATACACCATTGAAATGCTAAGCAGAATGAAACTGAGCTGGCTGGTGAAACAATGTTATACAGTCGGCCCTCCTTATATGCAGATTTCAGCATACGCACATGGCAAACCTGGAAGTTGTCCCCAATGGCGGTGTGTGTGCATGCACACCGCCATTGAGGACAAAGGTCCCTCTCCTCCCCTCCTCTTTCCCTCTTTCCCTCCCTCCCTGCTTACCTGCTTGGTTGCCGTGCAGCCGCCTCCCGGCATCCTCACTGCCTCCTCCTCCGCCACCGTGGGAAAGGCCGGGTGCTGCTCTTGGAGGCCAAGAGGCCTCCAGATTGCACCCAGCCCTTTCGCGGTGGCGGCGGTGGCATAGAGGAGGAAGCTTGGTCTCGTCCTCCTCGCCACTGCTGCTGCAGAAGGGCCGGGTGCAGCCTGGAGGCCTCTTGGCCTCCAAGAGCAGCACCTGGCCTTTCCCGCGACGGCGGTGGAGGAGGCTGTGAGGATACCAGGAGGCGGTGGTGTGGCGACTGAGCAGGTAAGCAGGGAGGGGAAGAGGGAGGGAAAGAGGAGGGGAGGAGAGGGACTTTTGTCCCCAATGGCACGCACACCGCCATTGGGGAGAATGGGACTTGAGCATACGTGGATTTTGGCATACGCGGGAGGGGGGTCCGGAACGGGTCCCCCGCTTATACCAAGGGCCGACTGTACTGCACTTCTGCAATATATTTCATGAGTCTTATATTCAGAATCAAGTGTTCAGATAAGAATTCTTCATTGTTTAGTTTTATGTACATAATGCAGTTAATTTTCCCTCATAATCTTGAACCTATTTCTGTTCAAGAAGCAAATTAGAAATGGACTTTTAAAGCTAAGTGGAAGAAGGAAATTTTGTTAGACTGACTAAACTATAGTTAGAGAATACAGTATTTTATTTGTTTACTTATGTGTCTTTATATACATTAATATTTTAATTCCACTTTTTTCTTTATGGCATAGCCTCAAAGATAGCTGACAGTAAATGAAAATTAATTTAATGCACAATGAATAGAATGTATATGTGCTAAAGAGATAGGACATAGCTGTGTCAAAATCTCCCATTTTCCCCTACTCCACAAGATGGCATTGCAGCTCAGTAGCCTAGGAAACCACAACTGGTGAAACTGGAGAGATGTATCTCATCACTTTTATATTTATAGTCTTTTGAAGAGAACAAAAATCACAACTTTTATTTTCCATTTTTGACTAATTTGTCTGCAGATTTTTATCGAGTTTGATCAATATTTATATTGCTGTATTTTAACCTGTCACATGTATGCTAATTTTAAAGATATTCCACAAACTTTTATAAGTTTGTAGCACACTTGTTCAAGCCAAAAAACATCCTAAAAGACTCCTCTAGAAAATAATGGTGCATAGAGGATCTTGCCTTATTCATCATGCCAAGTGCATTTCTCATCTTCTATGACTATTTTTCTCAGAAGGTTAATTGGCTGGACTGTAGGTTTGTTCATCTAATGTAGGTTATGTATGTATGGTTGAGCAAATCTCCTTCCATTTATTTTTAGCATGGTGGAAAGCTTAGTATATGAGAATGTATGACATGAAGTCAACCTTTCCTGTGGCCTGTTTGCCAGAAGATTATGCCAGTGTTCTTTCCTAATACTGCATGGACAATTGCCTTGGATCTGAACCAAAAGATGATTTCTACCCCAAAAAAACTTTTTTCCTGGTTGGTGATCTGTTCCATGTTTTCCTTTCTTTCTTTTTCACATTCCCTGTGTCTAGCTGTCTAGATATTCTATGTTAGTTTCCATGATTGTGCTACCATTCTGCTTGTGAGGCAGGTCTCTTGTTCCATTAAACCAGGGGTAGGCAACCCGCTGGGGCCTTTGGGGGCCAATTGTCTATAGAAGCCTCAGAAACATGCATTTATATTAACATTTTTTAAAAAAAATCAGCAAATTTTTTTGCGTGTCCTCCACTTTTTTAAAAAAAGTGTCTTCCATTTGAAAATTTTGTCCTACATTTGTCCTGGTTTATTTATATATTTAATTTTTTAATAAATTATTTAATTATTTATTTTTTGGCTTCGGCCCCCCAGTTGTCTGAGGGACAGCAACCCGCCCCCCGGCTCAATAAGGTTGCCTACCCCTGCATTAAACCATCCTGAAAAGGAATTTGTGGTACTTCACATCTTGATGAAATACCATCTTATAAATTGTGGACTGTTTTGGTGAAGGGCACATATGTGTAGTCCTTTTCCATTGGAATATACGGAGGATTGTTTTTATTACTTAAGCACTAATGAAACTGAAGATCAAAACTAGACATGACATTTAGTGTATGACTGCCATAATCATGTATGCCTTTGTTACTTTTTTGTGTCTCAGGCTGTTTTCCTTGAAATGCAAGTAGCAGCTTCAGGGTCATTGTCCATGACAAAGCAAGAGAGAGTTAAATCTCTTTTCCCCACTCACAGATTATGTAAATCAGGTTTGGGCAAAATTCGGCTCTCCAAGGCTTTCTTCAGTCCTAGTCAGGATTTCCAATGGTGATGAATGCTGGGATTTGCAGTCCAACAATGCTAATGTAATTAATATGGCTGTTACTACCATAACACAACTCCATGCTTTTATTCATTTAATGTCATGTCTTATTTAGCCATGAGAAACAAAATTTTCCTAAAAGATTTAACTGTCTGACTGATCTGAGAAATCATAATCACTGATTTCCCATTTAGTCCAGACTTCAGGATTAATCATTCCCTCACACCCATAGAGTCGTTTTCTCCTTTAGGAGGCCTGCAACTCCTGTTGTATGTTAATACCTTTCAGGGTTCAGATCATTTTGTCCAATATAATTCACAGATAGCATAATCTTAAATAGCAGTAAATAATCACAGAACAATGGCACTTGTTTCTTCCATATATCTGTGGAGAGCATCACAAATACTAGTAAGTGTATGCAATCACTCTCCCTTTGTTTCTTCATCTCTCTCTCACTTTCATACATACACAAACACACACACTCAACATCAGTCGTCTCTCTCCTTATTTCATTCCCCTTCTAATAGAAGAAAAGTTAATTTCCTTGCCAGAGTGACCCAAACAGTCTGTGGCCTAGCTATCATCACATTTAACAGCTATGGAAATCTATCCCAAGGCTTTAATCACACAGAATAACTTTTTTATCAGTTGGCAAAGGTCCATGGTGAAAACCTTCAGAAAGAAATAGAAAGAAAGAAAAGCATCCTGACCTCCCCAGACAAGGCAAAACAAAAACTCCAGCTCCCCAATTAACATTTTTGTCATCTTGTTTCCCAAAGGCAGAAATTAAAATTCAAAGTTAAACATCAAGAGTGGACAGATAATTTGAATGTTTAGGCCATAGATCCTCTTGCTGTTCCCATTATTTAAAAAAAAAAAAGAAAATCTGTAGATTTGGCGTATCAAGTGGGAAAAGGTAATGGGATAATGAATTTTCTCTCTGGAGATGGGTAAGGGGGAGCCTAGTGTGCCTAGGAGTGCTGGATTAGTGGCCAGCAACACCTAGTTAATTACATTTGCATATGCAGCTGTTCAAATAGAGTCCTGCCAGTGCCTGCTCTCACCTCGTGGGGGATATGTGCAGCTGTTGCTAGCCCTTCCAGTCTGGCTCTGCCATTGGAGGGCTGCCGCAAGAGCCCTCAACGCCTCCTTCACTATCTATCATTTCAAAGGCCAAGTATAATTAGTTATATTTGAATACAAAGAGGAGAAACCTGGCATTGTGTGAATTATCCAAGGACAGCTGCTTATAGTTTGGTTTCCAAGGCTACATGTCAAGGAGTTAAATCACGGCTTGATATTTCTGGAAAACTGTGCTGAAATGCAATAATTGGAATTTGATGCCTTCCTTTTATTCTCTAGCACGGCCTGGAGGTTGTTGAGCATTTTATTGCACCTTTAGGTTATTTGTTCAAAAGTTGCTTTTTAAAAATGCAGACAAAAACAATTAGTCCCTGTGCTGAAGTTTTTGGAAGATGGTAACATTTTGCATAAGCTTATATGAGTTGGGTGGAAATGGTATGGTACCTTTGCTCCTCTCTACCTTGATTATGTACATGATTTTTTTTTAAAAAAATCCTTTTTACTTCCTTTGCTAGACAGATGAAAAACAGAAGCTAGATAGCACAAAGACAATGTGCAGACCTCCAAGTTAGTGAAAATAAGGTGCATATCAAATAGAACCTTCCCACCGTAACAACAGTCTTGAGATGCTCAGAGGGCCTTCACAGTGACCCTCAAAGAGTTCCGCTATATGCTATTCCTAACGGTAAGGGTGTTAATGCTTGACTTATCGGCTATATACTGTAAGTGAAACTTCAAACACTCCACATTCTATTTGAAAGATGCTGCATATTCAGCCTCCTGTCTGTGCTCTGTCATGATGAGAATTCCAAGCTTACCTTACCTTATGATGACAGAATTTGGCTGGTAGCCAGCATACCTCCGACATACCTTGCTTTGCCTAATTGAATATGAGATTGACGCCCTCAAGCCTCCTTCCAAGGTGTGCTGGGGAGGTGTTACAAACCGCCGCTTTGCGGCGGTCTCCCAGCACTGCTGTTTGCTTCGCGAGGGAGCCGCCTCAGCCAAACCGCGCGGCTCCCTTACGGAGCAAAAAAGAAGCTCCAAAATGGAGCTTCTTCTGGCAGTGTGCTAATGATGCCGCGAGGCGCCAATGGTGCACTCGCGACGTCATTAGCACAGCGCGATGTGTGGACGCACAGCGTCCGTTATGTCAAGATGGCGGTGGCCGTGTGGAACGGCCGCTGCCATTTGTTACAGACAGAGTCCGTAACAGGAATAGGGGCGTCTGGAAGAGACGCCCCTTTTTTAAACTGGGACGTCCTGAGGACGTCCCAAGTAGCGGTTTGTAACCCGCCTGAGTGCTTATTTTATGCCTCTGTGTGTTCTTTCTTGATCCTCCTGCCTCCATGTTATCTTTTCTGCACAGAACCAAAAGAAGCCAATTAATTTTTCCAAATTAACTTGCATAAATGCTGTACAAGCCCTGGTCAGCATCAGTAGGCTGGTTGCTGTCATCCATACTTCTCTTTTACTTTCTTCACCATTTGTGCTGTTCTTAGTTACATTTTTGATATGAAAGCCATGCAGCCCAGTGGGCTCAGACCCAAATCATTATCCTTAGCATGATGAGGGATTTCCTTTCTGCTTTACAGACAAGTAAATATCTGATAAGAACTGGGCCCTGAGTGAGTGCCTGATTGCCCAGAATCCTGGATTTGTTTTTGCTGCTGTTGGTGGGTTTTTGTTGATTGTGTGCTCATAAGAAAGGCTATAATAAATGTCCAGCAGCTTCTGTCAAACAACAGAAATTGCAAACAAGTCTAATATTGACAACCTAGAATTTCAGATTGAGGGGCTGTACAGACTGGCCAAAAGGGCCGGCGTTGGAGAGGAGTGGGTGTGTGGTGGATGCATGACACAAACCCCGACACCACCCCCAAGCTGCTATCACACTGCCCGACTGACTGCATAGTGGGCACGTCACAGCGCTCCTTTGGCGTGGTGTTCAGGTGACGCATGCCAAATGGATGGCTGCAAAGACGCCCTGTTTCTGGCTCCAAAAGGAGTGGCATTTTGCTGCTTCTTTTGGGGCCAGAAAAACACTGGATCTGGGCCGCGGCATATAGTTGCCAAGGTCCCGATCCGGCAAGGAAAGGGGCGGCAGGACATTGCCCAAAAGGGGTGGTCTGTTTTGCCCCTTAGTCATATTGTTCATCTTGGAGGTGATGTTGATATATGAAGAGAGGAGCATGCTAGGAGCATTCAGTTCTGTAACCTTTCTCACAAGGAGACCAAGTTTGTAAAGGAGGGCTTTCTCCACACATGGGCATTCTCTGTGCAGTTGGGAATTCTGCTACTTTTGGGTTCCTAGTTGTGTGGAGAGCCCCACATATAGCAGATGGGCTTCTCATGTGAGAGAGCAACAGAGATGGAGATGGAGGGGGGCTAGTGTGCTTCCCTTTTTAGGTGTTGATGCAACACACTTCCAGAATGAAAGAATAGGGCTTGTGAATCTGTAGTGTCTTCCATAGGGCAGTCATATTTGGGTACAAGGAGCATCTATTAGTGTTCCTCTGTGTTTTATCTCATCACAATATAAACTACTTAACAAACTTAAATGAACTAGATGTGATTTGGGCCAGAGACCAATGTGCTACTGTATGGGTTGCATGAAAATGGTTCCTAAGCCACCATTTGGGTCTTCACGGATTCCATTTAAAATATGCCTTAAACAACAGTCTTTTCCCCACTTTTCTTTTCTTTTTCCATTATGAGGTATGAGGTTTGCTTCTTCCCATCATAAAGCAGGAATAACTCCTTTCAAATAGGTTTATTTACCTAATAAAACTGGCTCTTGTGTTGTCTAGGAAATGCTGACATTTTTGAAAGAGGAACTCCTAGTAACAGACAAACAAAGGTCCAGCAGTTAGTTCTGGTGAAACAACGAAATGAAGGTCAACTAATATTGCCCTCAGTTTCTTTCCCGGTGGCCATGACAGCAGGGGAGGTTTGTTTGAAGATCCCAGACTTAGAGTCATTGCTTGCATTGTCACCCGTCTGATTATTGGAGTCTCTGCCAACAGTTTAGGATATTAATGTATTCCACAGATCAGTGGAAAAAGGAATTCCTCTGCATGTCTTTTTGTTTTGTTTTCTCTAATTTCCCCCACCCCCCCTCTTTCCCTCTATATACTTTGTTTGCAGTGTCTTTGTCTGGTGGATGTTGCTGGGCATTTCTGATGAGAAAGGAAAGAATTACAGAGACAAAAGAGGGAAGGGTGTGTGAGCATTTTAAAACATATTAGGTGAAACATTTTTTGGTTTTGGGTGTTTTTTTTCACAAGCCAGTCAGGTGCATCGACATTCTTATTCTGTTTAGGATTGTGAATGCAAATGTTCAGAAGAAAGCTTCATTTCTGACATGTAGATCTCATTGATTTGCTCCCTGCAGCAAGAAAGTACTTTAAGAAAAATTAAACACTGCTGCTCCACAGGATGCCATGCCTCAGTGGTTCTTTAGTATTCATCTTTGCTTCATTACCACAGCCACCTCTCAGCCCACCCTGAGCAGCTGCTGAAAGGGGCAAAATTACAGCAATTCATACTGTAATGACTTACTGCCAGGGAATAATTGGTTTCTCTTTGCAAGGGACATTATCACAGCTAAGCTTGGAAAACAGAAATTCTCTCTCTCTCTCTCTCTCTCTCTCTGTGTGTGTGTGTGTGTGTGTTACTTATGAAGTGGAAGTATTCAATGGCATGTAATGATCAAGGTTTTTTTGTAGGCTTTGTCAAAAAGCGGTTGCTTTGAAAGGACAGTTTTTCTGTTTTCTGTTTGTTTTTAACGGGGAGACAATTATCTCATGAAGAAGTAGGCAGGGAAAGGAATTTGAGCAAGTTTCTTAAATGTATCTATGTATTCTGCTTCCCTAGCAGAAATTGTACTTAATACTTAGGTGTTTTTTAATATATTCTTTGATCACTCATGGAAATGTTAATGAGACAAAATGGAGTAAAGAGCTCTTCAGACACTGCCTGAAGAGGCAGGAATGAAATGCAGACCCTCTGGAGGGCTTCAAATGCACAAGAAGTTCCTTTGTTTCCTGTTTCACAAACCAGAGACATGTCTAAAATTGGCAACAAAATGAGAGCAGGCTGAAGAGGCACTGCAGAAGACTAGGCTTTCTATATTTTTAAAATTAAAAAAAAAAGTTGCTGGCTGTGAATGCCGTGGTCTCCTTGTTGGACAGTGTTATGGAGGCGTTTGAAGTCCAAAATGACTGTCCTCTGAAGATGGGAGCAGGGTGCAGTTAGGCTGTCTTTCACTTAGGCTTAATTAAGAACCTTGCAAGCTTTGTCTCTTGGGGAGACCGTTTTGTGAATAGGGGCTCCGGCCCCAAAATTGTATATACAGGCCTGCTGCCTTTGTATTGGGTTGCCAAACTGAAGACAGTAGCAAGTGCAGGCTCCGTGTTGCTGAAGGTCATCCTCTTGTTTGGAGAAGTGAGCCCACACCTCAAGAGAAAGTGAGAGTAGTCAGAGAGTCTTTCATAGGAACTGGGGAATAACCAACCTTTATGTCTATGTGTGTATATGTGTAAACAAAAAGCCAGTGGGAGGTAGAAGAGGTTTTGTAACACTTTCCACAGCCTGATTATTTAGTCTTAATGAAGGGTCAGAGGGTAAACCACAGAGGGCAAACACTTTTCCTCAGGGAATCAGTGCTCTGTGTCCCATTTTTATGAATGGGAAAATATCCTGAATTTCATATTGAAATACTAATTATCAGAAGTACTGTCTCATACTGGAATTGGTTGGTGTTAAATTTTATTATTTGCTTTATATAGCATTTTCAAGACATGGTTGTAATGAAATCGGTTGCCATTGTCTGGGTTTCTCAGATGAGGGAACTGTTCTGCTGATAGAATGTTGCTGAAAGCTTTTCAGTTTGATCATTAATGAGCTAGAATTTTTAGGCAGCATGGATGGGAGCAGGCATCCCTAGTCTGCAACAGCGCCTTGGTTAAAGTGCTAGATAAGTTTTAACTGAAGTTCTCTCTGTTCTTCAACATGACAGTTCATGTACAGTCGGCCCTTCTTATACACGGATTTTTTATACAGGAGATTCAAGCATACACGGTTTGAAAATGTTAAAAAAAAAGTATACATTTCAAATATCAAACCTTGATTTTCCATTTTTTATAAGGGACACCATTTTGCTATGTCATTATATTTAATGGGACTTGAGCATACACAGATTTTGTTATACATGGGGGATCTTGGAACCAAACCCCAGTGTATAACAAGGGTCCAATGTACATACAGTTTGATGGGAATGTGTTGAAGAAGCCAAACTGATGCATGAAGAGGTGGCTTGGCTAGGAGGTTTAAGGATTTGGGTTATGAGGAACATGGACACATGAGGAGGGTGCTGAGGACTCTGCCGAACAAACAAATAACAAACGGACATGTTGTGTTCTCTTAAAATACCATTCCCTGGCACTATGATAAAAGGTGGTTGCTGCCCACATCCATATATTCCTGAGTGAATTTTACTAAATCTGTTTCACTGTGGCTTTGGCCAGAGACCCTTGGCTGGCTGTGTTGAGTGCTCTTAATTTAGAAAAGCAGTGGTAGCTGCTCTTGATAGCATTCAAAATTAACAACTTTCTAAATCACCTTGATTTGATACAGTTCTAGGTTGGGGTATGGAAACTGCAAAGGTCACATTGGCCCAAAAAAGATGGGCCAAATAAAGCGGCTTTTGGCCTCTTTGGGGCCATGGTGTTTAGATAACGTGTGTGCACCCAAAGCAGCCAGGAGTCATTCTGAGACTGTGCTAAGCAGGCGAGAGCCGGCCCTTTTAGGAGTGCATTTAATCCGCTCCTGCCGGCTTTTGGCTTGGGACCATGGTGGCAGGCCGTTTCAGGAGCAGGCCATGCAGTTGCCACAATCCCAGACTGATCAGGGCCAGAGCAGCCAGAGGCCATTGCTTCTGGGCCATGTGCTTCAGCTCATTGAGTCCCAAATCCTTCCTTGAGGCCTTGCAGCCTCCAGAGCTGCCATCCTACGTATAAACACACAACCCAACTCACCTATAGAGACCAAAACCAGCTGAAAATGGGCAAACTACCCTGGGAGCTGAAACTAGAAATAAACTTCTGATCACCTTTGGGGCCTATTTTCAACTTTTGGGGGAGCAAAAATGCAGTGAAGCAAAACAATGGTCCCTGCCACAGTTGTCCACCACTATTTTAGATCATACCAATTTGACATGATTTGGGATGATCACCTTTCTTTTTTACTAGTGTCAAAGAGTAATGTTTTGTTACAGATTTTATGTATTATTTCAGTTTTACTTCTACCTGTTCAGGAAGCTTATACACCTGCTGTCTTAGTTGCCAGCTTTTTCTGGAGTGGAAGGACCATGGGAGAGGGGGGCTGCAACATCAATCATCTTTTAGTAATCTAAGCTTTCAGTAATTGCAATATGCTCTGTGTGGGATTCCTTTTGAACATGTCAGGAAGCTTTCAGCTTAGCAGATCAGTGTCTTGCATGATGAGAGCTTTGAGTCTATATGCCTTTTAAAACATTTAGAAGTTACAATGAAGGCTTGTTTGTTTTCAAGCACAATTCATAGTCTTGGTTGCTATTCGTAAAGACCTGCATGATTAGGCCATAGATATATCTCATGGAGTCCTCCATTGTTAAGATCTTGGAGGAGAGGACTTATTCCATGCACATTTCTTTCTATAAAGGAAAGGAGGAATTTAGTGGAGGTGTTCCTGTTGTGGATTTTTGTTCATTTGTTACTGTATTTTTTTAAAAAACAACAACACTGGAGGAAATTTCTAAAATTGATTCACTCTATCTGAGTTGCAGTTGCCAATGGTTCTATTTGCTGTCCCTAGAGTGCACATTAAAGAAGTAATTATCTCTATGCTCAATGATAAAATCACATATAATATTTTTTGCAACAAATTTGCATATGCAGAAAACTAGATTAAGTAGAAACACTCAGAAAAAGTACTCGGTGCCCTGCAGTTTTCCCACAGCCATATTTTGCAGAAGCTTATAGAATTTATTCAGGAGAGACCTTTTTCACCTGAGGCTATTCTAATCAAAATTTCAGGAGATTATCAAAACAGAATTCTTGATCTTTTTGAAGGTGTCGAAGGCCTAAAGATTTTTACTAAATTCACAGGGGAATCTTTCATTTTATTCTTTCCTTAGTTATGGTAGGAATAGGTTGAAGGTGTCAGAGGTGTAGCTCACTGACTCTCTAACCTCACTAATGTTATCTTTCTCCCAGCTGCCTCTTCTTCCCATCCTTGAGGGGAACAGAGCTGCACTCCAGAACTGTACCATTCCACACACACACCGCTGCCTTCCACTCTACATGTTGAAGACCATACAGTACTTCCATTTCTAAATCTCCAGCCCTAATAGCTTCCCCTTGTCCCGAACAAGTGCTTGCATCTCCCTGTACAGGTTGAGTCTTTCTTATCTGAAATGCTTGGGACCAGAAGTATTTTGGATTTCGGAGTTTTTAACATTTTGTAATATTTTCAGATACATAATGAGATATCTTGGCAATGGGACCTAAGCCTGAACATGAAATTCATGTATGTTGTGTACACCTTATACACATAGTGTGAAGTTAATTTTATAACAATATTTTTGTGCATGAAACAAAGTTTGTGTATATTGAACCATCAGAAAGCAAAGATGTCACTATCTCAACCACCCATGTGGACAATTTTGGATTTTGAAATATTTTAGATTTTGGAATTCTGGATAAGGAAGACTCAACTTCCTTGAATCTCTTCCCTTCATAAACTTGAGTGTCCAACATCTTGCAGTGTTCATAGTCACTCAAAGCCCTTAGGCAAACTGTTGTATTCAGATCAAGTTTCCTTGTCTGTTAAATGGGAAGGGTAATAACTAAGACACTAGATGATCATGAACAAGAGAGTGTCTTTGGAAAATAAAATATAAAAACTGGGTTGCATTTATCTGACTTTTAAAATGAAACTAAACGATTTCATTCTTTAACCTTGTGGGTTTTCTTTTGTTGTTGTTTGGTCAGGCAAGCCTGCTCTTGGGACTTACTTGAGTGATTGTTCTGAGTAACTGAGTCATTGAAATTGTTGTAAAGAAGCATTGAATAAGTTGCCAGGGTTAGTTGTTTAGATTTCCCTTCGGTAGCTTTATCTTAGCACTTTCCACTGATAATCTGCTTTCTCATGGATAAAATGTTTTTGCTTTTATTGAAGTCTTTTCCTGCAAAATAGTTTCTGGTAAGTAACACAATAATGGTAGACATCTTTCACATAGTGTCTCTGTTTTCTGATTTTTTGGTATGTGTGTGTGTGACCTTATGGGATGCATCAGTTATCCAAGTGCAGGGGAAAATCTCATGCAGCAGCACACCAGAGAGGAAATTGTTTGAGTTTCTGTTCAGGGAGGGTTATCTGCCTAAGCTTGTGGGAGAGATCCTCTTCTCTAATTTCCTCTGTTGCAGAATTTGTCAGTTCTTTTCCTGGTATGGTTGAAAATTACCTAAGTGGGAAGGAATATTTGTGAAAGCTGTCCAAGCAGAAAAAGTTAGAAGCTGGAATGATGAAAGAATTGGAAAAACCCCCAAGGAATATAATTTCCTGGGGCACTCTTAGCAGCAGCAGCAGCAACAATAACAGCAAGTATATTTCTATACCTCTTAGCAGTGAACTTACATTCCCTAAGCAGGTTACAATGTGTAAGCTAATTGCCCCCAACAAGCTAGGCACTCATTTTAGCGACCTACAGAAGGATGCCAGGCTGAGTGGACCTTGGAGCCCCTGGGATCGAACTCATAACCTTGTGGCTGCAATACTTGCATTTAACCACTGTGCCATCAGGCCTAACAGGCCAGAGCTGTGACGTTGCTGCAAGGAATTTTGCTATTTATTTCACTCTCTTTTTTACTTCAGTAAGCATGTTCTAGCAATGAGATTTACATTCATACAGAGATTTTTATCATACTATTTCATCTTCATTTTTGTCTCGCAGTAAACTAGAAAATAGACTTAATATAATATTAGGCTAACTAGAGTAAGCCTGTTAAAATCAATGACACTCGATTTAGGTGGTGATTAACCATTTCTGTTTGTTTCAGTAGGCAAATTTTGCTTGGGGCTAACATTAGATTAGCTCACTGTCATTTTAGCCTTGTGCATTGATTCCATGGTTTTTGGGGGGCAGTGAGGAAATGGAGCTGCCAATTGTTTTGCCATCTTTTGATCTCCTTCTCTACTTATATCATATTTGTGGGACCTCTTGGGGCTTAAACTTACAAATAATAATAGAGGACAATTTTTGCAGCCCTAACTAATAATGAAAAGGGAAGCATGAGGAATTTATAAACAAAAGAATAAACCTCCCCATGTTTTGAGATTTACTAGGGAGGCCTTTCTCTCTGTTTCACCACTCTCACAGGTACATCTGGGAACAGGAGAGAGCCTTCTCAGTGGTTGCCCCCAGCTGTCGAACTCCCTTCCCAGAGAGATTAGAATGGCATTTTTCTTTTCTCAGATACGTGAAGGCATTTCTAGTTTTGGCAGGCCTTTGAGGAATGAATGAACAAGGCTGTCTTACTAAAAATATGTGCCAGGCAACTTTGCAGATTTGTTTTAACAGGGGAGGGCCTGTGAGGGAGAATGCAGCCATCCTTTGAACAACATGATGTTACAGGTAATAAGAAATTAATAAGAAACACTAGACCGTTGATTGTGTGCTGCTCACAGATGACAACTGTTCGTATATGAAGTAGATTTCCTTCTGTTTTTGAATGCTAGAAATTTGTTGCATGCAATTATGGTGATTTGTGCATTTGGATTTAGATAAAGATACAGCAGCCTCACTATTGAAAAAGCTGTTTTTGGAGAACCGGTGTGATATAGTGGTTTGAGAGCCCTGAAACATTCTTATTTTAAAACTTAAACTGGCGCTTCTTTACACATGCCAATCCATTGGTAGAGGGATATTGGAAGCTTCTATAAAGATTCGTGATTGCAGATTATCCAAATGCAGTTGATGAATGTTCACTGTTAGAAGCAGAAGATTTGTAGTATGCATTTCCCAGGGTCTAATAATCTCATAGGGCAGCTGAGTGTGACTCTTTCCCCAATAATCTACTTAACTCAGTAGTTTTCCCTCCTCTTGCCTTGCAGGGAGAATGAGGCTCATAGCCTGTTTGCATGATAAGTAGCTCCAGATTCTGTGAACCTTTGAAGTGGGAGTTAATTGGGGCAGCTTGAACTAATGGTTTCCCATGTTCATTGGTGGGTTAAGTGAAGAGGAGAGCTTGAAAAGCATCCTTCATAGAACTAATGATAAGCTCTACTGTGGATTCTGAAAGCCAAAATGTTAATAAATGTTCTCTGGTGTGGGGGTGGTATGTCCTCAGTGTTCTAAGGCCTTAGGGCATGCCCTTGACTTCTAAATATAAAAAAAAATAGCAGAGAGATACTATTTACATCTGTGTATGTACACACACCAAACATGATGCAACTAAGGCCAACAGAATGTGTTTTTAACATTACATTTTATCCTGCTCTTCATCTTTGAGGTGCTCAGGGTAATATTGAGTCCCATTTTGGGAGTAATGTAGGATATAAATCAAATAAATACATCTCCTACCTATTTATCCTTACTACAGCTCAAGAGGATTTTTTGTTGTTACTGTTTGTCTTTAAGTTGTTTCTGACTTATGGCAACCCTAAGACAAACCTGTCAAAGCGTTTTCTTGGCAATATTTGTTCAAAGGGAGTTTGCCATTGAGAGAGTGTGACTTGCCCAAGGTTATGAAATGAGTTTCCTTGGCTGAGTGGGGATTTGAACCCTGGTTTCCCTGAGTCCTGATCCAACACTCAAACCACTGCACCACCCTGGCTCTCAAGAGGATAAATTAGGCTACAATATGATGCTATAATCAGGTGAATTTCAGAAAAAGTTTAGGATTTGAACCCTGGTCTCCTCAGTCCTAGTCCAGCACTGCAGGAGTAACACATTTTATCAGGACATTTAATCAGAAGAAGCCTAAGAAAACTGCTGGGTTTGACAGCAGGAAGGATAGAAGCAAATTAGAAGTGCAATAAGGAAATATGAAAAGGGACCTGAACACGTAAGAAGGGGTTAAAGATTATACAGGATCATACAGTTTCGTGTTCTCTACACAGAGTAGTTTCATGATTGTAATTACAAAAGATCTAGTACAGCCATGTTCAAAGATACTGCTTCCTAATTCATCTCATTATATAAGCATATTTTTCAGTTGTTTTGCTGGCATGATTCATCATAGGAAAGTTCACTAGCTCATCTGTGTCTTCTCTGTGTGGAGAATTTTAGAACATAGAAGAAGCTTTATGTGGATAAGAAGGCTGAAATGATTGTGGGCACAGAAGACAAAGGTTTGGTTCTACGGAAACTGGAGGAGGAGGATAGGATAGTTGACCTTTATCTAAAGGGGCTGAAGAGCAATAAAGAAAGGTGACTGTAAAGAGTGTTGTTTATTTGGAGCATATGGCAAAGAGGGTGGAGGGTGGTGGTGGTGCCTATGTTTAAGCAGCCAGAGAGATTTTTCTATGAGATCCCTTGGAAGGCGATCTGCATTCCAGTGAGGTCTTGGTTCTCAGGACTTATCCTCTCACTCTTCTTTCCCCTTTCTCCTATGCCTTTCTTCATCCAGAGATCTTAGTGTACTATAAAATAGTTAGCTTCTTGTTAGCCTTTCCTCCAGGAAGTAGGCACATTGAAGAGCTAGCGTATTCTGTTTGGGCAGGAATAGTAGGCTTTTTGGCACCTTTAGTAAAGAGCAGAGATGGAGACCGTGTGCTCCAGGTGATGTTGAACTGCATCTACTGTCAGCCCTGTCATGCAGGCCCCAGGCACAACAGAAAAGGTTTTGAAGAAAAATACTACTGTGTACCATATATACTCGACTATAAGTCGACCTCATGTGTAAGTCGAGGGCAGGTTTTGGGACCAAAATTATGGATTTTGATATGACCCATGGATAAGTTGAGGGTAAAAGTTATGGACATCTAAGAAATGATGTAAAGGAAAAAACAAAGGAAAACAATGCCAAAGAACTTACAAAATTCCAGCAGGAATAACTGTCTGTGCTCACACTACAGGCTGGATGAATGAGAGAGGTCAGTGCTTCCAGTATAGTTTATATTCTTGTCTTTCATCAGGGGGTACTGTAGTTTATTTTTTAATAAGAGTTAAAGTACAATACTCACATTGACCTGTGGATAAGTCGACTCATATTTTTCGATCAATTTTTTTACCTAAATTTCTAGACTTAGACCTGAGTATATACAGTAGTTTTGCCCAAATGCCTCCATGTCCCCAGATATATTAGGGTGAACTTGAGGGTGGAACACTTTGTGAAAAAAAGTGGGGGTTGGAGGGGCAGCCCTCCCAGGTCTCCTTGGGGACCAGCACACCCTCATAAGCCCCGACAATTGCCCAGCTCTAATGTTGACAATATAAAAAACAGATAGAGTGAGGAAGCATTTGAGCAACATTTCCCAGCCAGGGTTCCCTGGAGCCCTAAAGTTCTGTGCAGGGTCACTAGAGGTTCCATGAGAGATCATGATTGGAAAAAATAAACTTTTCTTAGTTTTAAAAACAATAATTTTTATGCAGGGGTTCGCTGAGACCTGAAAATTACTTCAAGGGTTACTCCAGGGTAAAAAGGTTGAGAAAGGCTGCATTAGAATGAGAGTGGCCATTATTATACAGTACTGTGCTTTAACACCATGCTTTAGTATGTATAGATTTAAAATGGTATTTTGAGAATTATATTTTCATTTCCAAGAACTGAATAGTAAAATAATTTCTGCTTTTAATGAGAGAAACAGCTGAAGAAGTTTTAATGGTCTTGAGTGCATTTATTAGATTGCAGATAATCTTGTTGATCCTTTTCCTTGATATCTCAAAACATCATATGGAATTTAAGTGCTTAAAATGTCTCTGTTTCCAGGAACACAAGAGACTGGGGTACCTTGGGCCATATCATAGTATGTATGTTAGCACTGTTTTGAGTTCCTTTTAATGTCCTAAAAGCCAATTTAAGATACCGTAAATCATTTCAAGATATGCTGCTGTGGTGTGAAATATGAATGTGAAGCATTTCTGTCAGTACACTTGTAACAATTGTTACTAGCTGTTAGCAAATTGAAATAAAATTTGCAGGCTTAAATGAATGCCGTAAACAAACTGGTCTTAGTGCATAATTTGTATCACATTTATTCTAATAAAACTGTACTGTAGTGTTGGAGTCCCAGGTGCCTCTTAAATGCATTGTTATGCAATTTGTAGACATTTGGGTCATTGAGCGTTTGGCCTAAGAGTAGAGTGATAACCAGTAGCAGGTATAGGAGGCTAGTGGGTAGACTCCCAAACTGCCAGCAATGTGTTTTGAAGGAAGCCTGTCAGAAGGTGCTAGTCAGACTTGACTTTAGCAAATAGGCCATGCATTAGTGGATCTGCTTTAGGAATGCAGCTACAGGAAATGGAGTACAGGTAGTGTATATTTTGTTTTAATTGCAGTGAAGTGACATAGTTGTAAAATGAGTCAGAGAGGTGTGAGATTATGGTGTTGTTAGGTTGACAAGTAGGAGAAGAACAGAGGTGATCCACGTCTTATTCTATGGAATAAAAACCAAATAACCCATTCCTCTTAATCCAATTAAAACTTAATAAAGATAAGGTGCGAGCTCATATTGGCTAGATAGAATTCCATGGTTCTTGAAACCAACTTGGCATGCTTTTCACATTTTTCCACCCTGATGAAATGAAAAGCGAAAGAACATTGCCTGAAACAAATCAGCCTGGATCCCTCAGCAAAAACTGCACTTACTTGCCCTGGAAAAATTGCATGCCAGTCTGTTTGGTTCTTGTTGAAAGGGAAATTAATACTTTGCAACCAGGGATGACTGCTACTCTGTCTCTCCTGCATTACCCATGTGTTGTTGTGATGGCTTTGCACTGATTTGGAGCACAGAGGGAAGGGCAAGTGGGAGGGAGGTTCACCAATAGGAGTGGAGAGCACATTATACTGTACTTCTTAGGATCCATGAACAGGAATATTCAAGGCTAGATGATTGATACAGTGTCTCACAGATTCTTTCCTTCAGCATGGCTATTTGTTGCCTGACTAAATACAAACCTAGTTTCTTAATTCTTGTACCTGAACTAATATTTAATATATTGTTCATCAGTATTTGCTTTTCCCAATGGTATGCACTTTGGCTCATCACACAAATGTGATTATTTGTACATCTTTAGGTGCAGGCAAGCCTGTACGCATGGACACACATGTCATATACATACAAACCAGTTGTATCAGGATCCCTCATACTGTTAACTACGGTACTATATTACAAATGTAGAGAGGGCTTTTCTGAATCAAGGGAGCTGGAAACAGTACATTTGTGACATGATTAGTAAAAGTATTTGTAAGCTGCTGCATTTCTGACTTTATGTACATAATGGTATGATTTTGCTTGATTTTTGCGTTTGTTTGATTTTTGTTTTAACTACAGCCAGCAGTTAATGTCATAACTGCATTGGAAACCACCTTGGGTCCCCACCTTGGGAGAAAGGCAGCATATTAAATGAATAAGTAAATGAGTGGGTGGGGATGTCATTAAGGCATAACCTGGTTAACAAAGCCTCTTACAAAGAAGTTCCTTTTTACAAATTCTTTTGAAACCTAACCAGCCCCTCTCCCTTTTCTCCTTGTCTTTTATCTTGTTGAAGTTTTTTTTTTAAACAGCATGGGCATTGGGAGGATGATGAAGGAGGGCTGAGAAAGCATAGACTGCAGCAAAACCTGATCTAGGAAAGTTTAAAAAGCATAGACATATACATTTCGCCACCTAAATGGAAATAATTTTAAAAAGTGGAGATTTGTAAAAGATCATTTCTGGAGGTACTTTGGTAGAAGCCTACAAGTGGTCTCTAGAAGGTGTAACATGTTTTTACAGCCTGTCCACCCCAACCACAGGCTTGCTATTTGCAGATTTGAGCATCCTAAGACGGCATGTCCCATTGGGCCTAATGTCACTGCATGCACATGGCCACAGCAGTGCAGCTTTGTGCACATGTACAGTACCACCATTAAAAACCATGGGACTTGAGGTCCCATAGTTTTTGTCATCTATGGAGGGAGTCCAGGACTGGGCAGGGGAAAAACCAGATACTAAGGACCAGTTGTATTTTCTGATGAAAGGGTTACATGATCTGGCTGTTTAATTTCACATATGCATATGATAATTTAAGATTTAAAAAGTCACTAAACCTGTTGAATTGCTCTTCTTGTGGTTCAGGAACATGTCCCAATTCTTTCCACATTATATCTGCCTCTGGTACCAAATTTTCTGATGAAGGTGTAACGTCCAGAAGCACATCAGTTTTGTTAACTAAGGGATACCTGTAGTTGCCTTTTCTTCCTATTCCCAAGTCCTTATTTAAAAAGAAAATATGCAGTTTGAGTTTATCATGCTTAAGTTCTCAGAAGCAGATTTATGATGGCAGTAGTGTGAAGAGTTTTTCATTTATGATACCAGGATGATGGAAATAGAGCCCATGCTCTCTATTAGGGAGCCCATGCTGAAATGTTTATTGCTGCCTTTGAAATGCAGCTTATTAGGATGAAAATGTGTCTTGATAAATGAGAACAGAGCTATGCCAGTCCTGGGGATATGTTTAGTATTCCAATAACATAGAGTACATTAAAAAGAAATCACTTCCATTGTCATATTGTGATCAGGAATGCAAAAGTGTTCCAGGGACCACAAAGCTCATAAGGGTTTAATCTTTTAAACACACCCTCCTACCATACTACAGTCTTTCTTGTATTAACTATTAGCAAACAAAAACCAGCCAGTGTCTTTCTCCCAAAGCATTCTTTCTTTTGTTGCATTGATATGACTGACTGTTTCTTTGCTTGGAATGTCTACATGAATGTTCATATGTTGTGTAATGAAGAAGGCAATATTTCCAAAGAAAATGTCTCTGCAGTGTAGTGTCATGTAGTATATGTACTCCATTTAGTTCTGGCTAGCTCACTGTGTCCTTGGATCAGATGTGAAGTTGTTGAGCTCAGAATTGGAGGTGCTAGTAGGCATTGGACACGCGGTTGCTACTCTTTACACCATTGCTTTTGCTCCAAAAAGAGATCTCATACTTGCAAAAAACATGGTGGTTACATGTATAGCCCAAATGTGGAGGTGCTTGTTCAAGCAAATAGAACCTCCAGGTAAATGCTTCATGGCAGCTAGAGCAGCAGTGGCTCTCATGCTGGTGAAGGACACTGACCTATATCTCTTAAGCCTGTACAGCTCTGCTTTTAGGCTACATAGCTATAAAAGATATTTTTTTTCTAGCCATTAGGGTGTCCCTAGTGGAAGCAGAATGGTACTCAACCACTTGCCTTGGGACTCCAAGGGGTTGGTCTCGAGCAACAGTGTGGTAAAGCATCGTGTTCCCTTGAAGCCAGGTCAAGCCATGACACTATGGTCCCCATTCTCCACTTACCTTTGACTTCCTGTCCCCTGGTATTTGTAGAGATACCAATTGCCTTTGCTAGAAGATAGAATATGGTCTTTTCATAGAATCACAGACTCATAGAGCTGGAAGAGACCACAAGGGCTATCCAGTCCAATCTCCTGTCATGCAGGAATCTAAATCAAAGCATCCCTGAGAGATGGCCATCCAGCCTCTGTTTGAAGACCTCTAAAGAAGGAGACTCCACCACACTCTGAGAGAGTTTGTTCCACTGTCAAACAGACTTTACTGTCAGGAAGTTCTTCCTAATGTTGAGGTGGAATCTCTTTTCCTGTAGCTTGCATCCATTGTTCCGTGTTCCAGTCTCTGGAGCAGCAGAAAACAAGTTTGCTCCCTCCTCAATATGATATCCCTTCAAATATTTAAACGGGGCTATCATATCATCTCTTAACCTTCTCTTCTCCGGGCTAAACATCCCCAGTTCCCTAAGTCATTGCTCATAGCGCATGGTTTCCAGACCCTTCACCATTTAGTTGCCTTCCCCTTTAGTTGCACGCTCCAGTTTCTCCACATCTTTTTTGAATTGTGGTACCCAGACCTGGACACAGTATTCCAGGTGAGGCCTGACCAAAGCAGAATAGAGTGGCACTATTACTTCCCTTGATCTAGACACTATACTTCTATTGATGCAGCCTAAAATCGCATTGGCCTTGTTAGCTGCCTCTTCACACTGTTGACTCATGTTCAAGTTGTCGTCTACTTGGATGCCTAGATCCCTTTCACACGTAGTTTCATTCAACCAGGTGTCCCCCATCCTATATCTGTGCATTTCATTTTTCCACCCTAAGCGCAGTACCTTACATTTCTCCGTCTTGAATTTCATTTTGTTAGCCTTGGCCCAGCTTTCCAGTCCATTCAGGTCACTTTGAATCTTGATCCTGTCCTCTGGGGTATTAGCTACTCCTCCCATCTTTACCTGTTCAACATCCAGGTAATGGTACTTCTTTGTTTATTAGCTGCAGTCAATAAATGTCCATATTTGCTTATGGTTTTGTTCATTTCCTGACCAACAGTTGCACTGTTTAATGTGGATGGTACTGAATTACAACTGCCATCAGCCCTATCCAGTATAATGAATTGTGAAGAATGCTGGGGTTTGCAATTCAGCAACAACTGAGGGGCTGCATATTGCCCATACCTGCTGTAGATTATCATAGCTTGAAATTATCATTGTGAATGGTTCTTGCGTTATTTCATTTCTGTGTTTGTCTCTCTTTACTATTGTTTATCTCTGGTTAGATTTTTACTTTTTATTTTTAAGTTAACTGCTTCCATCCAGTTGTATTCACAAGCATACTGAATTGGGCTAACAAAAATGCTTCCAAAATGTATGAAAATGTTTCAAAATAGTCAGAAAGCAAGCAGCCCTCTGACTGACAAGTCTTGCTCAAAATGGAGAGATTTAACAGCTCTGCTTTTGAGAAAGAAAGTGGAAAGTCTTTGAAATTCCTCTTGGAAAAAGCAAGGGATATTATCTGGCATTGGTTTCTCTTTTAGAAAAGTAGCCACAGATTATTATTATTTTTAAAAAAGTAAAGAGCCAGAAATTGAGGTCTAACAATGATAGATGAGGGGAAACACTTATCTCATTTCCTCTCATTTAGTTGGGTTGTGTGTGTGGTTTGGGACCATAAACTCTAGGGACTATTTCATCATAGAGACAATAATCATTTTGGACTGAGAATTCACTACACACTTCTTCTGACAAGGTTTGACATGCAGGAATTCTGAGGGATGTTTCTTCTGCTTCTTATTTCTCCCTTTTCTGTATTCTTTACCAACCAATCAGTAGATATGAAGAAACAAAGAGTTTTTCTTGCCAACTATCATGTGGTGCTTGTGGAAATTCTTAAAGTATGTTATATTTGCACACAGATTTATTTCTGCTTTCAATTTCTGTTAGGTAATTTTAATTTTTAAACATTCATTCAAAGGAAAATAAAAATGTAAAAGCAAACCTATGTAAGGAAGCCATTTATCTTACCTTGCTCTAAAGTTTTTTTTATTAGATCAAAGGGACACATTCTAGTCCTTAGGGCTGGACCACCATCCCTCTCCAGTTTGAGTTATGTAGTGTGCCTAGCATAGTACATAATGTACTACTTTAGCACCACTTTTTGTTATTTATTTTGTGTATTATTTGTGTGTTGGGGTGGGGTAAAATATATGTTTATAATGTGTCCTATGGCTGTTTTGACTATTGAATACCAAGTCAATAGCATTTCAATCAACTGAAAGAAAAAACAGCAGTCTAGGGAAAGTGGCTTAAACAACACCTGCATTTAATAGCAAAAGGCAATAAAAAATATAACAGGAGAAATTGTCTCTGCTTCACTGATGGTCAGGTGTCATCATTTCCATTTCTAGTTCCGCTTGGCATCCATAACTGACACTGAAAATGTGTGTTTGTAGCACATGTTAAATGGTATTACCTGTTCCCTTTTAAATTGGGAGAAACAATGATACACTTACGCCTTACATAGTGCATGTCTCAGATCTGACAAATCCCTTCATACTAAATGGGATGTCCTGGTAAAGTCATAATATTGGCTTTTTAAAAACAACTACTACTAATGGATTACAAATAAGCTGCTTGCTTTTTAATAAATGCATGGACCTGATTCTTCAGGAAAACATGAGGCACTATTTCTTTAAGAACATGTCAACACCCTCTACTTAGCCATGTTTCTAATTAGCTTAGGTTTTCTCTTGTCTTTCAGTGTTTCTGAAATATGTTCAGATGAGTACCCTGAAAAATTTTTCAAGGGTAATACTAGCATAAAATTGCTGCCTTAGAAGCTCAAATGTGATACACAGTTTTTATGATAGGGCGCATGTAGTAAACAGTGATGATGGTGATGATTCCCATGGAAGGAGGTGCTTCTAGAGGAGGGATGGGAAACATTTGGCTCTCCAGATGTTGAGGAACTACTGTTTGCATCATGTGTCACTATTGGTCAGGCTGCCTGGGGCTGATGTGAATTGGACATCAGCAGCATCAGGAAGCCCACAGGTTTCCAAGCCAAAGTGAGAACTGTATAGCAAAAGGCTTGTGGAGGGGTGTGGGAAGCTGCTGTGGGTTACCAAACACTAATTAGTTGCTGTCAGTTGGAATTTCTACTCTTGGATGGTCAGCTGCTCTGTTATCAACCAATTTCAGTCTTCACAGAGACTTCAGAAACTTGATACAGGCTCTGTAGCTTAGTGCTTTGCATACAGAAGCTCTTGGATTCACTTATAGCTAGGAAGGTTTCCCATCTGAATCCATGGTATGCTACTGCCAGCCAGTGTGTAGATGGTTCTGAGCTAGATGTGCTCTGAGAAAGCTCCCCTAGTTCTCTATCTGATGTTGCATGAGCTGCAGAAATGAGTGACATTTTGCATGAGCAGCACTTGTATATTCATCTCTGTCAGCCCTTCTAAAGGTGCTGAAAATTCACCAAGAGAACTCCTCCCTAGATTGGCAGGGCTCTGGCACTTGGAAAGGCCTGTGGTGCAGGAGACAGTGCCCATCATTGAGCTAGCCTTCTGCAGCTTATGTGAGTGAGTGAGTAAAATAGGCCTGAGTGACTGACTCACATCAGAAGTACATTTGGGTCTATATTTGCCATTCACGATTTTGCTTGTTTTCTTTGGAATCTAATTTCAGTCACCATGAAAATGACTATTTCTTATGTTTTGCCGTTCTCCCTTAAGTTTCAGATTTAGTCCTCTTTCTCCTTCTATGTAAGTATGGCTTTCCCTCCAGGTTTCACTCTGAGCTCTTCTCTCCACTCACCATGCCCTTGTATTTCAGCATTCCATCTTTCATACATTTGTTGTGACAGTTTTCACAGAAAAAAAATGAATTAATTCCCCAAGAATACAGTGTCTGCTGATTAATGATTATAGTGAAGAAACTGCAAAGATTAGGAAACCACCAGAAAAAAAAACCTACCAGAACCAATAAGCATATTATAAAGATGTTCTCTCTTTCTCTCTCATGCAAAATGTTGTTGTCTTTTAGTACACAGCAGAATAGTATATACTCACATGTTCCAACATAAGCTACCCAACTGAGGTACAAGTTAAATGTGGCATATGAGGTAGAATCACAGCTTCTAATACTTAAATTGTTTCCTTTGTACCAGAAAATTGCAACCTTAATCAGGTAGGTCTGGTGGAAGAGGTGTTCATCATCTTTACGGTTTGTCATATCTCTCACATGCTTTTGTATCTCTGGTGTGTGCACACACATGTGTGCTCCCAGTTTCTGTTTGCCCCTGGTCAAGTAACCCCTTGAAGATAGAAACATTTAGCCAAAGTGAATGAGTCAAGTGATGCAGTTAATGGTTTTCCAGATCTTGTGTAATTTGGCCATAAAGCTTTAGTCCTTATCTGAGATAGTAAATCTACTGCGGGACTGCTCACTTCACTGTATCAGAGCTTAGAACATTAAAATTACTGTTAACATGTTATCTTTAAATAAAAGGTAAAGGTAAAGGTAGTCCCTTGACATGAATGTCTAGTCGTAACTGGCTGTAGAAGGCGGTGCTCCTCTCTGTTTCTAAACCAAAGAGCCAGTGTTGTCTGATGACTGCTCTGGTGGTCATGTGGCCAGCATGACTGCATCAAATGCTGTTACCTTCTCACTGAGAAGTGGTACCTATCTCTCTATTTGCATTTGCATACTTTCTAACTGCTAGGTTGACAGAAGCTGGGATTTCTATATGGACAAGTTCCTTTTTGGACTTGTTACTGTGTCTCTTGTCAAATGTCGGCTCTCCTGTGTGGAGGAGGCAGGCTGAGCAGCTTAGTGACAGCAGAGCTTCCAGTGACAGGCACAAAGGCTGGCTGGTCAGTTGGCTGGGCCTGCACTTTGCCATTCATTCTACTCCAGCCACAAACTGGTAGGAAGAAGTAGCAGTGTCTCTGAGGGAAGAATTAATGGATGATGTAATAGTTAATGGTTCCATGTTCAGGAATATTGTTATTGTTGTTGTTAGGTTTAAAATCTTGAGTTAAGTCTTGGGGGTCTGTGGCAACAAAATGTATTTAAATGGTGTCCTTGGTAAAGAAAAGATTAAGAACCACTTATTTAAAGTATTAAACAGTCAGTTACAATTAATAAAAATTGCCCTTCCCCCCCCCAAAGAAAAGCCCAAACACATTAACTCCCCAAATCAGAATGAGTGGTGTTTGTCCATATTCCTTGACTGGAAGAAGCAGGTGGATCCCTCCAGGCCCTCTGCTGCTTCTTCTGTTACTTCAACTCCAACTCTTGGAAGAAGCAAGAGTTGTCTTAGCATGCCGCTTATATTTAACTTGAATCAAGGATGTTTTTGGTTAAATTAAATTGTCCATTCCCCAGCCCTCTCAGAACAATTGTTACTGATATATCTATGAAGTTATTGTTGATATATCTCTGAAACAACCACACAGAATGCCAAAACCTATCTGACACTAGTAAGAAATGAAGTCATTCTTTTATAATAGATTCTTATTTCAAAGCATCTAGAATCTGGTTTTTATTTGTGAGATGTAAAATAATCAAAGAAATAATTAGACCTTGTTTTGATTCCTTTCAGGAATGATGGTGGTGATCGTGTTGCTACTGATTGCAATTGTCGTTGTTGCTGTGTGGCCTACAAAGTAATCAGCAAAAAAAGTATTTTGCAGCAAAGTGTTTGCAGCAGTCAGAGGCAAGCACAAGTCCCGCTCGCTCTTGGAGCATTCTACAGACTCAACTGCCTTCAACTCTTTCTGAGGGCAATGGCAAGTTCATGGCATGTGAAGGATTTCATTTCCAAAAAGCTCTGTCCAGTTTGACTTCTTATTTTCAAGAACCCAACTGGAAGGGGACTGATCATCCAGTGAGCATTGGTGGAGAAATGCAGTTAATTCCAAAGAGGTGCTCTCTGACTGCTTTTGAGCGTACAAAATGAAATCTATTAATATCTAGAGCACCTGGTTAAAATATTAGAATTTTCTTTCTAACATGTTTTCTTGGATCTAAAATTTATAACATCTTCAGTCTGAATTTCATGGCACTGGCTCTGGGAGAGATTTTGCACACACTGCAGCTTTGTTTGAAGGGCAGAACTACACAATGTATTTGCAGGCACCCTTCAAAGGTACAGGAAAACCCTGGCAATATTTGCTATGAGAAGTTAAAAATTGCTTTGCTTTTTTCTGTATAGCCAGCAACTAACAGGTATTGGTTGAAAAAGCAGGTGATATTTCTCAGAACATAAAAAAACATAAAAACTGTCACATTATGCTATACTGTCTGAGGTCCTTCCCATATATACACTAACATCTGAGAAGAAAAATGATTAACTCTGTGTACCTAAAGTCCCAAAAATCTGTCTTTTCTGTATGTTCTGAAAGTAAATGAGAGAATAGCAATATGGGGGGAGGGGAATAACCATTTAATGTTAATTCATCTTCAGAAGTTATTTATTTTGCTACCTATGTGCCAACTTGATTGATAGCACAAAACAAGACTGAATAAAAGCCACTTCATTTTAAAATTATTTCATTCTTTGCCATTATATTTTAATTTATTTTGTTTCTTACAGCTCAGGGACATTTAAACCTTGGGGAACTTTAAAGACTTCCTTTGGGTAACTTTGACCCTTGTGGTTAATGATACTTTTAGCCCAGTTCAGGTTTTTGTTGAATACTTGGATTTAGAGAAATGTGCCTCTGTGAGATTAGTAGGTTTCTAAAGAAAACTGTATTAGGACCCATATGCTCATCTTCAAGACAATGCTGAAAGCTGCTGTGCAAATCTTTTTGCTTCAATTTTCAGACCATGTGCCCATGCTGGACTAAATAGTGAAACTAATCAAAAGATGAGAGTTATCCGCTGGAAAGAGAGGGTAAAACAGTGTGCAACAAAAGATCTTCTTGCTCAG
The DNA here is from genome assembly GCF_019175285.1 of Sceloporus undulatus. Classification (NCBI taxonomy): domain Eukaryota; kingdom Metazoa; phylum Chordata; class Lepidosauria; order Squamata; family Phrynosomatidae; genus Sceloporus; species Sceloporus undulatus. The sequence goes on along the minus strand of NC_056523.1, from coordinate 128,896,936 downwards.
ACCTCCTAGATGTAAACTATTCTTGGCCACCCCAGCACCTCTGGAAAAACTTGCAGAGGGAAAGCTTGAGTCATGGATCCAGGAAGCTGTTTTCTGTCTTGCCATAGCTTCCTACCATGAGGATGTTGCCTTCCAACAGTCAAAACTAGAAAGGCAAATGGGGTTCTCACACACCGTAATGTAATGTTTATATGAACTAGTAATTGGATTTGTTTTAATATTAAGTTGTTGTCTTGACAGAATGAGAAGTATGAACAAAATGAAAACCACTAAAAATGCATTTTCTGCTGCATAGTTTGTAGCCTCTTATCTCTCGCAGTTTGGTATTTACGCTGCAAGAACTCATGATGCTTTGAAGCACCCTGTCAACCTATGATGATAAGTAATCTATGTTTAGGAAAAATTATTTGTTTCTTCCCAAACAGAAATAGTTTGGTGTAGCCTGTGCAATCTCTCTTAGGCTAAAGATATATGAAATAATTACTGGTATGTTTATTTCAACATGAAGGCAAAAAAGGAACAGATAGATCCCAATGGAATTGGCCATGCAGATCTTTCAAAAATGCATGAAGGCATCAGTTACCACAAGAGCAGCATTTGATACAGTTTAGACTGACAGCCTGATGTTTTCTTACTTCTAATCTAATTAGTGTTTTTAACAAATATTTCCTAACCATAGATAAAATGATTGCAAACATATAGCAGCTTAGCTGTTTTCAATGGAAGCACCTACCATATATACTCAAATATAACTTGACCTCATGTATAAGTCTAGGGCAAGTTTTGGGACCAAAATTATGGATTTTCATATGACCCATGGATAAGTCGAGGGTAAAACTTAGGGACATCTGAGAAATTATCTAAAAGACGAAGCAAAGGAAAACAATGCCAAAGAACTTACACAATTCCAGCAGGCATAACTGTATGTGCTCACGCTAAAGACTGAATGGATGAGAGAGTAGAGGAAGGTCAGTTCTTCCGGGACAGATTACACTCTTGCCTTTCACCAGAGGATGGCTCCTTTTTTGATAAGAGTTAAAGTACAGTACTTACATTGATCCATGGATAAGTTGACTCAGGATTTTTGGTTCAATCTTTTGACTAAAATTTCTAGACTTATACATGAGTACAGTGGTACCTGGGATACGAATTACCCAGCTTACGAATTTTCGGATACGAAAAAATCCCATAGGGATTTATTGTTTCGGCTTACGAAGGTTTTTTCGGGTTACGAAAAAAACCCGGCGCTGTTTTAAATGGAGCCGCGGTGGAGCCGCGGCTTTTTTCTCCATTAGCGCCTATGGCAATTCGGGTTACGAAGGTTTTTCGGGTTACGAAATTAGCCGCGGAACGAATTAATTTCGTAACCCGAGGTACCACTGATATATAGTACAGTGGTACCTCGGGATACGAAAACCCAAGGTACGAAATTTTCGGGATACGAAAAATCCCATTGGAAATCATTGTTCCGGGTACGAATGTATTTCGGGTTACGAAGAAAATTTTTGGTGCTTTTCGGCGCTTTTTCGCACGAAACGTGGCTTTTCCCCATTAGCGCCTATGGCAATTAGGAGGCTTTTCGGGTTACGAAAGCGGCCGCGGAACGAATTACTTTCGTAACCCGAGGCACCACTGTATATTCCCGTGATGGCGAACCTATGGCACGCATGCCACGGGTGGCACGCGTCGCAATTTTTCCAAGCACGGGGCGAGGGAGAAGGCGGAACGGGCACGCCGGCTTCCTCCTCCTCCTCCCCGCGGGGATTCGCCAGGCTGGAGGTGTGATTCAGAGGACACCTCCGGCCTGAGGAAGCCCCGAGGAGAGGAGCAGGGGCCGCTGGCTTCCTCCTCTTCCTCCCCGCAGGCTTCGCCAGGCCAGAGGTGTCCTTCGGAGGAACCCCCCGGCCGGCGAAGGCCCGAGGACAGGAGTAGGGGCCACCAGCTTTCTCCTCCTTCTCGCCACAGGGCATCACCAGGCTGGAGGTGTCCTTCAGAGGACACCTCCGGCCTGGCGAAGCCCCGAGGACAGGAGCAGGGCATGCGGACCCTTTGCTCCTGCCCCCCACGGGCCCTTACTGGTCCCCAGCTGTCTCTGAGAGACACCTGGGGGCCAAGGGAAGGGCAAGAGGAGCAGGCGCGTGCCTGTCACCCCTCCCCCAATTTCCCCCAACTTCCAGCTGTCTCTCATCACTGTATATTCTCTTGAAGGGATCACTTTGTTCCCCATGATGCAACAGAAGAGGCTGGCATAAGATGAGTAGAAGTTTACAAGAGTTTATTTGACAGATGTCTGTTTTTAGTCCTATCAAATGGATTCTGTACAGTTACAGGCTCCTTCTCGTTCAATTGTCATTCCATCCAACAAGAGAAAATGAGGGGAGGGAGAATAAGAAAATCCACAACTCTTTTCCCACATGTCATTAAATATATTCATATATATAACCATAATATATTAGTATGCATTGTAAAGAAACATTGCTCCCAAACTATATGCAATGGTCATAACTAAAAATTTACAATTTGTGATATTAACAGGAACAACCAGAGCACAGTTTTCTTCCCTTATGTAACCAGTGTGTATGTGCATGACAGAGGGGGGGGGGGGGGTTGAGAGAGAGAGAATGGTGGAAGGTTGGCAATTAATAAACTAGTTAAAACTGTCATTAAAACTGGGAATGATTTCTTTGTTCAGTGCTACTTATTAGTGACAATTGTTTTGGCATGTTATCAGCTCCACCAAATAATTCTGGTTGCCATTCTATCCTGTTAATACAGAGCTTGTGATATTTCTCCAGAGAACTTTACCGTTTTTGCATTATACGTTTAGTCTTGACAACCCACTGTTTGGCGTTTCTAGAGCAGGTGCAAGGTACTCGTTTCTGTTGACTCAGTTTCATTCATATATTTGGTGGTGGTGGTGCTTGTTTTCTTATCTGCAAATATATAATTATAGTTTTGTTAGGTTTCAAGAATATGTTTTATCAAGAGAAGTTTCTTGATAAAAATTTGGAAAACTGCAGCTTGCTATCTTGCGTTCTAATCAGTTGGAAACAGCTTATTGTACTGTAGCTTATTGTACTCCTGTCTTCCGCAGGCTTGCCTAATGACTGTTCACCTCCAAATAAAAATGCCAATCTCAGAACCTTTTCACATTTGTAACACATTGATACTGTTTTAATTGCCAAGGGTGGATCCTATGGAACCCTGAGTTTTGTAGTTTTCTGAAGCAGTTTAGCTACCTCACAAATCTCTAAATTACAAGCTAATGTATTATAACTGTGTCGTGTGAAGGGGGCCTAAATTGATCATGCTTATATGCTACTTCTTAAGCACATCTGATCATGCTGAAAGACTGAAGGCTCTGTCAATGAATAGTCCAAGGTATGTAGATCAAGTATTGGCACATTTTTCTTGTACACTAAAATAAGAGGTTATAAGAAGTAAAACAATCCTTAAAACATGAAACTTTATTCTTTTCTGTTTAGCTGATTTGAATCTGAAAGTCCACTGCAGTGCACCAAGGGAGATATTTGTTATATGTCAGAAATGCAAAAGAAGCCCATAAACCTGTCAAGATATATGTGATTGTATACAGAAAAGGTTTTCTTACTAATGTAGGAGGGAAGAAGATACTTTCAAAATAATCTAAGATGATATACGGAGTTCTAGTTTATTTTTATACTTTGTACTAATGCAGCAGTAAGTCATATTGGTTTTCTTTGTAGTTTCTCTTTTATTTGCTATCTGGTGCTCTCATCCTCTTTCATAGCTTTCTAGATTATTGGTGCCTGTTACAGAAGGTGAGCCCACTCTTCAGCTGTCCTAAAGGTCGGATGGACACAAATAAAAGTGTCTGTTAATAAACATTGTTTTGAGGGATTAAATGGTGGTTATCAATACTTGTTCTAAACATTGAATTGCCTCCTGAACACTTCCTTACCCAGGATTGAAACTATATGTATAGTTCCATGATGTCTGGATGCTGGACTTCAGAGTAAAAGAAATTTTCAAAGGAAAGAAACACTGTAACAGGATTTTAATGAGAATAGCCTTTTTGTAGCGGGAGAAACCTTCACTGGGAAGCCAGAACAAGGAGACTTGTGTTGTGGGACAGTGTGATGGTAGGGCTGAGCTGAATTTTCATGAGTTTTGTTTTTTGTATTGAAATGTACACATTGGAGGGAAAATGTTTCATCAGACTGCTGAGCACGTTTACAAGAAAATACATATTTTTGTGGAGACCTGGGAACTAATAAAAAACCCAAAAGTTTCCCAAAGTTGAATTTTAAGAATTTTGGAAAAGTTAGTCCACAAGTCACAACAGTGAGATGTATCTGAGAATTGCATGCAAGAGACCTCAACGATCTTGAATTTAAGCAACTTGAGTAAAAGCTTGGGAAATATACTTTTTATACACCCTTGGTAAGCCCTCTTTCCCCAGGCCATGTAACTTTCATAGGTCTCCCCTAGTCTTGTCATCACACCTATGGCCTACATCTTAATTCCTTGACACCTTTTAAAAAAACATATTTCAGGGATCTTTGCACAACTCTTGAGTTCTCTTTCATGTCCAGGTTCAAGATAAAACATGGATGAAATTTGCAGGAAGCCTGAAGATTCAAAATCAAAACTAAATAGAAGGTTTCAATCCCACTCTAGCTCCATGTGGAGAAAAAGAATGTTCCAAAGGGGAATAACTATCTCATCACTGGCAATCTGTATTCAGAATCTGATTTGATAGTTATGATCCTACATGCACATAGTCCAAAACAAATTCTGAACAATTTATCACCAGTCAGTCTGTATTCAGAATCTCATTGGATAGTTGAGATCATGCATACACTCAGTCCAGAACAAATCCTGAATAATTTTGCCTTTTCTTGAGATGCCTTCTGCAACTTTTAGCCTAGAGTTTGCAAAGAACCTCTCTTAGGACCAGAGTCATGTTGATAGCTGCTCCACTGACTTCAATGAGCTTTAGGTCAAAATGAGAGTTGCAGTAAAACAGAATTGTGTTCTCCTTAGCAAAATCTTAATGAGAGACATTTTCTTCTATACCCCTTTCCTCACAGTCACTGCTATATTTCTGGCAATTCTGCTACATTTCTGGCAATTCACCCACAGGATGGCAGAAAGAGACACTGTTTATCTTCAAGACAGTTGTCTTCTTGTCTCTGAAGCAAACCAAAAGCTTTCTGCCACTGGCCTGGTGATGTTTGGGTTTGGCTGCTGAAAGCAGCTTAGGACCAATACAACAAATTAGGCTAAATTTCAGGAGGAGGGGCATAAAGTGCTCAACAGCTACAAGTTAAATGGATAAATTGCTCTCTGAAGTGCAGGTGCTAAGATGGTATTTCTCAACAAACAAACTGCTAATGATTCTAAAGTAAAGATTGATAGGAACAAAATGCAGAGCAAACCAAAAAGTATCCAATTTTTAATCAGGCTTAAGGCCTCATTAAGAAATAATCACTTACTCTTGAAGCCTGGTGGCCTTTTGAGATCTTTGTTTTAAACATTTAATTCCTTAGCAGTTTCTCTCCCCCCCCCCCCCCATACCCTTTTAGTGCTTCCAACATGATGGTCATTTAAATGTTTCTAGGCATGAGAGTAGCTTGTCATTCTTTGCAAGAATAAGGTCAGTAAGCCCTTGTATCCAGGTCTGTTTGATGGCCTGTACAGTTGAAAGTCATATGGTCACATGGCTTTCCATCTTACCTTTCATCTGGCTGACTTGAAACTGCACCACAGAGACTGAGTTCTGATTTTCCCTTCCTGGTGGACTTGCATCCCTTGACAGTGTCCCTGCACATAATCTTCTTTCATACTGTATCCTTAACCTGTGGCTACCATGAGAAGATTAACAGCTTCTGAAAACAAAACTTGGACTGAAACAACAGCGGTGTTCAAACAGTGGGACTTGGTTCCTTGGGAGGTTATCAGGGGGTTTTATCTTTAGGAATCCTCTCCTTCAGTGCATGTGCTGAATGGAATGAGGGGCTATTGTAGAGACCTTTTGCAATAGGCCCAGTGAGCATGATTGATGTCCCACAGGAACTGAATGCACCTTATACAATGGGTCCTTGGTATCTGCAGGGGTTTGGTTCCAGGACCCTCCATGGATGCTCAAGTCCCATGGCATGCAATGGCATAGTGAAATGGTGTCCTTTATATAAAATAGCAATACCAAGGTTTGCTTTTTAGAATTTATATCTTTTTGGAGTATCTTCAAGCCATGGTTGGTTGAATCCATGCATATGGAGAGTTGACAGTAGTGATCATAGGGATTACTCAGCAGACAAATCAATATAGAACAGGATACATTGTTTGAAAATTGCAGACCTCATAATATGCAACCATTCTACGTTACAGATCCTGGTCTGCTGTGTACATGCAGCAGCACTAGGTGGCTGAATCTTGAGGTGCTAGAATAGACCTTAATGCCTCAGACTTCAGATTGAGGTGGAGGGATGCCATTCTTAAAATATTGGTCAACATGAAGAGTTCCATGCAAGTAAAAACAAAAACAGATCTAGTACGGTGGTGGTGAATGTGGCCTTCCAGATGCCATTGGACTTCAGCCGCCATCAACCCTAGCTATCATAGCCTTCAATCAGGGATGATGTGAGTTGTAAACCAGCACCATCTGAAGCACCATACATTCCCCATCTTTGGCCTAGCAAATTGTGTGTATGTGTCTAGGCTGTGATTATTTTTTTTTCTTTTAGGGAATCTTTTGATGGAAGGGAGTAGTAACTGTACACCTAGAATTGGTGCCACCCATTTTACTTTTAATTCCACAGAATGAGCATATCATGGCAATGTGTGGATGAAACTGAAGTCATCTGAGGTAAGCACTTCTAGTCAGTTTTATATATATATATATATATATATATATATATATATATATATATATAGCCAGCTTAGCTTTCCCACCCCCCACCCTACCCTTCTTCCTTGCAGGTGCATTAGTTCCCTCTGGGTCTAAAGTAAGATTTGATACAAACTGCATTGATAAATCCGCCTCAGCTGGGAGACTGTTCTGTATCTTTTTATTGAAGCAACTAAGACCATATAAACCAAATGCCCTGAAACTCCCAACTGTTTGCAGAGCAGTTGAGTCAGTGCATTCCCCCTGGCCCCACCATCCCAGTCTGCGCTTCTTGACTTCTGTCCTCCATATTCTCCACTTCCCCGGCATCTGGCCACTTTACACCTATTTATGCTGAAGTTTGTTTTATGGTAGTTTATGTCATTATATAAATATTGTCAATTGCTATAAAACAAGGCAAAACCACTGGAAAATGTCATTAAAAGGATGTTTCCAAGTTTCCTAATAGGAAACATCTCGGGGAAGTTTATATTTTGCAGGGCACGCGGCCCTGAGCTCGCAGGGGGACTGCCTGCCTCTATCGTCCTCCAAGTTTTATAGTTAGGGCCAGTAGGAGATTTGTATGGATAGCAACAAAAATCACTTCTTGTGGTCTTAAATGGAAGTGGACACCACCACCCAGTGTAGATTGCTGGCATAGATGTGTTTGAAGGAGTAGTTTGTCAGTCCCCAAACATACTATTATAAAACCATGGCTACCACAGGCTTTTACAAACAGAGTTATCTTGTCAAACGTCATTCCCATTTCTCCATGCAAGCGCTGGTAATACATTTGCTCTGGGATCATTTGTTGCTTTACACTCCCTGGCGCAGGGAATCTTGGGTCCTTATGCACACAACACCATTGTGGTACAAATTCCACTGTAACCATCACTGCTGGATCCTACAGAATCCTGAGGTTTGTAGTTTGATGAGGCACTGAGCTCTCTGCATTTCACAAAACTACACATTCAAGGATTCCATACGATGGAGCTGTGGCACTTAAAGTGGGATCAAAGTGCTACAGAGGTGTAGCATGAAAGAGACTTTGGCTAATTCTCAAGCCATGCTATTAGAGGAAGAACCCTTGTGAATCCTATATTTAGATGTTAATAACCATTGCATTGGAGATGCACTGTACAGATGCAGCATTTCATTGCTCTCTTCAGGCTGCATCCTTCCAAGATATGGATGGTGAACTGTATGTGGATGGGTGGGTGGTGCTATCTCAGGAGAAAAGTCATTATAGGGTCTGTCCAACATAATGTTTGCTTTCTTTAGGGAGAGGTGAGCACCAAAGGTTTAGCTGCTCTCTGAAGAGCAGGTTGTTGCTGCTGCTGTTATGTGGCATCAAGTCAGCTTTGACTTACAACAACCTTAGGAATGAAAGACCTTCAAGAGCGCCTGCCATCAACAACCTTCCTTAGGTCTTGCAAACTGAGGGCAGTGACTTCCTTGATTACTTGACTCAGTGAAGCAAGTAAGACAAAGCAGCTACTGCCAGTTAACACTGCAGTACTTATAGGAAGCATTATTTCATATCCTGATGAATGTAGGAGTGGGGGTAATCTAGTGGTCTCAGACAGGAGCTATAGTCATAATAAAAGCATTGCAAGATTTCCTAGAGAGACGGCTAGTAATCCATCATTTCAACAGCTCCATAAATACATTCTTCTTCATCACTCTCAGCTTTCTTTCCTTGAATTAGACAATAACACTGTAGTTTGGAGCAACATTTGAAAGTACATGCCCCGACACCCCTCAGTAACTATCATGTTAAGGTAAGTGGAATGTCGCAGGTTACAGCTAAGCAGTCTTTTGTAGGTTTCCCTTGCTCTATCAAGATTCTGCATGACAGATAACGGAAAAGCTACTCCAGCTTTTTATCAGGTGGTTACTTCACCCAGTAATCTGTTTCTTTCTGTCAATAACAACTTCATTTAATCTCTTTTTAGAGAAATGTATGGAAGGCCTTTTCCTCCCAACATCATGGTTTTTTGTAATGACTGTTTCAGCGTGTCTGGATTTTGGAACTAGTTGATGTTAGCAAACTTAAGGCAGTCGGTCATTCTTCAGAGACCAAGGGGGAGGGAGAGGGGGGGAAAACTCAAAGGGGAAGATGGGAACTAGCAAGATACCTAATATTTGTTCCTATGGTGAGTAGGTTCTCATGTGGTTCTTCTCTAAGCTTGTTCTCTCACTAAATTTTGTGGTAATATGAGGTGCAAAATTGGCATGTCTCACAAGAAGTTATTAGTCCCTCTTTTGCCCTCCCCTTCCCGTTGCACATGAACTGCAAAGCATGTTTCTTGCCAGTGTCCCTTATCCCACCCCACCTGCTCCAAGTCCTGCACAAAACAGTGTGTGCAGTCTTTCTTCGCATCTTCAGTCCCCCATCTAGGCTTTCTTGCATTTCCCCTTCTTTTCCCGTTGCTGGAACTTTCTCAGCCGCCGGGCCCATGTGTCCCTCCACTGTATCACAAGGCTGCTTTTGTCTGCTACAATGCCGTTCTGGTCAGGAGAGTCCTCATCATGGCCCAATAGCAAGTATTTCTTCATGGGCTTGATTTTTGGGCACTTGCAAGCAATGTCCTTGGAGCGTATCCACAGGATCTGATCACCACGCCGTATCCGGTTTGTCCCTTGCTTGTACACAGAGATGATGTTGACTGTAAACTTCCACCATTCTCCAGCTTTGTCTGCTTTTAGGATGTGGATCTGAACAGCTGAGAACAGAAAGCCAAGAATGAAGACAATCATTTTAATGCACTCCTCATCAAGTTTACAAATATTCCTTCTGTGCCAATAGCAGTGATTAAACAATTGTGAACTAGAAATATGTATATTTGTTGTAGTGGCTTGGCATTTTAACTTCTCAGGACACAGCAAATTGTCTACAGGGAGCCTTTTTTAATAAAAATCATCAGTTCATGGTCACTAACTTAGTCAAGATGCTTTGTACAGAAATGCTCCTCTTCTTCATCTGGTTTGGTTGAAGAACATAACAGACAAAAATCCCACGTTCTTGGAAGGAGCAATACCTGTCCTGGTGCTGAAAAGTGTGATCTACTATGATTGGGAGGTCACTTTGTTTGTTTGTTTATTGTGTACATAACATCTTTTGGCCCTCAAAAGGTACCTCAAGATGATTTACAACTACAAATACACAGTAGGATTTGTCAAGCAGGGTAGTCAATGGAAGATGAAGCCAGGGGCAACAGTAGGTGGTACTAACTAATTCTGACTTTGTTCCCTCCTCCTCCTCTGTAGTAAGATTGCAGTGGAAGTCTTTAATAAGTAATGAAAAATGAGCCAGTGTGGTGTGGTGGTTTGAGCATTGCACTACAACTCTGGAGGCCAAAGTTTGAATCCCTGCTCAGGCACAGAAACCCAGTGGCTGACCTTGGGCAAGTCAGATGCTCCCAACCTCAGAAGAATGCAAAAGCAAACTGCCTCTGAACCGATCTCACCAAGAGAATCTTGTGATAGATCCCCTTTAGGGTCATCATAAGTCAGAAACAACTGGAAGGACACAACAAGAAACTGAAGAATAGTCTGTTACATTGGCTCAGTAGGCTTCCACACTATCATATTTGATTCTCTTTGAAGGGTGGCAGTGCCACTCCATGGACTGGACTGGCTTTAGGTTAGAAGGCAGACAGAAATAGGGTGGTTGGGAGTAGCCTGAGCCTGAGGAAAGTAGTGACCAACCTCTACTGCTGAATACAATAAAGACAAACAACAATCTTAAAAATGAATCAACAGCATTTTTAAAAAAGGATTAGCAGTTAAAACCATTAACAGCTTGGTGAAACAAAAATGTTTTGGTGACTTGCCCAGCAATGTGATAGGGTCAAAATAGAAAGCTCTGTATGGCCATTTTGTAGGCTCTAGCTCTCCTCAAAACATTACAGCGGCATTAGAGTCTAACCAAATACTTATCTAATCTGCAAATGGGAGGAGGGGCCAGCCCTTTGGAGTCCTTTCCCATACTGAAGGGCTAGTTGCCACAGGGAGCTGCAGGAACTGTATTTGCCTAACAGCAAATCAGTCTTCAGTGTACTGTGCTTGGTAGAAGACCATGGATTCAGTTTTAAGAAAGAAAAATAGTCCTTACTTTAGGATACATTACACGTATTAAGTTCAGATTCAGTTTTATACCATTACTAGTATTATTATTGGCTATATTTGCATCTCATCTTTCCTACAGTGAGCTTCAAGCAGTTTACAAGGTTCTTTTCTTCCCCACCTTTTCTTCACAACAACCCTGTGAGCTAGATCAGGGTGAGAGACTGGTTGGTGGCCCTCAGGCATGGATGACAATAATTTGGATTCAAGATGGATTAACTTTTTATTATTGAGGTGTATGTGGGGGTGGGGAAGGCAGCGGTTATCCTGTTTTCTTAGTGAGGGGGTTGCCATTTGGGCACAATACATTGTTTCTTATATGTAAATTCTCTGTGTAACCCCTCAGAAGCTTTTTCCTGTAATTCCTTCTATTCTAGTCAATGGCACTTGACATTTGGGAGTTGTTGCTCCATCTCCTTCCCCTGAGGGGACAGGGACCTGTCCAACTTTCCCTTCTCTTTCCAGCTGGGCATGTGACCTCTGTGGTCTGTGCTAGTGTCCCACATTCCAGACCTGACTATGATGGTAACCGTTTCCATGTTTTCCTTACCTAGGGATTTGAGGCTTAATGTGAACTTTTTTTCAAAAAAAGGAAAACAAAATATGAAGGAAATCAGGGTCTTGTTTGGTTGAAGTCATGAAAGGTGGCCATGGTAACAAAAGGCAGCCCTTTCATTTTGTCATTTTGAGCAAAGGGGTGGGAGAAGAAACAAAAACCTATCCAGAACTTTGCCCCACTGTTTGGGTTTTTTGTTGTTGTTGTTGTTGTTTTTTTGGCATGGGGGGAGGGAGGAACAGTATGTGAAAAGAATTTTGCTGCAATGCATTTGCACACAGCAGAGGCCTCGCGTTTCAACCAACTACAGCTCATAAAAATGCAAGACATGTCAGATTGGGTGAGATGAATAGGCCATTCTATCCACTACCTCATCCCCAGCAGCAGCTAGTTAGGAATTTTTTTAACATTTTTAACATTATGAAATGCCTTTCTATGAATTGATCACAAATTTCAGAACAGTACATTCCATCAGACTCGTTAAATAATCTATCTAAAGATGCCAAGGGTAAGAAAAACTGTCCAACTTAGAATTCCAATGTGGATATTGCTGAGTAGAAACCTTTCATAGTTCTACATGAAACAACTATGGTTTCTGGTTTTTTATTAATTTTAAAATTAAAATTATTAGCAGTCATAGTAGTAAATTTTCATCAACAGGGGCTATGCAAACTCGGCATCCTAAAGGGTTACTCTTGATTTAACTGAGTCCCCAGAAAGACCAATTTAGGAAAGCCCTACATTGAAAAAGTTGTCTTGTCTCCTATGATCCCCTCAAGAATGGAGGAAGGAACCAAAAGTTAGTTGCTAAAAATCAGTAGGTATCCAACATTTCTTACAAGTCCTATCACCTAACCTTAGGTTTTTCAGAGCTCATTAATGTTGCTTGAAAGTTGAGAAGTGTGCTTTATCATCTTCACTTTATCTGATTCAAATTCAGATGGACTTTGCATGGACTTTTGTTCTGTTTTTTAATTGACAGCAGCACCCGCTGAGCAGTGAACTAGTCTCCTAGGCTGTTCAGTACATATTAAGAGAAAAACTGCCAGCCAGGAAAACTGAGTATAATCCAAACCGTTTCATTTCATCACTCCAGGGAACTGTATGACACTAGGAGAATTGACTTTCATTTTAAATGGGAGTGAGGAGTGTCTTCCCACATGCAAGTCATCTGTTCTGTTCAGTACCCTCATCCTATCCTTTCTAGCAAACCCTATCAAAATCTGGGCACTGAATGCTGTATTGCTGAGCTGCTTGACAGATCTCATTGTGAAAGTTCAGCCATTAACTGTTGCTTTGGTATAAGATTACTTGTCCCAGATTACAATAGATGGCACTGAATTTTATTTATGTTTGCATGACTTTTCAGGTTGTTGATCCTACACTGGAAAGCTGCTTTGCACAAAATGTGGAGGGCTTGTCTGGTCAAGCTTGGCAGCAATGGTTTCTTGGTTAATTTAAAAGTGTAATATTACAAGGGGGAAAAGACAGTCTGACTATAGTTAGAATCAGCACAATTTTCTTTATGTTCTGCTGGGTTTTCCTCCTTCCCCCTCCCCTTGATGTGTGCAATACAGACAACTCCAACAGCTGCTGGCACATCCTCTCACTGCTTGCCTGCCTGCTTGCCAGACTAAAAGGAGATCAAATCAACATTGGCCTAAAGGAAAGAACTGACAAGCCAGCTGGTTAACAGGGTTGGTAACCTCTCGCAGCAGGGAAGGAGGGAAAATTCCACCAGAGGCAGCATCTCTGTTCCATTCATTGCTGAGCTTGTGCTGTGAGCCACAAAGCCCCCCTCCCAGCCAAATGCTCACAGGCAAAGTGGATTAGCTTGAGCCCTGGCACAGGAAGAACATGATGGGCAAAGTGATCGGGATTGGTAACTGGGGAGAGGGGGGCAAGCAGATGAAACAAGCAGCAGGTGCCCCATAGGCAGCTCTACAAGCCTGCTGTGCTCTGGCAATGTACCCCCTGAGGGAGAGAACAAAATAAATTGAGTCACAGCCTTCACATTGAGCTTGTTACTGCTACAGCCCCTGATGACACTCATTTCCGACATGATGTGGCATGTGTCCAGCTCCTGGCTAAAAATATCTTAGGCATGCACAGCTTGGAGTCTGTGAGCAGCCAAGGGCAGGGGTCCCCAGGCTGCCATGGGCTCTTCATCCTGACTGGCCAATTAAAAGAACCAGCAGCCTCTAATGTCTGTAAACTTTGCTAAGCAGGGAAGAGAAGGCCAAGTCAGCAAGGGAAGGGGTTATCTTTTTTCTGAAATTAGTTTAAACACACACATTCTACACACACTAATTTATCCAGGCCCAAGCCCTACTGGCTTCTGAGAACGGGTTAGCTGATGGAGAGCTTGAACAATTTTGACACATATTGTGTGTGTGTGTGTGTACATATATGCGTGTGCGAGGAAGTAGAAAGGTCTCTTCTATATCAATAAAGGAACAGACAAGTCTTTCTATCAAAACTTTACTTACCATCCTGTGGGCATTGGCTTAGCTATATCTCTGCCAGCCTTGGTTCTCATTACAAGGCTCTGAAGTGAGCTGCTGAGGACAGAATGGAGTGTAGGGCCAAGGCTATGTTCTCCAGTGTGCTAGTAACCAGCCACCAGATGGCAATGTCACCCTTTAGGCAGCTGAAAAATTGTAGCAATATGGAGGGGGGTGTCACAATCTGAAGCAAGACACTAAGTATTATTTGAGACTGCCATTCTGCATGGTTACTAGCAGGGAATAATGTCCATTGAATTCAATGGAGCTTACTCGTAGGCACCATAAGATTTCACTCAACTGCTCAACAAAAAGTCCCATATGTATGATTAAGAGCCTTGAAATACTATAGTCATGCCCGATTTTGTAACACTGGTGAGGTAAATTACAAAGGTGTTACAAAATCCTTTACCTTTCTAAATGACTACTGCTTGGATACAAGATAGCTGAACTGGTAGTCACCTTGGCCATTGTTTCCAATATATCTGATCTTGATCATCCCAGAGATTTAATTACAAGGCAGCCGTTCCCAAGAAATTCTAGGAATTCTGCTTTATCAAACTAAACCGAAGCTTGGGGAACAGGGGAAATCAATAAAGTCATTTGGAGTTCCTTTCCTTCCCATCTCCTCCAGATGTCTGCAGACTCAGAACAAATGTGTTTGCTATAGTTTCACATTGTTATAAACTATCTAAGCCTAGGTCAGGTCATTCTGGTTTCAACCCCCTCCAGAGCAAAGTTTGTCATTATTAAAATCTTATTTTTGAACTGGGGCTAGGAGGCTTATGGGGTTTACCTGTTTCATTTGAATTTAATATTGAAGATTTATGAGGTTTAATCTCTGCTTTTTGCAAAGGGTGTGACCCGTCCAGTCACTTTCCTTCTTTGCAGTTTTTAATTCATTTCCCCCCAAGAAGTTTTATGGCCACCCTACCAGGACGTGTTTTCTCATGACTTCCCTTTATCACACAGCTACTCATACACTGCACATGGATCCTGTTACACCCAGGAACCTGTCACAGTTGACTGCCACTCTGGGAAATATGGTTGCACCATATTAATATATTTGGAGGAATAACTATTAGAACACCATGTGTTTCCTCTCCCTCTTCAGCTTTATCCTCAGGAGTTTTGGGTTTCTATGTGGAATACTTTTTTTAAAAAAAAAAGTCTTATGAAAACATTTTTATTTTTCCATGTGCAGCTGCCAAGGTGCCTTTCAACAAAGAGAATGACTAACCAGTCTCCATGAAAGAAGGATTTTTCCAAAGAAAGCTACAGCAGGCAGGATGATCTCACCTTTTGGGATAGGACCGCCCTTCCCCACATCTCCTCTCCCCCACATACACACATCCCAACCAACTCCTCTTTAATAAATGTAAGTATTGACTGGTGAGAAAGCAGAAGTTATTCCTAGATAATACCTAGAATGAGAGGGGCCTCTGTCACTCAAGTAGTCTAGTCAAAGCCCAGTTTTGGTTTTATAAAGGCGTGGAAGATCATATTGTGTCTTTGCCTGAAATGCTGGCATTCCATTTGGTACCTAGAAAGGAAGATAGGGATATGTGTGTGCACACAGTGGGAGGAGGAAGCAGAAGTGGAAGAAATGGTACGAACAGAATTAAGAGACTAAACAGTCCAGGATGCAGAGAAAGCTTTTTTAGAAAATTATTTTTGGCCTTCCCCAGGCTAGGTGTGCCACTCCATATGCCTTGCCAGGCTCAAATGATTTGCTTTCCCTTTTACATGGCAAATGACATCTCACCTGCTGTATTTACCTGGAAGCAAAAAGGTATCTCTGTGTTGTACCACATTTCACCCAACTGTGTTACAGCTGCTTTAGCTTCTTTTACATGCCTACTTATGAATTCACCCACATCTCCCACAAGCCCAGACATCAGACGTGCTCAGTATGAGAAACAAGTGCAAAATGGGGATGAGCCGATCCCCCCACCACACCCCACCTCCATTTCTTTATTAGACTATGGCTTGGCTTAGCACTCTCTTTCACTCTGCCGGCTTTCCACTTTAACTTGTAGAATTTCTAAAATTAAGTTTGTGTGTGTGCCAACATTTGTTTCCTACAGTTCTAAGTTTGTACCTTCTCCTTGCCACATAAGTTACCAACAGTCATGAAGGCATGCGTGCACTGACAAGCAGTACACTGCAAAACAGATTTTTAAAACAGTATAAGTTTATGCAGGATGTTGTATGTCTGTAAATGATGAAAATGATCATGCAGTTGTGCAGCTGCATAATGAGCCCTCAATACTTGCATCCCTCAGTGCCTGTAAGGGAAAGCAGGCAGGCATGAACTGACCACCACAACAAATTATGTTCAGCACAACTCATAAATAAAGAAAACTGGATCACTATGTAATGGTACCACACTGCAAACAAGATGAGAAACTGAGAATTTCAAAAGACAGAATATGTGGCTGCAGCAAGTATTATAAACAACCCTGGTCCAAATTAGCTGCCCAATCTGACACAAATGGCACCCTGCACAGAAATAGAGGCCAGATCCTTTTCAAGCACTAAGTCTAAAAGGTTTTGAGGTAAGACTTTGGATATGATTTGACTCTCTGCCTTTAAAACCATATCTAGGCTACAAATTTCCCCCCCTGCCCAAACAACAACAAACAACTTTAATGTTTGCAGCTCTCTTTTTATACGCCCACATGTTGCACTGGTGACAGTGTGCTTGAGCTCTTCTCAGTCCTACCCAGCATAGCTAGTGGTGAGAAAAGATGGGAACTGCAGTCCAGCAACCCCTGAAGAGCCACATTTTCCATCTTTGCATGACTAGGATTTCACATATAGACAGATATGCACAAACCACTAGGATACAGATATCACTCTTCCATGGATCAGAAGAGTGTATTTCCCTCTCTAATGTCTCACTTCAAGTCTTCCCACTTAGCTTCCTGTGATGCAGGAATGTGCTACTGTTATATCCCTAAACATACAGCATCTCAAAGACATACAACACCTCACAGACTGCCAATATCTACTAGCTCATTCCTTCCTGCAGGCCTGCTGGAGTTAACCAAAAGCCAATACTTATTAATTTAATTCTCACGCTAACAGCCCCTCTCAAAAAAGATTCTAAATAAAGGTGATTGAAATTAAATTCCCTTTAAAGTTGACATTATTCAACTTAATTTAGAATAAAACTGAAAATACTTTAGAGTTTTAAAAAAATTATATATAAATAAATGCAGGAGTTTTCCTTTAAAAAAGAAGACTCATCCCTTTGAATCAACAAATTACAAAGATGGTAGAAACACTATAGAGGCTGGTTGTCCAGATGAGAGCACCCCAACTTAGCATACAAGGGAAGTAACCATGTTCAATCTAATTAAGTCCTTTTAAGATATTCAAAGCTGCTATCATCCCATAAAGTTGAGGCAAACAGTCTCCTAATTGGCTTCCTGCTGAGGAGTCCATAAAAAAAGTCTTTATTGTCCTTCTGTGTAAGCTACTCTACACTTTCTTCACAGCTGGACTGTTTTGAACACTGTGCTGCCTTCATCTAAAGGCATGGTTGTAAGAAGCTACCATGCTATTAGCCCATGGTAATCAGTGTAGTAGTTTCTCTTGCAATCATATGTGAAAGACTTGTACCTGTTTTGTTCCTTTGAGCTTATACAGCAGTTGGCTTTGGGTTGTTTCATGCACCCATTTGATTGCCATTATCTAAAATTTCAACTGGCTGCCTATTTTGCAGTATAAATAGGTTTTGTATTCTGCATACCTGTATTTAACCTTTTAGTATAGCTGCTTAATCTTAGGGGCTGTGCAGACCAGCCATTAAAGCCGGCCTGGGGGCGGGGTCAGGGCACGGCATCCATACCACACATGTTCTGACTCTGCCCCCATGGCGGCGTGATGCCATGTGCCGCTCCACATGGCGTGCGGCATCACAGCACTTCTCTGGTACAGCGCCAAAGCCGCATGATAGCAGCTACGGTGCCCTTTCCAGGGTGCAAAAAGGAGCCACTTTTTGCAGCTCCTTTTTGTGCCCTGGAAAAGGCCAGATTGGGGCCACAGCATGCAATTGCCATGGGCTCGATATGGGAAAGATGGAAGCAGCTGCAGGCCACCCCTTAGGGATGGTCTGCACAGCCTATTAGTCACTGTTTGTTCATAGACTTGTGACTCTTCTGTAAAGCCCTAGTGATAAATATTTATTGTGGAAGAAAGGGAGGAGGGTCTTTCTCATTTAAACTTCAGAAACACATTTGCTTTTTGTTTTGGTGTTTGTTTGTTTGTTTGTTGTTAAAAGCAAGACTAAACAACAAGCTTTTGCATCTGACTCTCACAATAGGAGATTGGCAAAGGAACTAACAACAGTACTTTCTCACTAAGTGTCAAACAGACATGCACAGTCTGCACACTGTCCTTCCATGGGAAAAGGGTGATAAATTATTCAGGGGTTCATCTCTGAAAATGACTGCTGGATTCCTCCCCCCCCCCCCTCACGCAACAGTGGGCAGGTAGCCATGGTTTGGTGAAGTGGGAGGAGATGTGTGTATTAAAGTAGAGCCTTTTTTTCTTTCCCTTTCCTTTGGAGCATTTTTGGTCCTATGAATTTGTAAAAAGTTGCCTGAATACAGAACAAAAACAGTAGTGTCTCTGAAGAGAAAAAATTCAGTTGCTGTCAGGAATGCCCTTGTATGAAAAAGATGTAGCACACAGGGTTGGCTTAAAATGTCATGGGTGTTTGCATATACGCATCCTGAAAGAACTGCATGTTGCCTACTAACAGACTGACTAACACCACAGTTTGAAGCTACGTTCAACAATATTCTACTAGGACAACAATGCAACATGGCCAGGATTGGTCTCCTTACTATAATGGAGGAAGACTAAGGAAGGGATTATCCTGTCCATCCATAGACCAGTTGTCAAAGATGAAAAGACATGTGCAATTTGGGCAAGATATTCTCAATCTGGATAGAAATAAACATTGGCAAAGGACAAACTTTGTTTTAATGACAAGTGTTTCACATTTGACCCCAAGCATCTGCAGATCCCTGAATCGTATTAATGATAACAATGACTGAGAAGGTCAGACTTCTCATATGCACACAATGGTACAATAGTGTCTCAAGTGGTGTAGATAGTTGTGCTTCCATTAAATCAGAGAAGCTGCAGCCAGTGAGAATCTAAATAAATATTCAGTTGTGACAGTGCATCTATTGTTCTCAGGGAAAGGCAACTGGCTCTATGGGGCCTATAATCTAGTTGCAGAAGTGGATTCAGGAAGCAATGTATCCCTAGGCAATCTTTAAAATATCCAGTCTTCTCTGGTCTTTTTGCAGGAACACGCTAAAATGACTACTCTCCTGAAAACAATGAGTTTTGTGGCATTTCTTGAACACTACAGTATTACTATATTATTATTTAAATACTCCCTTATATTAGAAACTCACTGATCACTATAAATTTATAAGTATTTTCAGCTTCTACTGGGATCACAAGATCCATTGCCTATGCAGGGCCAGCTCATCCATATAGGCGAACTAAGCAGTGACCTAGGTTGGCAAAATTTAGGAGCGGGGGAGGGGGGAGCGGCTTTTTTGTATAATTTTGTGTGTTATTAAACAATATTAAAGTGAAATGATGTAAATGACGTAAAAGTAAGCTACCGTATGACAATTTCTTTGTACAATGGTCAAAACATAAATGTGCACACACACACACACCCGTGTCCATGGCACAGTCACATGGTACATCATCCACCTTCCGCATCTGCCTTGAATGTAACCTCAGGGTCAATAGCCCTCTCTCCTCTCGCCGCCCACCTGCCTTACCCTTGGTGCCACAACACGGAACGCCAGCCACCAGTCGTCTCGAGTTTACTGTTTACAACAAACAAACTAGTCTGTTTTCGTGTTTTGCATTTGGTAGTGATCATGCAATAGTGTTTCAATGTTTGTGTTTGATTTTGAATGTTTGCCTTGTACGTTTAATACTGTGTTGCATTCTTACGACAAATTTTAAACTAAGTAAAGAGGAAGTTTTAGTTGTTTAGGTGAGTACTCTATTTATTAATCAATGAATGTCTTTGGGCAGTAATGGGCTGGATGAGGAAAAACAGATTGCGGCTGAATCCAGACAAAATGGAAGTGCTCAGAGTAGTGGCCCCGAAACCAAGAATTGGGTTGCAACCTCCGGTCCTGGATGGGGTCACACTCTCCGTCAAGGTCTGCATTCACAGTCTGGGAGTGCTCCTTGACTTGTCGCTCCTGATGTCGAACCAGGTAAATGCGACAGTCAGGAGCGCTTGTTATCAGCTTCGGCTGATACGCCAGCTGCGCCCTTTTCTGGAAGTAAGGGATCTTGAGACTGTTGCTCACGCGCTGGTAACCTCACGTCTAGACTTCTGTAATGCGCTCTATATGGGGCTACCCTCGTGCTTGGTCTGGAAACTGGAACTAGTACAGAATATGGCAGCCAGAGTAATTTCTGGAACATCCAGGAGGGACCATATTACCCCGGTTCTAAAGTCCCTCCACTGGCTGCCCATTAGCTTCCGGACCCAGTACAAGGTGTTGGTTATCACCTTTAAAGCCCTAAATGGCTTGGGTCCAAACTATCTTTGGAACCGCCTTCTCCCCTACAATCCTCCCCGTGCACTCCGCTCCTCTGGGAGAGGCCTACTTCAACCACAAAAATCTAGGCTCTCGGCTACCTTCCAGAGGGCATTTTCCATCGTCGCCCCTAGACTGTGGAACAGCCTGCCGGATGAGATCTGTCTGCTTACATCCTTAGACAGCTTTAAAAAGGCTGTTAAGATGAATCTCTTCTGGCAGGCCTTCCCAGAATAGAGAACCTGGCCTCAGAAAAACGTCTGGGAATAAGATACTGCTGCTCCCATTGATGGTTTGCTGATGTGATGTTGTTCCTTCTGGTCAGTTTTTAACTTGTATGTTTTTGGTTTGTTTGTTTTTAATTCTGCATTGGATTTAATACTTTTTTAAGGAGGGGAGAGCACCAGGGATTTTATATGTGCTGTATTTTTAACTTTGTTAGCCGCCCCAATTGTTCTCAGAGGGGTGGGATACAAATAATAATAATAATAATAATAATAATAATAATAATAATAATAATTATTATTATTATTATCATCATCATCATCATCATCATCACATTATCTTAGGGGATGGGGGGGCGCACAGCTGCCCTGTATCCTATGTCATGTTTAGCTTTAACAAACAAAACAGTAGAAATCAAGGGGTCAAAATAATTATGAGGGGCGACAGGGGGTGGCAAAATATTTCTCGCCTAGGGTGGCCAAATACCTAGAGCCGACCCTGTGCCTATGGCCAAACACAACCACAACCATATTTGTTCAGCTTCATCAGGCACACTCACAACTGAAAGATTTGTTCTAGGTGTTCCTTAGGATACAGTATCTACCCAGTGAAGGGGGGAGGGGGAACAAATCAAAAAGGCCAGGTTGCTACCCAGAACTGAACCACTACATGGCAAACCCAAAAGAACACCACATGCTGTTATGTATACAGCTCCCAGCTGAAACCACTTCAGCATATCATCAATGAACTACACTCCATTTTGGATTCCTTTTTGACACAGAACCTAGAAGGAAGGGTTGTCCTTGATTGTGGAGAATCTCAGTGAACTCATCAGCAACAACAGGGCAGATGACAGACAGACACAGGAATCAGATCCTAGAACAAATCCAGATACCAGCTTAGTGCTCTTATCTGTACAGGCAACACTGTTGCAGGATCCAGTAACGTCATCTACATCACCAAGGAGCCATTTGCCTGTCCATTTTCCACTGTGAGACATGCTTTGATCTATTAATATCATTCTACATAACATAAGCATAATTCTATTTAACATAAACAGCCCAGTCTATGCAAAGGAATAAACTGACAAACTGAGGTCAGAAATGATACAGTCACATTGTAGGGGTTCATTGCTGTCATGTTTGTGTTATCACCAAAAATCTTCTGCAAATGGTTATAATTAAGCTTTACCATAATTGTAACCACTTGCATTTTCTATATTTGCATTACCCTCTGACCTTACTGTTTACAATCATGCCACAACCATGAGCGGCAATTTAGGATGACATTCCATGCTTCCAATGATGCTCTGTATTCTACAAAAGCGTATGACATAATACAGGTTGAGTTTCCCTTATCAGGAATTCTGAAATCTGAAATATTTCAAAAACCAAATGTTTTTCACAAGTGGCAGAAATTGTGATACTTTTGCTTCCTGTTGTTTCATGAAATGAAGCATGAATGCTTGAAAAGAGTTTCTTGTTTGAAGTACAAAAAGAAGCGCAAACCTTGGTTCATTCACAATATTATTAAAAATATTGTATAAAATTACCCTTAGGCTATGTATACAAGTAAAATAAATCATATTATTTTTTATTATATCATATTATAAACAAATTCTGTGTTTAGATTTGTGTCCCATCTCCAAGGTATCTCATTATGTGTGTATTTGCAAATACAGCTATTCCAAAATCCAAAAAAATCTAAAATCCAAAACACTTCTAGTCCCAAGCATTTTGGATAAGGGACACTGAAACCATTCATTTGTTTGTCCTAGATGCCACAAGGTGCTTTGCTATTTTCTTTCTCTCCCCTGTTATATCCTAAAGAGTATCAGCTGCCTGGCAATGTATATAATAAGGGAAACCACCAACTCTCAATCCCCCACCTCCTTTTGTCATTAGCTTCATCCTTCATCCATTCGGTTACTCATTCTCTGGGTCCGTTACTGGAGTCCTCTTTTACTCCTATGGCTGATGGCCCAGACCTTGCTCTCCAGCAACATCTGGTTCTCCATCCTTCCTTTTTTCCTTGTTTCTGAGCAACAGCATTATTTATGCTAAAGTGATACTTGGGAGGAAATGTTCAGTTCTCTCTGATAGTACAAAAAGGTACTATTCATGAATGTCAGAAGCTTTCCTTGGCTCAAGCGCTAAGATAACTTTCTAAGCATGTTAACACCATACTTTCAAGGTAATCGATATCAACATATGCAAAAGATATTTGTGTTTCAATTATTACTCCCCATGTCCCATAGACTCTACTATAGAACTGAGACATTTCAATGGAAAACCACCAAAAGCTGCAAAAATCACATCTGCCCACACTAAGTTTTTTCAGAGCTGGATGAGTGCAGTCAGAAATAATTTAAATTATTATATTTAACCTAAGTATCCCCATAATAAAAGGAATATTCTCATCTTAGATTTGGCCATCAAAAATGTCCCCTCTAAACAAAATAAATACTCCCAGTGGTAATAGTATAATTGCTAAGTTTATAAGGCAATTGTACAGTTATGCTATTCCTGAAAGAAACAGTGGTACAGGATTTGTAAATGTCTTACCATACCATAACAACCATACCTCCAGATCATCTACCTTTCTAAAATTTAAAGCAAGGTGAAATACAAACCACTCAGAAAAATAGATGTGCCACATCTATTATGCACCACAGATTGAAAGTAGAAAAAAAAGACAAAAAATAGCAGCAGCATAATAAATAATAAAAAAATATTTTTTTTATTTCTATCCCGCTTTTTGCCAAAACAAGATTAAACAGTATAAGATTAAAAACACATCACATCAATAGCAAGTAATAATAGTGAGAACAGACACTCAGTGAAAAGTTCTGCCTGACTGGAACTTTGGTTGATTTGTTCCACAACTTTCATGTCACCTTTTGCTGCCTTTCCAGCCAGACCCTCTCTTTTTCTCTCTCATACCCCACCACAAGAAATAAAGCAGGGAGGAGCAGGAGCAGGAGCAGGGTGGTTGGATGGGAGAGAAATAATGAAATGCTTCTTCTCCTACTGCCTCCTTCTGTCCTACTGTTCCAATTACTCCACTCCTTCTTTCCTTTCTTTCCCCGCCACTACCAAGACAAAGTCCTATAATGTATAAAATCACAAAGCCCAGAACAAAACAGGGATGGGTATACAGATGATGACAAGAAAGAAGGATTAATACTAAAGGCCCCTGTCACAGCCTGGCAACCATCAGAGCAACTAAGTTCAAATTTCAAGCCTGAACTCTCCTTAGAAGCCAAGGTGACGAAACTGAGGCGATCCGATCGCACTTCAGCCACATCATGAGAAAGCAGATATCACTAGAAAAGACAATAATACTTGGAAAGGAGGAAGGCAGTAAGAAGAGAATAAAACTGCATACTAGATGGATATACTTTATCAAGGAGGCCACGGCCCTGAGTCTACAGGACCTGGAGCAGAGTTGTTGAGGATGTGGAAGCTTGGAAATGTTTCATTCTGAGGGTTGCCAAAGATCCCATTTACAGAATGCCTGTCTCTTATCTCTTATTTGATACACATTTAAATATCTTGTATCACAAACAGCTATCTCCCTGCAACTGTGAGCTACTTATAGATTTCTCATCTTTGGCCCCATACAGACAGGCCAAAATAAAGCTATTTCGGGTCACTTTGGAGGTATGCTGTTTAAATGATTCCTGGGTTCTAAGAGTCCGGAAGCTGCACCAAAGCTGTGCTCCAGCCCTTAGGACTGGATCGTGGGTTTGGCACGGTATCCAGCCTCTTAGAATGCATGCATCATTTAAACAGCATACCTCCAAAGTGACCCGAAGCAGCTTTATTTTGGCCTGTCTGTATGGGGCCTTTGATTCCTTCCTTTGCTTCAGAGAAAACAAAGGACAAAAAATAACTTTGATGATTGCTGGCTAGGGAAGGAACTCATAAAATAATATCATATAGTGATGCCAAGGAAGCAACTCTTTCATAATGGCAAGAAATTCACAATTTTCCTTTGGTTAGTGCATGT
This sequence comes from Sceloporus undulatus, assembly GCF_019175285.1. Lineage (NCBI taxonomy): Eukaryota > Metazoa > Chordata > Lepidosauria > Squamata > Phrynosomatidae > Sceloporus > Sceloporus undulatus. Next base: position 128,872,042 of record NC_056523.1, on the reverse strand, counting down.
AAGTTTTTTTTCATGTTTTCTGCCTCTGTCTTTCTTTTTGTACTTCAGACAAGAAACTTTTTTCAAGCATTCATGCTTCATTTCATATAGATAAATGTGCAGAAAGAGGCACAGTTCTCTCCCACTTTATAAAGGTTCTGTATCTGTAGGGAACCAGCCACCCTCACCCCCAGCATACTGTGAAGTCTACATCTGAGAGGTTGCCAACCTTCATTCTTTACCATAGTTCATTCTACACTGTTGCTTCTAAAAAGTCCCCATTTCAACCCAGAAGTGTACTCTCTCTGTGTGTGTATGTGTGTGTAAGTAAAACGAGGGCATTGCTTCCCCCTTCAATGAAATTCTCCTTCCGTCTCTCAATTTTTAGCAATTTCTAGAAAGTAAGACACTGAAAATCATTCATTCATAGAACTCTTCTATTTGCTGTTTGCATTCCCTTGCTAACTTGGTCTGCCCCTTTTCTATGAATGCATAACCCAGATTTCTAAATTTCCAATCAAAATTTTAAGTTATCACAATGCAAGAAACTCAAAGAGTGAAGGACATTTCATGGGAGGGGACAGAATTATTCTTTGGGAGTGGCAATACCCTTGTCCCGCCATTTAACTACTCCCCTAATTCTACCTTTTAAAATTCCCTATATTGAAGCTAAATCATTTGGCAATGAAATCATGGGTGTGTATGTGCAGAGTGCCACTGGCATAGAAACATAAGTATTTGTTGTACACACTTTACATTTAAATGCTATCAAAGATAACTGTTCATTTAATTGCTATCACGCACAAGAAAGCCATATTGAGGATGTGCCTTAAAAATATAAGTAGGGGATATAAAAACAAGTAACACTTAATTTGGGACAGCTATAACATACAGCTTAATCTTTTTGTTCCCTGCCTTACCATTCCATGACTTGTAGAGAGCTGCACTATATATTCTTGTCATGTTTATATCTTTGCCAGAATGAAAGTAAACTGCTGAATAATTGTGCAAATTGTGATGATTTGGGGCCAGAAGAGACTTCTATTAATCGTATCTGTGTGTGTGTAGTTTTCACCTGTTTCCCTAATTGCTACAACTTTGACATATTTTTGTTGCATTTCTCATTGAGAGATGAAATGATCAGAGATCATGAAGAGAAGCTGATTCCATTCCAGAGCCAGACAGCCAGTCAAATGTAGTTACCTGACACTGTCACTGATGGCAAAGAAAGCTACAGTACCCTTACTCGGATAGTTCCATCATTGGTTTGTCTGCCTTCCCCAACCCTCTTGCTCTTCTCTACGCAGTCTCTTGGGCAGCATTCAAGTCCTTTTCACGCCCTTACCTAAGAGGAACTCACTAATTTTACAAGTGTCACAGATTCCACCTCAACATCAGGAGGAACTTCCTGACAGTAAGGGCTGTTCAACAGTGGAACACACTCCCTCGGAGTGTAGTGGAATCTCATTCCTTAGAGGTTTTTAAACAGAGGCTTGATGGCCATCTGTTGGGGATGCTTTGATTTAGATTTCCTGCATGTCAGGGAGTTGGACTGGATGGCCCTTGTGGTCTCTTCCAACTCTATGGTTCTATGATTCTTTCCAAAAGCATATGGTGCACAAACATGCATGCAAACACACACACTCATTTCAAACATAGCCAAATCTCTAGCTGCAAGTTAGACCTTGACCAGGAGATAGTAATTTGCTTGCAGCTGCATTTGAAACTGGGTGTTCCCCACAGTTTGCTTGCCACACCATTGGCTTTCCTTACTCTAATTGTTTATGGCAATCTGCTGCCCTTTTGCAGATGCTTTCCAGGAATCTAGGTGTCCTGTATCATTTTGGGCCAACTGTGCAACAGGCTGCCCTATGGAAGAGAGATGCTGCTGTCTGTGTTTCTGAAAAGAAATGGAACTTTAAAACTTTCTGTTACACATATAGATAGGCAGGTGTATAGAACGTCTAAGGTGACATTGACATAAGTGGCTCACCGTAGTCTTTCTTGCAATATTTCTTCATGTTGATTTTGAGCTTCCCTTTGGATGCCTTGCAGTAGGAATCACAGTCTGGGGGAGATGAAGAAGAGAGAGAAGAAAGTGTTAACAAAACAAATTAGTCTTAAAATGAATGAAAGGCTTGGAAGGAGGAGAAAGGAAAGAGGGAGAGGGAGCAGTGGAAACTGCAGCCTGCTCTTAATAAGCAACATGCCTGTGATATCCATCTGCCAGGACCTGATTGGGTCATCTAATGGGGGCACTCACTGAAAAACCTGCCTTTCTAAAGCACCTCACAAAAGAAGCCATCCCCTCCTCTCGTCCCTCCCCTCCCCTCCCCTCCCGTTCCTGCCTGACAATTTCTTTAGGATGCCTTCTGCAGGCTGCTACAGCTCGGCTGCCTCCATGGGAGACCCTGGGCCTCCCTTATTGTGCCACCCAGCTCTTTAGAGCCATAACCCCCTCCTTCTTCCCAGTGCTTAAACTGCAAACTGGGGCTTGATTAAAGCCCACAGAGGCCTCTCTGTCACCCCCCCCCTAACCCAGACCTGTGTCAGGCTTTGGCATTCATTGCAGAGGGATTCTGGCTGGGGTCATGCCTCAACAAAAGGGGTCAGAGAGGAAATTAGCAGCCCATGAAGCATTAGCAAAGCCTTTGGCGTCCACTCTACTGGAGTGTGCAAATAAAATGCCCCAGTGGGACTGCTTCAGTTCTAATGGGCCCTACTGCTGTGATACGATGGTTTTTTCCCTCCTTTTGAATCATCCTGTGTTCCAGTGCTTCTAACGTGATGCGGCACTGCCTCCCTCCTGCTTTGGCTGTGTTGGAGCCATTTCGCGCCACTTGGAACACAGTGAGCATAGTTATCTGCAGTGCATGAAAGGCTCTTCTTTCCTATTCACATTTTATTCTCTCTTTCCAGAGGCTGTGTTGAGTTGAACTGTAGGTAGTCCACTCTTAGTTTTCCCCATGGATATCCAACAACATCCATCCTTTTTCACAGCTGCATATACCAGAGGCAGGTGAGCTGGATATTGTATTTTGCACTGAGGAAATGATCATGTGGTGCAGCCAACTTGCTTCTCCACAATTATTAACAAAGATTGTGATTCATTATGCATACATCCTGCATTTTGGAAAATTCAGAACAACTTACAGAGAATTCCCAAATGACCTCTTACCTGGGACAGATTGTGTACCTCTTACTCCTCTACAATGTGCATGCTTACCAACTAGAGCCACCACAATTGTGTGAGGGCATAAAATAGGTGAAGGAGAAGTAGGGATCTATTTAGATCACACCCTTCTACTAAAAATCTGCACTACCAGTAATATGTGTATATATGTGTATGTACATCTCTGTGTGTGTGTAGTTATATAAAATCAGTAACACTATGCCCTTCATCACTGGGTTCTGAAAGAGATGTATAAGATAAAGACAATCAGATACAGATAATTTTTTAAAATAATGATATTATCTACATATAGGTCCTTCAGGTCTCTTACTGTAGGTAGTTGAAACTAAAAGGGAGTCATCAAGATCCAGCTTTACTGCAGATGCGTACTTAAACTTGAATTTCCTGCCTTTTCTTTGTGCCTCTCCCAGATCACTGAAGACATTACCCTGGACAGTGCAATGGCCAGAACCAAGACTACTTTTCCTAGACCTTGTCCTACCCTCTCCCCTGTAAATGGACTCCATGGATGCCACTGAAAACATGGCCAGCTCCTACCTGTGCAGACCCATTCTTCCTAATACATGAATTCAATGTTAGGAAAATGAGACAGAATAAATGTGTGACTTTCAAAGATGTGATAGTCCTTTTCCTTCTTTCCCAAAATAAATGAATAAATAACTATTTTTCCTTTCATAAACTCAGAGTAGAAGAGATCAAAGCATTATCAGGTACGGTAGTTCATTAAAACATTTCTTAGAACCCAGGATTAATCCCAGAACCTTTAATTGGATTATGGAGTGTAGTTTGTCTCATTTAGTGATCCATCAAGGGAAGTGGACATTACATTTGCAATGAGCAACACCATGATGTTTTGGAATATGCAATATAGAACACTAAAACTAATTTCACCAAGGTGAATATGCTCAATTTTGTTAGAGTTTGGGATTCAAAGAAAAGCAACCCAGAATATAATCTTAGTGCTTGTATATGAGATCGCTTAAGTTTTCACTTAAGCTATAAATATAAATTGCAATTATAATTCAGTATTCTATGTAGGCTGTCTTGGTTATTTTTACCTTTTCCAAATATACAGAGCTTTTTATCTTCCTAAGTAATTTATTTTCTTTTTCTTTTTAATTATACTTCATTTGCCCTCTACATGCTGTTCTCTTTGTTGTGAGGATAAAACCAGTTACTCAGTAACTCTTTAGTACAGTACTACATATTAATGGAGCTGATAAATCACTAATATTTCTGGCTGATTACCCAGGATCTGAGGAAAAGTACTACATATAAAACTCTGACTGATTTCTCAGGCTTTCAGATTCAGAGTGCTGCATGAGAAAATGGAAGAAAGCTGGAAGCAGCAGCCTAACAACATTTGCCTTCTGCATACAGATTTGGGGCTATCATTTCTAAAACAAAGAAGGGACACTGAAGCATATTCAAGTTTCATAATTCTAAGAGTCTGTTAAAATTTAGTCCGACCATTGAGAGCTTCCCTTTTTACAGTTTCCTATAGGCTGAGAATATCATATTCCAGAGAATGATAAATCCAAAAATCAGCCTCCTCCTGAAGCTGGGGATGTTTAGTCTGAAGAAGAGAAGGTTAAGAGGTGATATGATAGCCCTGTTTAAATATTTGAAGGGATGTCATATTGAGGAGGGAGCAAGCTTGTTTTCTGCTGCTCCAAAGACTAGGACCTGGAACAATGGATGCAAGCTTCAGGAAAAGAGATTCCACCTCAACATTAGGAGGAACTTCCTGACAGTAAGGGCTGTTCGACAGTGGAATGCACTCCCTCGGAGTGTAGTGGAGTCTCCTTCCTTGGAGGTCTTTAAACAGAGGCTGGGTGACCATCTGTCGGGGATGTTTTGATTTGGATTTCCTGCATGGCAGGGGGTTGGACTGGATGGCCCTTGCGGTCTCTTCCAACTCTATGATTCTATAATTCTATGATCATTTGCAATTTTAATGGGAATATTTTCTGAAGATATGAATATTATCTGAGTGTTTGCTATGCTATCAGGACAATCCTAAGCATATCTGTTCATAAGTCTAATTACATATTGGAGAGGGCTGCAATCTCAACATATCAGAGAGGGCTATAACCTCACACTGCTTTTAGCATACAATGATTGTGTGTCAGTTGTCAGTATCAGAAGGCATACAGTAGCAATCAGTATTTGACAGCCAATATGCCAATGTGGTGAACCAATTTATCCGTCTTCTGCAAACCAAAACAGAGAAATTCGAAATGCCAAGGTTACATTGCACTTCCAGAATTCTAATGTTGGGCTGTGAAATCACTTTTCATTTTTAGGAAATTCAGAGACTTTGAAATGTTGAACTAAAAGAAAATGAACATAAAAATAACATTAGCTTTAAATTAATCTATTTCTTAATTCATCTTCATAGCTACTTGCTGGGGGTGCTCTAGATCCTGTACTAAGCAGGGGCTGATGACCTGTGAGGTCCCTTTGAACTCTGTGGTGTTATCATTCTACCATTCTTCATTTACTATGACCACAGTACCATAGGCCAAGTCTATAGCATATACCATGCATGATTATTGCAAATATCCAAAGTACAGAATCCTGACATCCATAAGCCATGCAGGAATTGTTGCCATCTCCATGTTGCTGTTCTAAATGGACTAGTGATGTGGGCAACACAATCAGAATCACCATCATCAGTATTAAAACCCTTATGGCAGCTGCTTGCTCTACTGCTGAGAAGCGTCCTCCCTTAACATCTTCAGGGAAAGTTGCCAACTAGATGTAGCCCTTCAGAGGGGTGGAAGAGTGCCTCAAATCACTTCCTGTCTTCCTCAGGCTAGAGCTCTGCTTTTTATTTCTCACCAGCTTAAATATTTATGTGCAAGCATGTGTACACACTTACACACTCACATACCCTTTCAGAATTATTCCAGAAGAAAGCCAGCAATCTGTAACCTTGGTGGAGTATATCTATGTTCTATTGTCACCATGCTATCTCAAACAGCAATCAATATCAGACAGAAATCTATAAGGAATTGCAACTTGTGCACTTTCAACTTCTGAGGTTCAGAGCAAAGCCAGTAGTTATGCACAGAGCTGAAAAAAGAATGGAATGGATGATGCCTTTATTTCCTTTCCCTTCTTTTACTAAGTGACACAACACACACAGGCTATTCAAGCAAACATCTTCTCTTGTACAGGCTCTCAATTTAGGACAAGGAAAAGTTTGTTTCCAGAAATGTAAAGGCAAGCTTGAAGAAGCCCTGTGGAACTTCTCCATTCTCCTGAGAACATCCAAGTTGGGAAAGGGTCATAGTGCCCAGCTAATAGTGTCCAGCAGGTAGAAGCCTACTGGTGCCCAGCAGGGATGGCCAGCATGATCACTAACCAAGGTGCTTCTAACATTGATAAGAATGCAGCTGTTATGAATTGCCCAGCCATAAAATGATGCAACCATGCCTTCCAAGCATGCAGGAAATCTTGTCTTCTTGAATTATGTTGTTTTTAAACGACTTTGTCAAGCTGTAACCCTACGTTTCTCTTCCAGTCAAAACCAGAAGGATTTAGGAAGTAGAACATTAAATAATACAGCATTTTAAAATCCTTAAAGCAAAATAAAATGTGGGGCAGCTGTTTTGCCTCATTTGCAGTTTAGGCACATGCCAGGAACTATTTGACAGCTAAACACCTTGCCAGTCTGTTTGTTTAGTAAATTTATTTTCTCAAGGTCCCTTAACACATCAATAACCTGCTGCCCTCCTCCACCTTTTAACACTTCTTGTATTTCTATGGAAGTGCGTGTGAGGAATATTACCCCTCCCTCCATACTAGTGCTTCTGTGTATTGGGTGCTAAATGACATGTACAGTATGATTCCCCCAATCCTTTCTGATCCTCTAAGCCCTGAACAAGCTCGCTGTTGGCTATGCTGTTAGGAGGATGGTGTCCATATAAATATAAAATCATAGGTAGTCCAAATGTCTGGCACTGGCACTACATACCATAGAACACTTCTTAAATAACAGTGTTAGAAACATTTGAAGATAAAGTGTGCTTCTTGAATTAGCAGATGCTTTATCCTGACCTAGACAGAATATCAAAAGTGGCCATCTTTGCAGTGCATAATATCTTGCTGCCAAATGTGGGAGACAAGTTCATCTTTCCCACATCACATTTGTTTTATTCCATCTTTTGCATCCCATGCTATTTCTCCATCAAGGCACAATAGATTATGCCAGGCAAAGTGGGCTTATTTTTGAGCCTATATTAGCTGGGCTTGCTTATCTGTCACTCTCCCAAAATGGTCTATTATTTCTACTTATTATTCACTATAACCTACTATTAAAATATTAATCATTATTTATTATAATTCATTGGTTGAAATAGCAGGAGTAATAAAATGTGCTATTCTTCAAACCTGTATAGTTTGAAGCAGAGTGATATTATAGTGTTAAAAGCCAAAGAAGATCACTAATGGCTACAAATGATTTCCAAGTTACATAACCTTTCTCTAAGCTATCTGGAACACTACATCAGATCTTGGAGTTAGCTGTTTTCCTGAAACTAGATGAATCAAACCTCCGAAACAGAATGTTTGCAGAGTCTTTATAAAAGAGCTGCAGCAGCATTGCTTCCAAAGCTATAGTTCTTTTTCACTACGTCACACCCTGTGTGTAGGAGTTAGTAATCTCCTGGGAAGGTCCAAAAGTTGAAGGAAAGGGGAAGAGCTGGAACCTCTGCACCAGTGGATACACTTCATTGCATGAGGATCAGAGTTTCTGCTTGGGTAGCCACTGTGTTGTATATAACTCACATAGTGAAAGCACTGGCAAACAAGTCAACAGACAACAGAGCTTTGGGTTAATCCTGTCTCTGTGGACCCACATGCTCCATCTGCTTTGTTCTCCAGCTGCAGAGCCAGATCCCCAAACCCCTTTACAAGAAGCGTCTTGATCCCAAAGCCTGCAGCAAGCCACAACTTCAGTGTGAGGCACACAATATAAGGGAAAATGCATGAGGAGAAGGAAGAGGGTCATTGATTGAGTATGGGGTCAACAACAAAAAAACCACCTTCAGAAACAGGAAAGATTGATGCAGGGGGGAGGGACTAGTGATTTGCTGTTCTAATGGCAAACCTCCTCTGAACAACTCTTGCCAAGAAAATCCCGTGATAGGTTCACCTTAGGAGCCCTGATGGTGCAGTGGTTAAATACCTGTACTGCAGCCACTCACTCACAAACCACAAGGTGCCCAGACTGTTGGGGGCAATTGGCTTACACTTTGTAAATCACTTACGGAGTGCTTAAGTGCACTAAGTGGTACAGAAATATACTTGCTATTGTTATTGCTAGGGTCGCCTTAAGTCAGAAATGACTTAAAGGCACAACATCAACAATGACCAGTGATTTCATGAGAGCATTGTATATGAAAGGAACAAAGCATACATCTGCAAGTTTCACTCTCTCTCTCTCTCTCTCTCTCTCTCTCTGTGTGTGTGTGTGTGTGTGTGCTTTCAAGTCACCTGTTCTACACCCAAACAAATATTTTAAAGTTAAATCAACTGAATTTTTCAAGAAGTTTCCAAAAAATAAGTGAGCCTCATGATCCACTGTAGCTATGCAACCAATGCTGAAGAGAAGGTTTGCAATAGACAACAGAACCTGCTGCAAGGGATATAATTTGCCAACACTGTTTTTTTTAAACAGAAGTGTTGGCACCATCTTTTCTTTTCTAAGATACAACTTAGGTAAAATGGATCAGTCCGTTAACAATTATTCTGCCCTCTTGGTACAACATGTTGAACTCGATGGATTTTGGGTTCTGTTCCATCCAGTCCTCTAATTCTACAATTTTATGCTCAGGCTCAGTCTGTCCCTGGAGTGAGTTTATTAGTTTTAATATCTTCAAGATCAACTTCTGAGCAGCTAATGGTTCCATGGGTGACAGTAAAAATGTTTTTACAGAGCCAGGATCTGCTTTCTGTGCCAATTAAGTACAATGTTCTCCAAATGTTTGCTGCATTAAGCATTTCATTGACTGATCCTGCCTTTATCTTTGCTGCCTTACATAGAAGGGGTATGATATAATTAAGAGTTCCCATGCAGGAAACTGTAAGCAATAGTTCTAACGTGAAAACATACTTCAACATAAAGCCTGGGTAAATATCTGGTTGATTTGCCCAGGCTATTTTCTTCAGGTATGGCTGAACATGTGTTGCACAAAAATCACTTTATACCTAATGGAATTCCACCACAGAAGGTGTTTCACAGTAAGAAATAATATAAAAGTCCTGTGCATCCCACTGAATGTGGTTTATGTATACTACTGCATGTGCCTTCTGCAGAAGATGTTCTCCATCCAGCAGTATCAACTGACAAGGCGCTGCTGTTGTTCTTCACGTCAGGACAAAGAGAAAAAATAGTGTTATTTCTTCCTTTGGTTTGGGTGATATTTTCCTGTTCCTTTTTTGAGGCAGCAAAACATCTTGAGCTGGACCTGATTTCTTTGAGTTTCTTCTTCGTGGTCTCTGCGAATCATACAAATGGGTTTCACTGCGCCTGCGCAGTGCTGCTCGGAACCTACTGGAATCACTGGGCAGAGTTAACTCTGCAACATATAGAAACTTTTTGGCGGTAACTCCGCCCACCCGTTATAAGGCCCCTGCCTTCCCGCTCTTTTCCCCAGTTCCTTTTTTCCGCCGCGCTAGCTGCTTCAAGGAACTTTCACTTGCTCTTGCTTGCTTGCAATCACTTTCACTTTTGACCTCGGACCATCTCTTGACCATTCTCTTTCTCCCGCCCCGGTAACTTTGGACTTCTCGGCTTGATTGACCTCGTTTTGGATTCTCCTCTCAACGTGACGACTTTTGGAAGGATGCCTGCACCCTTCAAGAAATGCGACATTTGCGGGGGCAAGGTGCCCGTCCAGGACCCGCACTCCTCCTGCCTTCTGTGTCTCGGCAAAGACCACGATGCCAAGGCTTGCCTGCTCTGCAAGTCTCTCTCATCTGAAGCCCGGAAAAATCGTGAGTCCCGGCTGACCTCAGCTATTGCCCTGGGCAAGGTACAGGAGGGAGGTTCCCGCCCGGCATCTGTCCCGCCTTCCGTGCCACCCGCTTCATCCTCCAGGGCCAGCGTGTCCAGTGTGACATCCGTCAGGGCCAGCGTGTCCAGCGTGGTGTCTGTCCCGGCCGGGACAGTGGCTCCCACCACCTCCGATGTGGCCCGTGGCTCAAAACCGCCCAGTGCCACCGACGAACCCTCCAAGCGCCCCCACAAAACCTCGGGGACTGAGGGTCCTGAGCCCAAGCCAAAATCCAGGAGGAAACCATCCCCGGAGGGCTCCCACGCGAGAGAACGTACGGAGACGGAGGTCCGGCTCGCTTCACCTTCGTCCTCCAAGGCGCCCAAGTCGTCCCGACACGCCTCCAAGCCGAGGGAACCGGCTTCGCCTTCGGGAGCGACGAGAGCCCAGTCTCTCGAGAGGGCTAAGTCTCCAAAGCCCTCCTCATCGGGAGCCGCCACTGTCCTCCTGGACCTCCTGGAGAACCCCTTTTTTCCTCCGGAGGACCCAGCCGAGACCCCGAGATCGGATAAGAAGCAACACCGGAAGGAGGCTGAACGGGACCCTGTGTCCAAAAAGTCCAAACGGCCAAAGGACCACGCCGGGACGGACTTGCCTTCCAAGGCGAAGGACAAGAAGCGCTCCCCTTCAAAGAAGGCCCGCGCTCCTGCAGCTCCCTCCATCCCGGAACCCGCTCCTGAGGTACAGCCGGTTCCGGTTCCGGACACGCCGATTCAGCCCACCGTGGACCTCGTTCACGATGTGGAAGACATCACCACCGGCTCCCCTCGTGGGGAACTGCCTCCGCCTCCCCCCCACTCCGATGATGAGGACGACGGTGATGATGCCCGTAGAGAGGAAGCCCCGGACCTGTTCTTCGACTCGGAGATGGGCCGTTACTTTATGTCCGTCCCGAGGGATGTGGCCATCAGGGAGTTCACCAGACTCAACCCTCGCCCTGTGGATGCTCGGGAGGGTACGTCTGCCCGGTCGATCCCGAGTGTCTCTGTGCTGGACAGGCCTCTCCTGTCGCCCGCAACAACATCTTCAGTGCCCCGCCGGCGGTCAGAAACCTCGACGGCCCCCATCCCGGTTCGGCCGAGGTCCCAGGTCAGGGTCCCAGACATACCCCTCACTTCGGACACGGACTCCGAGGAGGAGCCCCTACCTCCATCAGACATCCCCTCTGAGGACGACGATCTCTCGGCGTCGGCTTCCCCTCAGAGGATGCACCACCCTGAGCCTTCATCTCCATCTGACGACGTGCGTACCTTCAGCAAGCACGTCGTGAAGATGGCCAGGGCCCTCAACATCGAGCTCTCTTTTCCCGAAGACGAGGCCCGTGACCCGGTAGAGCGTTGGGTGCATGGACGGGTGCCCACACCGCCTTCCATCCCCCTGCTACCGTCCTTGGAGACCATAGTCCGGAGGTCCTGGGACGCCCCGGCTTCCCTGTCCGGCTCGTCCCGCCAGGTCAAGTCCCTCTACAGGGTCGCTCCGGCAAGCTGCGCTTGGTTGGCCAACCACCCCAAGCCGAACTTGGCCATTGTGGAGGGAGCCCAGCACAGCTTTGTCCCGAAGCAGGCGACCTCCCCGTCGACCGGGAGGCTAAGAAGATTGATGGCCTGGCCAAGAAGGCCTACTCGGCGGCAGCCCTTGCGGTAAAGGCCATCAACTACAACGCCTGCATGGGGGCCTACATCCAAACTTTGATGGAGCGGATCTCCCCCCTCGTACCAGATGTTCTGGATGAGATCCAGAGGCAGCTGGTGGAGGTCCAGGATGAGGCCCATTCCATCGGGAGTTGGCTCATCACCACCTCCTGGAATGTGGCAGATTGTGCGGGAAGAGCCATGTCGGCATCGATGGCGCTCCGGCGACACGCCTGGTTGAGGGCGTCGGACCTCAACCCCAGCGTCAAGGCGGCCATCGAGGACATGCCGCTCGATGGCACCGGGCTTTTCCATGCCGAAACCGACGACCGCCTGAACAGGAAGTTGAGGATGAAGGCGGCAGCGAAGAAGCATGGGATGTTCTCCGCATCCATCTCGCCCTTCCGAAAGCGACAGCGCCCGTGGCAGCCACAAGTTCAGTCGCAGGGGACCTTTCCACAGGATCGGCAGTCTCAGCAGCAGGGCTCCCAGAGACGCCACTACCCCTCGCAGTCTTCCTCCTCCTCTGGCCGTCGCAAATTCCCGCCTCGGTACCGTAAGTCCCGCCGGCAGGATACCGACCAGGGGAAGAAGATAGCCTGAAGGGACGCAGCGCGCTTTGTCTCTCCTTCGTTCTTCTTCTTTTTGGACATTTTGAGGCCCTTTGTTAACACCTGGGCCTCAATAACATCGGACTCGTGGGTTCTCAACATCATCCGTAGGAGATATGCCTTCGAGTTCCAAGAGCTCCCTCCAACCGGAGCCTTCATGTCCACTCTCCCCTCGGACACCCTTCTCGACGAAGTGCGCACCTTGCTTGAAAAGGGGGCAATCTCCCCCTTGCCGCCCGACCAATGTTCTAGGGCCTTTTTCTCCAGGTACTTCACGGTACCGAAGGCGGATGGTGGCATCAGGCCCATCCTGGACTTGAGACAATTGAACTTGTTCCTTGAATACCGTCGCTTTCGAATTGTAACCTTGGCTTCCATTCTGCCTCTGCTCCACCAGGGCCTGTGGTTCGCAAACGTCGACCTCAAGGATGCCTACTTCCACATCGGGATTCGGGAGTCCCACCGGAGATTCCTCGCCTTCGCCATAGGCTCCATCGCATACCACTACAACGTGCTTCCTTTCGGCCTTGCCACGGCCCCGAGACTTTTCACAAAGTGCATGGCACCGGTGGTGGCATACCTTCATCAGAAGGGCTTCATGGTCTTCCCGTACCTGGACGACTGGCTGTTTGCCGCTGAATCCCAGCGAGAACTGCAGGAGGCAGTCTCATTCACCTTGGACCTCTTGGACTCCCTTGGTCTGGTCATCAACCGGGAAAAGTCCCACTTCACACCGACCAGGCTGGTCAAGTTTATCCGGGCCATTCTCGACTCCGAAAGATGCTTCGCCTTTCTCCCTCCAGACCGTTTCCAGGCACTGATGACATCGCTCAGGCCTTGCATCTCCCACAGAAGGGTGAGGGCCAGAGATGTCCAAGTCGCCCTGGGCCACATGGCATCGACGACGTTTGCCACGCCATGGTCAAGACTTCGCCTTCGACCTCTGCAGTCCTGGTTCCTCTCGGTCTTCTCCCCGATGGAGGAACCTCCGTCCAAATGGCTCACGGTACTGAGACCTGTAGCTGCTTCCCTGAGATGGTGGTTGGACTACCACAACGTGTGCATCGGGATGCCCTTCCATCAGCCTCAGCCCCAACTGACTCTGACAACAGATGCTTCCCTGGAGGGATGGGGCGCCCACCTGCTCGACCTGGTCGTCAAGGACAAGTGGTCTGCCCAGGACAAGCTTCTCCACATCAACGCTCTGGAGATGCTGGCAGTGGAAAAGGCACTGAGGGCATTCGAATCCGCTGTCACAGGCAAGGTGGTCCTCCTCAGAACGGACAACACCACCGTGATGTACTACATCAACAAACAAGGGGGCACCAGGTCCAGGACCCTGCTCGACCTCACTCTCCGCATCTGGGATTGGTGCATCCGGAGACAGGTGCTCCTCCAGGCGATTCATCTTCCCGGAGAGGGCAACGAGTTGGCAGACCGCCTCAGCAGATTTCCGTCAGTGTGCCACGAATGGAGGCTCCATCCCGAGATGGTCAGCGACCTCTTCGACTGGTGGGGAACCCCCCGGATCGACCTCTTCGCGACCAGATGGAACAGCCACTGTCCCCAGTTCTGCTCCAGGAAGCGAATGGACGGATCCCTCGGAGACGTGTTCGCCTTCCTCTGGACGAGAGAGCTCCTCTACGCCTTCCCTCCGTTCCCTCTCATCATCAGGGTGGTGTCCAAGATGATAACGGACAGTTCGCATGCGATCCTGATCACTCCGTGGTGGCCGAGACAGCCTTGGTTCGCATCCCTTCTCCACCTCTCCAGGAGATGCTTCCTCCGCCTCGACCCCCGTCCAGACCTGTTATCAATCCAGGACGGACGAATTCTCCACCCGGACATCAACAACCTGCCGCTGGTAGCCTGGAGGATACAGCCCTGACCGCGGTCCTACGCCCTGAAATGGAGGAGGTTTAGCCTCTTCCTTGATCGAAAGGGCTTGTCTCCTGCTCAGGTGTCCACTCCAGTGGTGCTGGAGTTTTTGATGGCGCTTTTGGATGAGGGGTTGTGCCTCGCATCCATCAAGTGCTATTTGTCTGCCATTTGTGCCAAGTACCAATTCGGGGGGAGGGCTTCCTTTTTCAGGGATCCCTTGGTGAAGGGGTTCCTTAAGGGATGTGCCAACCTGTATCCTCCTGTGTCGGTACTGGCGCCGGCTTGGAGCTTGGAGGCCGTACTGTCCGCACTCCAATCCAAGCCCTTTGAACCGATGGCCACAGCGGACTTGAGACTATTGACTTGGAAAACCGCCTTTCTTGTGGCCATCACCTCTGCCCGCCGTGCGGGCGAATTCTGTGCCTTACGGAGGGACCAGCCCTTCCTGAGGTTTCACAAGGACAAGGTGGTCCTCCGGACAGACATTACTTTCTTGCCAAAGGTTGTGTCTGCTTTCCACATGTGCCAGGACATTGTGTTGCCTTCTCTCGCATCCAACCTGACTTCGGATGCAGAGCGAAGCCTACACTCTCTTGATGTCAGGAGAGTGCTGGCTTTTTACTTGGACAGAACTGCTGCCTCCAGTCGCTCCGAAAGACTTTTTCAAATGCTACTCGGAGCCGAAGAAAGGGTTGCCTGTGTCTGTGCAGAGGTTTTCCAAATGGGTGGCCGGTACCATCCACCTCTGCTATGAACTCTTGGGCAAACCTCTCCCTGGCAGGGTTCGGTCCCACTCCACAAGGGCAATTCCTGTCGGGGATCCCCTTGGAGGATGTCTGCAAGGCTGCTGTCTGGTCCCAACCTCTGACTTTTATTAAGCATTATAGGTTGGACACCAGAGCCATCCGAGACGCAGCTTTCGGGAGGGCTGTGTTGGTTTCAGGGTTGCATTGATTGCACTATTGATGGTTTGTGTTTCAGCACTTATGTATATATGCCACTGTTTACATTCTGTTGAATGTTGGTTTGCACAATTTCTATGGGACTGGTCTTGCACGACCCCTTGTTCCCTTCTCAGGTTTAGCAATGTTATTGCTATGTTTGGTCTGTGCATGAACGAAAGGACTGACTCTTTTATGGTTCAAAGTGTTTATTGTTGCAATAAATATACCTTTGGTTTACCATAGCTTTGGTTTCAGGACACTCCCTCCGCCGCGTACCTAAGCTTGTCAGTCTAAACCCATTTTTATGATTCCCAGAGACCACGAAGAAGAAGGACAGGTTGCTTACCTGTAATAGTATTTCTTCGATTGGTCATCTGCGAATACATACAAATCCCACCCGTCCATCCCCTCAGTGTCCTGCTCTTATTGGCTCTTTCCATCGCCTGCTTGGTGGAAAAATTGCGGAACTGGGGAAAAGAGCGGGAAGGCAGGGGCCTTATAACGGGTGGGCGGAGTTACCGCCAAAAAGTTTCTATATGTTGCAAAGTAAACTTTGCCCAGTGATTCCAGTAGGTTCCGAGCAGCACTGCGCAGGCGCAGTGAAACCCATTTGTATGTATTCGCAGATGACCACTCGAAGAAATACTGTTACAGGTAAGCAACCTGTCCTTCCTCTGCCAACTTTTGATGCTCCCACATCTCAAAACAAAGTGGAGCAAAACTGCATGTCCATTCACTAGACAAATAAAACCTTATCCTTTCACTTGATGAACATCTATCTCCCTATTGGGGAAATGCACATTTTATCTTTTTGGCTTCCACCTAGAAACATGACAGAGGACAGCTGTGCAGAAGCACTCTGTTTCTGCAGATTCTCATACTTCTGGAGTCATGCTTGCTCTGTGACTTATGCCAATTTAACCAGTTTGACTGCTTCCTATAGCCTGTCTTACAACAAAGGTGTTGTTGAAGCCAAGTTGCAGACTCTACTGCACAAATTGTTTCAAAGACAAAATGCGGTTGGGATGGAAAGGAAAACCAGAGCACTGAAGGATGTGACTGCTGCAAACAGGGAGCTGAAGTAAACAAGTAAGGCTCTATGAATCCTGCAGCTATTCCAGCAAGGCATAACTGCTATTAACCTCACCCTTGGAACAAGACTGAACAAATGAGCCCCCAGCAATGTCCTTTCTTCTTGCTGAGCAAGATTGATTGAAAAACAAATTGGCGCAAATAAAGCATGAAATTAGATTAAAGCCTCTCAGTTGATGCTGCCAGGATAGAAATCAAGATTTGGGCAGCCTTCTGTGGGAGCTGAGGAGGCATCATTAATAAACCTGCCTGTGGCCCTTCCTTGTCCCCACAGTCTTACAACCCAAGAGAACGTACTCTGGGCCATGACACAACATCATTATAAACAAGCAGGAAGGTTTTCTCACTATGTTTGCTTCCTGCTCACAGACTGCCAAGTGATGGCTCAAGAGATTGCATTCATGAAGAGCAGACAGCTGGCAAACTCAAGAGTTCTGGATTATTATTACTCGGAAGAATACAGATTTCCAGAGAACTTCCAAACTGACCAATTAACAGCTTGAAGAGGGAAATGGCCTAATGTGATTTCTTCTTTGCTTCCTCATGATTCATGCAATAGATTATCTATCATGCCCACCCATTTGCAGAATAAAAAATGGAAACGTGTACTTCAAAATGAGTAAACAGATGTGCTGGACAGGGGCCTTTTTTCTTCACTCAGGCTCTGCACCAAAGTAAAACTAGAAGTGAGGACACAGTACTTCCTTTTCACTTCTGGCTGATTTTAGGTTTTTTCCCTCTCTTGGGATTTTTATTTTGGTGGAAAAAATGGCGAACAGGGGGTGTTGGAAAGAAACTGTATTTTACAGTGGTTCTGATGTTTCCTTGGTTTTTTACTTCTATAGGGTGAAAAATTTGGATTTTTGCAAGGGGAGGCTTGGAGAATTTTTGGATGACCTGCAAATTGGGATGGGGAGGCTAAGTTTTTACTCCACTGTTTTAGAAACACTGCAAGGCCTCCTACATTTAAAAAAAAAGGCTTAAAAATTTAAAATATGGAAGGTGCACTTCTCAAGGTTCTGATGAGAGGTCTGTGCAGCACTCAGTCCTGGTTTTAGAAGTGGAGAGGGAACTGCCAGTTAGATGCAGCGAGGGAAGTCCAGTGAGACTTTGAAGAAGTCATAATGTGGATGCTTGGAAAGAAGCAAGCAGGAGCTTTTTTATATTAGTACAGGGCTGATCTGGATGGACCCAGACAACCCACAGGGTAAATAAAGTAAGAATTTTCATTGAGCATCCCTAACTCTACTCAGGTGACATTCAGATGTGACCTGGATGATAGTAGATATTGCTGCAGCACAGAACCCTAGGACTTCACAAATTTTGTCTGGCCTTAGCAGTTTGTTAAAACTGGCTACTGTGCTATTGATAAGTATGTCATACTGTCCAACATTTCACAAATGAAAACATTATATGTGGGGCAAGCAACATCACATTATGGCCAAGATGGCAAAAGTTATTCATGAGGAAAAAGACACAATCTAGTAGAAGCCCAGCAGTTTGTTTCTACCTAAGGCCAGTGGCATCACTAAGGTTGGCATCACCCACAGCAGTAATTCATTATGTCACACACACATACCCCATTGACATACCATACCATACCATACCATACCATAGTGAATCCTTAGTAATGTTTTTTGTACTAATTTACTTATAAATTGTAATTCTCATATATCACTAAATGTAAAGATAATAGTTGTGACATGGTTGACTGGCCGAACCCAAAGGCTGCTCAACAATGGCTCCTTTTCATCCTGGAGGGAAGTGACCAGTGGGGTGCCACAGGGATCTGTCCTGGGACCAGTGCTATTCAACAGCTTTATCAATGACCTATATGACAGAATTGGGGGCATACTCATCAAATTTGCAGATGACACCAACTTAGCAAGAGTAGCAAATACCTCTGAGGACAGGATCAAAATTCAAAATGACCTTAATAGATTAGAAAGCTGGGCCAAAACTAACAAAATGAATTTCATTAGGGAGAAATATAAGGTACTGCACTTAGGGCAGAAAAACAAAATGCACAGATATAGGATGGGGGACACCTGGCTGAATAAAACTACACGTGAAAGGGATCCTAGTAGACCACAAGTTGAACATGAGTCAACAGTGAGGTACGTATTCATGCAGCTAAAAAGGCCAATGCTATTTTAGGTTGTATCAATAAAAGTATAGTGTCTAGATCAAGGGAAGTAATAGTGCCATTCTATTCTGCTTTGGTCAGGCCTCACCAGTTCTGGGAACCATCATTCAAAAAGGATGTTGACAAATTGTAGCATGTCCAGAGGAGGGCCGCCAAAATGGTGAAGGGACTGGAAACCATGCCTTATGAAGAAAGACTTAGGGAGCTGGGTATGTTTAACCTTAAAAAGAGATGGTTAATAGGTGATATGTTAGCCCTTTAAGCATTTGAAGGGGTGTCACACTGAGGATGGAGCAAGCTTGTTTTCTGCTGCTCCAGAGATTAGAACATGGAACAATGGATGCAAGCTACAGGAAAAGAGATTCCACCTCAACATTAGAAGGAACTTCCTGACAGTAAGGGCTGTTCGACAGTGGAACACACTCCTTCCTCAGAGTGTAGTGGAGTCTCCTTCCTTGGAGGTCTTTAAGCAGAGGCTGAATGGCTATCTGTCGGGGATGCTTTGATTCCTGCATTTCTGGGAGTTGGACTGGATGGCCCTTGTTGTCTCTTCCAACTCTATGATTCTATTATAAACAATTAGCAAAAATAAATTTATACCTTTAAATCAATGATCCCCAAACTGTACCCTTTAAGAGATTTTGTACTTCAGCTTCCAGAAGCGTCAGCCATGTTAGCCAATAGTTTGGGATTCTGGGAGCTGAAGTCCAAAACCCTTTAAAGAGCACAGTTTGGGGACCACTGATTTAAATAATGATATCCTACACAGAGAATAAATGTGTTTACATATACATATTTTCATGTGGTTAAAGTGAAACTTTGGAAAAATGTGACGTTTTGGCAAAAACTGAAGGCCTGCCTGGGAAGAGAGACTGGTCCCTAGCCTAGACCAAGGAAGGCTTTCTTCTCTCTCAGTCGATTAAGTGTCAAAATGTATGAACACTGACTCACAGTTATAACATATGAACATGCATTGCAGCTGATACAGGAAATGCTTCCCAGAGAGAGAGAAGTGATGGCATGGCGAAATGCGGACAATTTAAGGGGGAAAATAATTTCATCTGGAATTACAATGCAACTATTCCATGACTGCTTCAGTCAGCATGGATGAGCTCAGTGTTTATTTTAAAATTGTACCCAATATGTGTTGTAGCTGCCAGAGGGTGTTGCAAATCCAAAGTTATTCTACCACTATGACAGTACACACATACCCCTCCCTCCCACACACACATATGTAACTGACAGCAGTGTCTGACCAACAGATTTTCACTAAAGAGCGTTTTCCATTCATCATGTTTCCTGGTTTATTCCACAGCTATAACACTCCATATTATTTTGCTTTTTCATGGAGTGCATGCCAGAGTTTGGGAAATTTACTTCTTTGGACTATATCTCCACTGGCCATATGTAATGGGTTTCTGAGAGAGATAGTTGAAAGAAGTACATTTTCAAACATGACCAAAGTAAATTTATATCAATATATTCCTTCTTAGAGCCAGTGTTGAGGTAAAAATATCACACTATTTGGGTCCTTCCCCCCCCCCCCCCAAAATAGATGAGGCTAATTTACATGTCCCATTTTGGGACACAGATATTATTTTGTCATCATAAGTGAACTTTCTTCACCTCCCATAGAAAATCACAATTATTTGTACATTGGAAACCTGTTGTGAAATAATGGAGAAATGACATATCACAATGCATTATCTATTTCAAATTAAAATAAAGAAAACTGTAACTTCTACTAGAGAGTGGTGTTTGGGAGGAGAATGGAATGCAGTTGTCAAGGACAGCCACACCTGCTTCCTTGCCTTCAAGCTCCTATCAAGATGTTCTATTGTTTGCCAAGTAACCATGTCGACCCACAAAACCAAAGCAGAATAAAAGGGCTCAAACTGAGAAGCAGGGTGTGTGAAGAACTTTGTCTTGCATTTGACAGCAAGTCATAGCCCCTAGTGGGTGCTTTCTAACCTCTGGCACGACCTTTGCCTTTCTCCATTGTAAGGGGGGCCCATTGTGAAATATTCTTGTTGCAAGCAGGGGACAGTGTTAACTTGCTGGACACTTTTTTGGGCTACCTCCCATTGAAGACAGTAACTAGGGAAGGGGTGGGGGGAGGTTCTGCTGAGATGCTTTGTTCCTCTGTAGACTGGAGCTTGAACACCATTCTGTGGTAGCATTCTGTGCCTGTCATTTTGCTGTTTCATCACATACTTTCCACCTGTCCCAATCTGGCAAAGATAGACAAAATTAACCCTGTCACTTTTCCAACTGCTTTTCAAATATTCCAGTTTCTCTGTCCTCCTCCCTAGTATCCCCCTTTGTCCTCTATTCACTTCAGTTGATGCAAACTAAGTTTAAAGTGCAAAAGTAGTTTACACTCATGTCAGTGAGGGGAGAGGGAAGGAAGGAGAATCTTGCCCTTCCCTGTAGTGTCAGGAAAAGCAACCTCCTGCAGCCTCCCCTAGCTTGTGTTCTTTCTCATGATAATGTTTGCCATCTTGACCACAGTATGATATTGCTTGGCCACACAAGCCCACTTTTCATCTGTGAAATGTTGGAGGCTATATCATCACAATAAGGGCTCAAAAAGGTGGAATCACTAGGTACTTTGCATTTCAGATAGCTGCTGCTCCTTCAGGCCCCAGCAACAAGTTCACCTAAGGAAATAATTTTTTATTTTAGTCCTTTGCTTCAACTGCATCTCAGAGCTGCAACCACCTTGAACACTCCTGATATCATCTGATTTTAGAAGCTAAGTAGGGTCAAGCCTAGTTAGTACTTGCAGCAGGAACTAGCAGGGGATACCATGTAATTTCAGGGTAGGGTGAGGAAAGACTCCTACTTTAAAACATCAACGGTGGGTACCAATCAAAGGGGATTGTACTGGCCTCAATGGACCAATGAGCTGACTCAGTATAAGACAGTTTTCTTATACTTTCAGTATAAGACAGACTGAGTAAGGGCCATGAAAAGCAACATAGCTAGAAAACTACAACTTTCCTGGTGTTCTTGGTAATACTGTTTCAACCAACACCTTCCAGGAATTAAGCCTGGAATCAGTTGGGCCAATGATTCAAAAGCTAGACTTGGTAGGTGACCTATTTGTCTTCTGCACATCTTGTGGTAAATCTTTTCTCAAAAATGTCCTATATACATATGCACATGCATTTCTTGAAAACATCTGAAAGTTTCTTATGTGCATTTAGAAAAGACCAGGTAAAACAAGTGGCATTTACTGAAATGCAAACAAGCACTGGATTGAGGTTCCCCATTCATATTTTTGCTAATAGAGGCACTGTACATACTGGCGTATGCGGCGCCCCCGTCACATGCTAGGGGTTGGCAGAGGACGCAGTGTCCATACCAGCCTCACCCCTAGCATGTGACAAGGGCACTAAAATGGTGGTGCCCTGTACACACTGGCACTGCCATTTTGACGTAACAGCCGCATTGCATCCAAATGGCGCAGCGCGGTCGTTACGTCTTGGCGCCACTGAAGGGCGCTTGTGGTGCCCTTTCAGCAGTGCCGAAAGGAGCGCCAAAACAGAGCTCCTTTCGCACCGCGCATTGCTGTGCCAGCGATACTGAAGAGCCCCTTTCTCTCTCTCCCCGGTCGGATGTCCTTGGGTCATGAAGCCCCAAGGACACCCCTTTCCAGGCCGCGGGGAAGCAGCGTTTTGCTGCTTCCCTGAGGCCTGGAAAAGTGGCGGATTGGGGCCTCCGGGGCTGCCGCTGTGGCAGCTCAGGCCCCGATCTGTCGGGGAAAGGGGCAGGTGCAGGCCGCCCCAAAGGGGCAGTCTGTATCCCTCCTATATGCCATCTAAAATTACTCCAAACCACTGGGCTGCAACACTGTTCCAGAACTTAACATGTCACATATAAAACATGGGACATAATTCTATGTTACAAAGTATGATAATATTATTGACAATGTCCTAATTGTCAGGAAAAATACCCAAATCCTTTCTCCATATTCTCTTCTGCCTTTTCCACTCAGATTAAGTTTATATGTATCTGCAGTTCCAAAACAAGGAAAAAGGAAGTCCAAGCACAGTTCATCGCTAAGGGAAGAGTGAGAATGTTCCCTGCAGTGTGTCCTCTGGGCTGTTGTCCTGTTCAGCTCTGCTCAGCCCAAGCAGTTGCGTAATTGCATTGTATCCCATCTGCAAATGAAGCATCATGATAGCCAAGATAGAATGTGTCATATCTTACAGCATTCTACTCCTGTGCTTTGTGGGAACTGTTAGGAACCTGATAAGACCTACAGGAAACCCCATCCCTACTTCATAGCAAAGAATTGTTCCAGTTAATATTTCCAGTGCCTCCCCAGAGTTTACAGATTGGCCTTTTGAACAGCAGCTGTTCTACACTCCAGGAAAGTATCTGTGGTCAGGGTGGATTGACACTAACAGTAAATGGGAGGGGAAAGGTGGCAAAAAAAAGGGGGGGGATTCCAGAGACAGGATCATGCTGGACATCATACCATGGCTCACACACAGGGTTTATCACACAGAACAATCGGTTTACAGCACTAAAGCTAGAAGCTGAAATAATCAATTTCCATAATCATATATGGAAGGCACTAATGAGACCTAATGGAAAACAACTAAAACAATGATAAAAGCAAGCTAAAATACACAGAAAAGACTGCAGTCAAATAGAAGAAGAAAAAGAGCAACCTTCCCAAACTCTCTTAACTATTACCTACTGCCACAATGGAGAGAATGCAGCATTCTTATATCACAGAATCCTTCCTGCTGCTCTAAACATACAGGGAAGAACTTATGTGGTAGAGTTCCCTATGATATGCAGGTGGCAGGCTGTATGCAATTGCTCTCCCCAACCAGGTATTCTCATGGTGCTTTACGTTACAATCCCCATCATCCTCACTCATAACTAATGAGTGACATAATCGAAACCGTCAGGGAACCAAGTTGGTGAAGGTTGGTGTACAGATTTTAAGAATCACCACCAATACCTTGAACCAGGCCCCGAAACTAATTGGGATGGAGCCAGTGAAGCTGTGTCATAGTTTCAATAAGGTCTCTGTAATCTGTGAACTGAAACATTTCATCCCACCAGAAATTTCCAAATTGCAGCAAACCAGCTTCCAACTCATGAAGCTCATACTTCATTTGAGATTTTTCCAAAAGAAGGACTCTGCAGACCAACAGTCAAAGAGTCAAACAGGAATCCCCCAGTACCACCTTCTGGGCTTGCCAGAAGGAGCAAAGACACTGTAAAACAGTGCATCTCAACCAGGTGGCCCAGAAGGATACTGTGGGTGATAGTGCCAAAAGCCATTATGGGATACACTTCCTCAGGGTAGCTTTCAGGGAAGGTGATCCACCAAGGTGACTGAAGTTGTCTTCAAACCAAATTTGAAATGGATCAATACAATCAGTTTTATCCAGGGTTGTCAGATCTCAGGGTTGTCCAATTTTCATAGGTCAACTCCAGACAGAGACATGTGTGTTTATGCATGCACACTTTCAAGTCACCTGTCAGCTTATGGCAACCCATAGGGTTTTCACAGCAGTGATTCAGCTTCCACATCAGACAGGATCTGGTGCCTTTTTAGGCCTTATCGCTACTCCATACTTTCTCTTTGTAAATATAGCGAAGTGGATTAGTTCAGTGATTTCTTCTCTTGGGTTGCATAGGTCAGAGATGCCTGATAGCACAGTGTGGACACTGATACCAGTGGACATCCACACTTATGCTGATAGAAAGTAACATAGTGTTGCAGAGCCGGAAAACCTTTGGTCCTAAAAATGTTATGGGCTTCATCTCCAAGAAGCCCAAGCCAGCATGGTCAATGGAAAAGTAGTATGCGTAATAGTCAAAGAGCCATAGGGTTCCCAGGACTGCTTTAGGTGATGGAATCTGAATCGTGCCATAGTGCCTAGGTACCTATACTATGGACAAGCTGTCAAATCAAAATATAGGAATTCATTCTCCCTGTCTAATGTGGTGTGGTACTTAAGAAATAAATTTGCTCCTGAAATGCTATATCATGCACTTTGAGTCTCATCGCCAATCAGATTGCTCAGTTTGGCTGAGATTCCCCTTTGCTTTTAAAGAGAAGGTTTATTGAAGCCTTGTGCTACAATCTACTTCTGAAAAGATGGATTGTTTTATTGTAAATGATACATGAAGGGGAATAGATAAATAATAATATTTTAAAATTAGGAATCCAGGAGGTACCATCAGGGGCATTATTCATGGGTTGCAGGTTTGAATCTTTGCTACTCCCACACCAGAATGAAAACTTGTAGTTCAAGTTCAAATTGAAAGTACCAGATAACTGTGCTAATGAACAATGATCATGGTCATGATGTTACTACTTTAAAAATGTGTGTGTGCATGCCAATTTGTCATCTATTTTACCAATTATCTGTTTAAAAATAAGTAATCTGCCTCTTTTCATGCTTCACCATAGTGAAGAGAAAGCAGAAGCCATGTATTCCTGTTCACTAATCACATGACAGGCACTCAGACATCCCAACCCATCCCATCCCCATTTTCTTCCTTTATACTGTCTAGTAGTTTGAGAATTGGACTAGAACACTGGGAGACAAGGGTCTGAATCCCTGCTTGGTGACTTTGGGCAAGTCATATTCTGTCAGCCATAGAGGATGGCAAGGGCAAACCCCTTCCGAACAAATCTTGCTAAGAAAATCTCATGATATGATCACCTTATGGCCACCATAAGTCAGAAATAGCAAGAAGGCACACAACAACAACAATTATAAAAGGTTATTTGTATTGATACAGATGTGTGGAAACCTCATTCACACTAGAGTTCAGATCCCAGCTCCTTTCATGCCCTTTGCCAGTGGAGACAGGCTATTGGCCAGGAAAGGGTTTCCCATTACATCTCACTTCCTGTCCTGACATGTTGCTAGTTATCAACATTTCAGGTGTCTTGACCTATTGTGGTCTTTTATTTGTGGGCTTTTACTGCACCTTTCTTCAGAGGTTATGATTTTGCAGGATCTAGAGAAATCAGCATTGTGTAATGGTCTGAGCATTCTATGAGACTCTTGAGGTCAGGGTTTGTTTCCCCACTCAGCTATGGAAACCCATGGGGTGAACCTGGGTGAGTCACACACTCTGAGGGGCACCCCTATAGCCAGGTGCCCAGTTTCCATGTCAGATGTGGCAATGAAGGGTCTACTCACTAGCAGCATTGACTGACGAAGGTAAGGGGCAAGCAGGGTCATCTGGGTTAACTGGGTTTGCTGTGGAGTTTTCATTAAACTCCACTGCAAGTGGGGGTCAGTTTGACCTGTGTTAAGGCCCTTTCACCCCAGGATCAGGCCAGATTCACTGGTCTGCTATGATCCCGTCCAATTCTGGCCCTGGGGTTTTGGTCTATGTCATCCAAACAAGATAATACGAGTCTGAGGGGAGTATGGGTTTTTTGGCCCATGCAGACAGCCCAAAAGGCTCTGGAACTCTTTTTTTTTTTTTGGAGGGGGGGTGGGCTAGAATGCTCTTCCCACAAGTTTTTGAGAAGTAAATGTTTTTAATGGATGGGCTTTTAATACATTGCTGTGCTTCTTTAAACTGCACTGTTTTAAAATTGGTTTTTAAATCATTTTAATTGTATGTTTCAAATACTGTAACTGACAAATTTAATTATATTTTAATGTTTTTGTATGGTTTCACTAGCTAGATAGATATAGATATAGATGTTTTTATTTATAAATCAGCTGGATTTCTGGTTTGGGGGTAAGGAATTTATTTTATTCTGAAATGACAGAAGTATGACAATGTTTGCAAAGATCCCATACAGTAAAAAGCCTTGAATCATTTTCAGCCTCAGCATGTTAGATACAGAAGGGTTTTTTTAACACACACACACACACACCTACTTACCTATATCCTGCCTTTCTAGTATTTACTAAAGGTAGTTAACAGCAGTGAAAAGCCGTACAATATATATAAAAAATATGAAATGCAATGAAGAGATAGATATTATAAATAGAGCCAGTGTGGCATTGTGGTTTGAGTGTTGGACTATGACTCTGGAGACCAGGATTTGATTCCCAGCTCGGCCATGGAAACCCACTGGATGATCTTGGGCAAATCATACTCTCTCAGCCTCAGGGGAAGGCAATGGCAAACCTCCTCTGAACAATTCTTGCCTAGAAATCTTGCCCATGATAGGTTCACCTTATGTTTGCTATAAGTCAGAAATTATTTGAAGGCACACAACAACAACAACAATTAGATACTCAGTCCTGCTTAGACCTGAAATCAGTGTTTGTGCATGAATGACCCCGTTGATCTGGATCTGGATCTGCTCTAAGTGCCGTATCCCTAAGCATAATAAGTCTCACAGTAAACATACCTTGTCAGAGAAACATAAACTTTTGCAAGCAATTGAGAAAAAGAAAAAAGAAAAAACCCAACTTACCTGCAGGTTCTTCTGTGCTGCTGGTCACAGTAGTGGGAGGAACTACAGGAATCTCTGTGGAAAAGAAGAAAAAGTGGACAGCAAAAGGGAAAAGGAGGAAGTTATCTTCTCCACCAAAGGAATATATGTGGGACATTTTCAAAGAAAAAGAAGAGTGACGGCCAAACCAATTTACTTGTAATTAGTGTCCTTCCCCAATAATTTAGTTACATTTAATTTACCCCTACAGTTCTGGTTTGCAGTCTGAGAAAGGATGTCACATGGTTCACTTACTAATTCATGCTGTACCATATGCTGTTGCCTTTTGCTCTGTTGCAGATGTTGAGGCAATGATGCTGTGAGTTAGGGGGTGTACAGACTGTCACTTTATGCCGGCCTGTACATGGACTAAGGCTAGATAAGGGTGAGCATTTACATGCTCAGAAACCCTAGTCCACCACCTGGGCACCATTTTGGCACGCGCCCATTCAACAGTGCACACCATGATGATGTCCGTTGTGTGCAGTGTTTAAATGGTGCTGTGCACTGCAGCCCTTATGGAGCCCCTTCTAGGGTGCAAATAGGAGCTGCATTTCACAGCTTCTATTTGCACCGGGTTGGGGCATGTCATGTGGCTGCGGCATCCCCAATCCAGTGCTTCCAGGGGCCGCACAGAGATGGCCCTGAACGGGCTGTTTGTACAGCCCCTTTGTGGGGAGGAGAGGTTTTTGGGAATCATAAACTAGCAGTTTGCAGCAATCAGATATTTTTAAAAGTAGTTTGACTACATTTGAGAAGCGGCATAATGAAAAGTTACTTTGAAAATGTGACTACTGTATACCAGTAACTAAGTATCTTTGGGGGACTTGGTTTTATAACTGTAACCAAATATTTTTTAAAAAATAACTTTCCAAGCTCTCTGAAAAAGTCATAATATCATGGAAGAAAAGTGACTGTGTAAATAAATACTGAATGTCCAGGGGAGATATTCTCTAACTGTATGCAAAGGCCTTAATTCTAGATGAGTTTTCATCACCATTTTCACCTTGTTTTCAACAGAGGCTGCCATTTAGCTTTCACAGCCAGTGCCTCAGTGGATTCAAATGAATCGGGATTATATCAAAAAAGATCAATGAGTGATTTTCTTGAAGCCATATCTGTTTGAGGAATAATCTCTTTGCATTTCCTTCTGGTATGTGTTAGGACCCCACACTGTATGTGATGTAGGAGATCTATGATAAGATCTTCTGGCAATGTTTTCTTTAAAGGATTTTAAATCAGCATAGTCTTCCTAGTGCTTTGAAGTATATAAAAAAAATCCAGGCTACCCAACCACAGATTTGTCAAAGAACATGTGGTTTGGCTTGTGAAAACAGATTAAATTCTTTAGAATATGTGCTGGGGGAATAATATAGCTAATAGTAAATCAAAGAACATAATCCATCAGTTCAAGGTGCAATGCCATTTGAAGTCAAACTGCTTATCATGTTAGAACTATATTTAAAATGTGCCACCCCAAGTGCAATGACAATCCTATTCTTTGAGCACACAGATTGTGTCCTAAAAAGATGCCATGTGTTCCCTAAATTTTATTGAGTGTAGGTCACACAGGGCATGCCTACATCCAGAGCTTGTACACACTGAAATTCTGTGTATTTGTGTTGACCTTCTGTGCAAAGAAGAAGAGAGAGAGAGAGAGAGAGAGAGTTAAGAGGAGGAGTGGAGGGTATCCTTGAAGTTCTAACCCCCTTCACAAGCGTGGGCCTTCACAAATGAGGATCAGGCTCACTTTTAGCATATCCAAAAATGACTATACTGTTCAAACAAATAGCAACATGGATTACCTTTGATTAAGCATGTACCTAAAATGTGTGGAGTGAACAAAAGAACAACAAAAGGATGCTATGGATTGTTCCTCATTACATTATTTTTATGATATATCAACATGGCATATCAGGTGGTGATAGTAATTTTAATCCAAGGTATTCAGAAAGCTCAAGTCAGTGTCCTATAGGTCCTCCCATCCAAGCACTGATCTTACCTGATTAGCTTCAGCACGTTTGTTGCATTGTATGCTTTCAAACCTTATACAACTTATTGACCAACAGTACTAGATGTCTATTCCAAATTAGAACTTGAAATGCATTGTCATAACATGGATCCCGTTTCTGGATCTCATTGCAAAGACTTGATTCTTTCAACCATGATGGTCTTTTTCTGCATGAGTG
Source organism: Sceloporus undulatus (assembly GCF_019175285.1). NCBI lineage: Eukaryota > Metazoa > Chordata > Lepidosauria > Squamata > Phrynosomatidae > Sceloporus > Sceloporus undulatus. Next base: position 128,842,866 of record NC_056523.1, on the reverse strand, counting down.
CTAATGAAATGATGCATTGGGCCTGATTTTTTTTTTTTAATGTTACTTTTAAGAGCTGCTGTAGATCATGTTTTGCTTTGAATGACAACATTCTTTAAAGACAGAAAGAGGCAGTTCCCAGTACAGTATTGTTAAGATGACAATATTGTTAATATCTCATCTACAGCATCATAACCCTAAAATCAGTGACAAGAGGCAGCAGTAGGAACAGAAGAAGTGAACAGAGTCGTTGTTATGCTTTTATGACCCCATGACAACCGGCAGCCACCCCAAAATTTTAATATGTATTTAGGTTGCTATTTATTAATCCTATTTTCTCATCCAACTCATGCCTGGCCTTTTGGACTCCCTAATATCACTGGGAGCCAAGTTTATCTATCTGTCCTTCTCTCACTTTATATTACACCCACTTCACACAAGTAGCCACGAGTCTCATTCTGATGCTAACACTAGCTGTGTAAGCAAAGTTAGAACATATTCATTACATATGAATTAGTTATGAGATAGAAAATTTTACAGAAATTGAATCTGCAGTTTACTGCCATTGTTATTTTACTAGTTATGTTTTAAGCCAGGGGATCTGCATGAAACAAATCACCTTTTCTTTTTAAAGACCTAGTCAGATATGCCACAATTTAAAATTGGGGTGTTTAATTCTCCAGTTCTTTGTTCCAGTTTGTCTCTGGGCCCAGGGTATGTTATTATATGAACTGGTAGATTAAGTTGTCATAGTCTGCTGCTACTATTTGGTGATAGTAGCTCTTAATGATAACAGATCCAAGCTATACAGCCCCTTTAGAGGAAAAATGTTGACTACACTCAGCAGCCTGCCTCAGGCATAATTAAAAATAGCAGCAGTTTATTTCTGGCATTGCTACAGAGCAAATTAAGTACTGATGATGTCTCTCACTGAAAAGGGACGGGGGGGGGGGGGCAATCAGGCATTGAAGAGAGCATCACATAAGTGAACCTGGCAACCTTTTGTTTATGTGAGTATTTATTTGTAGGCACATAATCTAACACGTCTGAAATAAAATCTGAAATATTTATAAATATATATACATAAATGCATGCAAAATGCACAACACAAACTAGACACATGGCACACAGGGCTACTGCACATGTCACAGCTTTAACAGGTACACATTATAGAGTCAGATTATGTACTTTTTGAAATTATAATAATTTATGATCTCAACCCATGGCGACCCTGTGGATGAAACATCTCCAAGAGTCCCTGTCCTCCACTGCTCTGCTTAAGTACTGTAAACTCATATCCATGAGCTCCTTAATAGAATCCATCCATCTAGCATGTGGCCTTCCTCTCTTTCTACTTCCCTCCAGTTTTCCTAGCATTATTGATTTTTCCAGTGAGTCCTCCCTTAACATGATGTGCCCAATGTACAACAGCCTCAGTTTTGTCATCTTGACTTCCAGGGAGATCTCTGGCTTGATCTGCTCCATTTGTTTGTCTTTTTGGCCATCCATGGGATTCACAGCACTCTTCTCCAGCACCACATCTCAAATGAATTGATTTCCTTCCTGTCTTGTTTCTTAACTGTTGAGCTCTCACATCCATACATGGTAATAGGGAATACAATGGCTTGTATGATTCTAACCTTTGTGCTGAATTGTACATCTTTGCATTTTAGAATCTTTTCTAGTTCTTTCATAGCCGCTCCCCCCATTCTTAATCTTCTTCTGATTTCCTGGCTGCAGTCCTCATTTCTATCAATGTTTGATCCCAGATAAGAGAACTCTTTTACCACTTCTATTTTTTCATTGTTTAGGTTGAATTTGTCAAGATTCTTCATTGTCATTATTTTTGGGTTTTTTTTTTAATGTTCAACAGTAGGCCTGCCTTTGTACTTTCTTTCTTGATCTTTCTTAGTAGTTGCTCCAGGTCTGTACTTTAAAGGTTGCCATTGGTTGAGATCAACCCGAGGGCAATTAACAACAAGAAAAAGTACATATATGTCTTTTTTTGTTACTGGTCTCTGCCCTCCACTGTGTATTTCCTCTGTATGGTGAAATGGGAAGAGAAAGTGTGTGTGTGTCTGTTTGTAAAAACTGTACTTTTAGTGGGGTCACAGCATGAACCTATAATGAGTACCCATCAAAACTGTCCATCTAAATTAACAGACTAGACAGTGAGTCTATCCTATTGTTAGTAAACAGGCCAGACTCAGTCAGGATTAATTCTGTTATGGTACAGTTGTCAGAAAGAGCATCCACCTACTTATGCAGGGGGCAATGGGAGATCTGCTTTGCTGGTAACCTTTGGCACATCGGTTGCAAGTGATGCCTGTCACGCCATCTTTGCAGGGACATTGCCCTGTAGTTTGATTACAGGTTTTTCCAGCTGCACCCACGGGATGGCAATCACATGCTGTGGGGGGAACACACAACAAGAGGATCAGAAGTTGGGGTTGGGAAAGAAGGAAGGATTTTCCACAGAGAAATGCATTATCAATGAGCAACAATATCACAAGACAGCAGAGAGGGATTCTTGTGTGAGAACAGCCATTGTTCTCCTGCTTCACTCCTTGATTGCAGCCAATATCTTTGCCTATGTGAGTGCTTTAGACACAAAGCCATTCTCCCAACCCCTCAGACTAAAAAGAAACTAATGGCTGATCAGTATCAGCTCTTACATCAGACTATATGAGAGACATAGGATTACTAACAACTTTTAAGGCAGATGTTTGCTGTGTGTTGCCCAATGGATTCCAATACCACACCTGCTTGGACTCAGAATTATTTCTTCACAATCCAGTTTTGCACCATCATGATTTATCAGTGGCAGCAGAAAGCCTCCTCTTCCATCCTTACAATTGGCTCCCAGTTATCACAACTGATGGAAGAGTAGGGATAGCTCACTTATCTCTCCAGGTTACTGAAACACCAGTCATGGTTTAACATAAAGCTGCAACAGTCATGAACTGAAGTTGTGGTCAGTTCTGCTAGTGAAATGCCTCCTGGAAAGACCAGGCCACACAATGGCAACTCTGCTTCATTAAACCAAGGTCAATGGGGTGGTAAACTCATACTAAAGTCTAGAATCCTGTAAGTAGGGACGTAGCCAGGATTTTGGGAAGGGGAGGTCCAGACTAAGTGCCACCATTATAATGGGGCTTGGGTGCGGCGGCACAGTGGCACGCACCATTCATTGACCCCACAGACCCCGCCCTTGGCTACGTCCCTGCTGTAAGTGACTTGGCCCCTTATTACATAAGGGATGTTGTGCAAGGAGATATCCACTGTCTTCTTGTTCAATACTTCTTGCCCTGGTTGAACAACTGCAGCTAGGGAGGGTCTCCCAGGTGCAACTTCTATCCCCTATCTACCTACTAGCTGTGGGGTGTGCCCAGTTATACCTGCCCTCACTCTACCAGGAAAGATGGAGAAGGCAGGGGGCAGCAGCTGGTCCTTTACTTTAAAGTTGAGACTAAAAACCCAGAATGGAATTACTGTATTATGGACATGGAAGTCACCAGCTGCCATTAGCTTCTTCTGGGTTCAATCAGCTACATTTATATTAATATGGTCAGAATTCAGTTGGACACTTACAAATGTATAGCCACCCCCCCCCAAAAAAAAAAAACACTTACTGGGCAGTAGCCACAACAATAAATAGGGATCTGTTTCCCTGCCAATTGAGTAGCAGCTGATGGGTGTACCAGCCTCCCCTCATAAGTGCTCTCCATTGCCACAGGCAGAAGCAAAGTCCCTATTGCAATTCTTCACCAGAGACAGCTTACACACTGGCATTTGTGAAAAAAGGGGAAAGGCCCCCAACAACTCCAGTATCTGCTGCTCTATAAGTGACGATTAAGGGAATCAGAATCCCCATGTATCCCTTAAACTAGTGTGTAAGTAGGGATTGTGAATATGAAACAGTCATAAATGTGTAACTCTAGATTAAGCATCGAAAACTGCCCAAGTGAATTCCAGCCTGTTTCTTTAATTAACACCATGTTGCCTTATTAAGTTTTTGACATGTAGATTATTTGAGTATCTCTTTCAGATCTGTATCATTTCATGTATAATATCTCTGAAGATATTCTGCAACAAGTGAATATTTTAATTTCTTAACATAGTCCATTGTTTTTATTATAACTTTAAGCTGCCCTGGGGTTGTGATTACTGGTCCAAATAAGAGAGGATCTTTTCTGTTCTTGTTTTTCTGGTGGCTTGCTGCACTGTAACAACATACAATGTTTTGAATTGTATGGATATGTATTTCTATTATTACTTTTGTTCAATGGCTCATCAATTTCACCAGGTCCATTGTACAAATTTATTCCACAAGAAACTCAGCAGTCAGAGAACATTGTACACCAAGCCACTGTGCACCAAGCCATTTGAATCAGCTGAACAGAATGGATATGAACATGGTTGCAAATAAGGTCTTATTCACAGGCAAACAGATAAAACAGTATCTCAGATGCATGAACCACAACTATCCCCTCAGTATTTTTCCCTCCATCTCTACCATAGCTCTTTTCAGATGGTGGCTGTTCTGAGTCCTGCTAACATTTTCTTTTCTAAAATAATCTTTTTCCTGAAGCCAAATACCAAACATATGACAAACAAGAGCATCTGTACAAGTGCAGAGCTCCTGCACTCCAGGAGCTACAAACATGTGCACCACAATACAGCCACAAAGCAGGGAACCCCTGAATATTTCTCAACCATTTTCTGACTGGGCTGTGTCACAGGGGAAGTCTAAGTAGACAGGCCAGCATTATGTTCTGGGAATCACACCGGAGGTCAGATTTGATTCCAAGAAATCTATGTCCTATTTATGTCCAGATGTCTTTCTGGCCTTTAGGAAGGACTGTGAAAAGACTCATCCTTGTTTCTCCCCCCGCCCCAAGATCTTTCTGTTTTATATTTGACGTGGAAGGGAAAACATTACAGGCTTTCATAAATTCCTAAATATCCAAGAGATGATGCCCTAGATCCTTTGATGAGAAGTGCTGGGGGGGGGGAGGCTTTATGTGTAATCTAGCCTTAAAGACCATTATCAAGCCTAGGGAGGAAATCCACTGCCTTGTGTCCTCCCATCCCTTTATGGAAACAGAAGGTTAGAGCCTTCAGCTTGAGGAGACAAGAGTGGGGAGTTCTTGGGGAAGAAACCACCTGCTAGAATTGAAGTTCCAGAACATCATCATCTGAAGCATAAAGGGCCTAAAGGGAACGAGACATGGCTTGATCCTTTCTTGGACCTAAAACTGTACTAGATGTAATCTGGGTGGAAATGTGTGTGAACCATTGGCTTCTCTAGAGCTTTAAGACATCTGCAACATGAGTAGATTTTTGGCATCAGTGTAACTTCAGTGTACTGTTAACACTGCATGTAGAAAGACTTTTAGTTTACTGGATTAATATTCAAGGAGCCAGGACGGAGACCTCTGCTGTAGAAGTTCACACAGATGACAGATGAATGACAAAACTTCCCCCCCCAAAAAAAAATTCAGAGCAAGAATTGTTTTGTTTTGTTTTTTGTGTTGTTGGTTTTTTTTAACTTATTCTCCTTTGCCTTCCCCTCTCTTCTGCTTTGTCTTTCTTGGCTCTCCACTCCCACTTCCAGTTTTCAAGCACATTGGGAATTAATGCTAGGGAATCAGCACTATTATGTATAGTGAGTAAAATACCAGTAGTTTTAGATAGACTAGAAACAAAGCATTTTTTAAAAAAGGGGGGGGGGGGAAGAATGTAATTGGAAAAACTGCAATTCTGAGATTGCAATCCTAGGCAGAGGTATATATCCTGTCAGCTTCAGTGGGGCTTACTTTTGAAGGTGTAGGATACAAGCTATGAGCACAGTAAAATTCTTAATGTAAAATAAATAAGATGCTTTGCCCTTCAGTATTCCTCCTTGGTGGACTGGTGGTAGCGGTATATTCACCTGTGCTTGCCTGGTATTTAGGACTTTGTCCAAAGTATTTCAGAGGAAGGTTTATTAGGTCACCCAAAATCAACTGGCAACTTGAAGGCACATACACAAACATACATACCAAATTATGATTTATCTGCAGAAGAACTAAGTCTGTCAAATAGCCATGGCTGGGACTGGTTATCAACAATAATTACAGAAAACTGATTTTTGTTTTGAGATATTTTGTAAAGCTGATCTGTAAAACTAAAAAGACACGTAAAAGTGCCATCATGAGTGCAAGGAGAGCCCCAGTGACAAAGATTTGAGACCTACACACTCTCCAACAGAAGAGACCAATCAACATCAGAATGTGGTCAAGATGGCAAAGGTTAGTAGAATACACAAGATAGGAAAGGCTGCAGCCGTTTGCTTTCACCTGAACCTACTGGGAAGGGCAAGACTCAAACACTTTCTCTCTTCTCCCCTTTGCTGAGGTAATGGAGTGCAAACTACTTTTGTGTTTTGAACTCAGTTTGTACTAATGGAAGTAAGCTGAGAACAAACGGGGAGGAGGAGGAGGAGGAGGAGAGACAAACTGGGACATTTGAAAAACTGAAATTTTGCCCAAATGAGATGAGCATGAAAGAACTTAAACTTGCTCAAATGAAATGCAAGTAAAATATCAGGAGCACAAAAAAGTATTTGAGGAGAAGGTCACTAATAGCATCAAGGCCAACTGTAAACAATGCTTTAAAGATATCAGGAATGGGAAACTACCCAGGGAGGCAATTGAAACACTAGATAATAATGAAATTAAAAGAACTCTGAAGGAAGATAAGGAGACTGCTTGTCGAGCAGCATCACACCGTGTCTTTGTGCAGTGTGTAGACATGAAGCATCAAAGAGCCACAGAAAGGTCACAATAGTAGCAGCTAGTGTGCTGTTTCTGCAGCGCAAAAAGAACCCCTTTTGGCAGCTTCTTTTTGTGCCATGGAACTGCTGGGTTGGGGGTGTGGTGTGCGGTTGCTGCGTCCCCAACCCAGGGCTTCCAGGGGCAGCACAGTGCCACCACTTAGCGGCAGTGTGCCAAGCCCCTACATTCTTTGGGAGCAGGTATAAAAAGTGATGCATACAGTGGCAAATTTTTCCTCTCAGCTTCACATATACACTGATGGAATGTGACTTGGCAATGACTAACCAAGAAAGGAATTTTGCAGCAGATGGATTGATCAAAATGTCAATCCAGTGTGTGGCAAAGCAGATTCCATGTTGGACCTAATTAAAAAGGGAACTGATAATAAAACAACCAATATTATATTGACCTAATACAAATTCATGGTGTGAGCAAAGCCTGAATACTGTGTTCAGTTCTGCTCAATGTATCTGGAAAAGAATATTAAAGAGCTGGAAAAGGCCAAAAAAAAAAGGCAAACAAAATGATCAAGGGACTGGAGAAACTGCAATGTGAGAAAAGGTGGTTTAGCTTAGAAAAAAGGCAAGTATACAATAGAGATTTATAGAGTTGTGCATAGATTTCTATGTATGGTTCTGAAAGCTGGACAATGAAGAAAGCTGAAAGGAATAAAATTAAATCATTTGAAATGTGGTGCTGGAAAAGAGTTCTACAGATACTGTTGACTGCTAAAAAGACCAACAAAAAAAAAAAGGGGGGGCTACAGTAAATCAAGACTGAATCCTCCATTGAAGTGAAGATGATTAAACCAAGATTTTTGTACTTTTGCAGTATCAGTAAATGAGATCTCACTAGAAAAGGCTATAATGCTTGTTAAGACAGAAGGCAGTAGAGAAGAAGACCATATTCCAGGTAAATAGAGTCAATCAACAAAGCCACAGCAGCCCTGAGTCTGCAAGACCTGTGCAGGGCTGTTGGTGACTTGGAGGTCTCACATTCACAATCACAGGGTCACCATAAGCAGAAGTCAACTTGACAGCAGTTAACAACAGAGTTGTGGATAGCATGGAGAAAACAGAGAGGGAGAAGCTTTACTCCCTCTTATAATAATAGAACTTGGGGCCAGTCATGCACTGAAGCTAAATACTGCGCAAACAAAACAAAGTAATTTTTCAGACACTGGAATTCACTGCCACAGGATGTTGTGGCTGCCAAATTAACTGGCTTTAAAAGAGGAATGAGTAAATTCATGGGGGATAAGATAATCAATGGTTACTAGTCAGGATCACCTCCAGTAACAGAGGCAATATAGTTCTGGAGACTGCTTGCTGGGGAATGTGAGATGGAGGGTGCAATTGCACATGTGTCCTGCTAGCAAGGTTCCAATAGGGATTTTTTTTTACTACACTGTGAACAGAACACTGGATTAGACAGGCTTTATGATCTGATTGAGTATGGTTTTTCTTGTACTCTTAATTTTTCACAGTGACTTCATGACTTGGAAGTTATACTTTTCCAAACATTTTAACCCAGTTGGAAATACTTTGTTTCCAAGTTAGCCTGGAGAAGAGAAGGTTAAGAGGTGATATGAAGGGATGTCATATTGAGGAGGGAGTTAGCTTGTTTTCTGCTGCTCCAGAGTCTAGGACCCGTAACAATGGATGCAAGCTACAGGAAAAGAGATTCCATCTGAACATTAGGAGGAACTTCCTGACAGTAAGGGCTGTTTGACAGTGGAACAAACTCCCTCGGAGGGTAGTGGAGTCTCCTTCCTTGGAGGTCTTTAAACAGAGGCTGGATGGCCATCTGTCAGGGATGCTTTGAATGAGAGTTCCTGCATGGCAGAATGGGGTTGGACTGGATGGCCCTTGTGGTCTCTTCCAGCTTATGATTCTATGACATTTAGTTTTAGCTCACATTCTTCCTCTTTTGGTAGCTTATTCCAGAAATGCTATTTGAACTGTGCTGTAATATAATTTCACAAGCCCTTTGCCATTGAATTTTATTAATAATTGTTATCAAGGTCGTCATCACACTTTCATCATATTTATCATCAAGAGTTCGCTTTTGTATTGGGTTTTACTTCTGAAATTGCCATGGTCATTTAACAAGAAAAGGAAAGGAGGAAGAATTAATGAACCTGACAGCATCCTATTTAATCTGGAGGTTTCAAAATGATGTGCAAATATCTAGAGATCAATATGTTTAACAGAAAACTGGTTTGGAGGTTTCCTCTAATTTCCTTTCACAAAGGAATGAATGCAAATTCCTGCCCAAGTGCAAATGGCAGCAGCAAAGATTGCTCTCAAGGTGAGAAAGCTGAACAGCAACCTTTTCCTGAAGTTATGAATTTTGGCTGAGAATCTGTAGAGTAGAAATTTAGGAGAAAGACTGACATTCTTAATTAAAAGTTTAGCTGCATTAAGCTGACTTGCTGCCTTTCCATATGTTAAATTCCACTGCTCCTCACTAGGTTTACATTGGCAAGTGGAGCATGAGTGCATTCATGGTTCATATCATTCATCATTTTTTCATCAAAAGCATGGAAATCCTTTCCTCAGCGTGCTGAGCAGTTTTACAGTAATACTATAAAACCCGAGAGGAGCTCTGTTTCAATAGAATTACATTAGTATCAGTAGCCTGGCAAATTTCAGAGCTGAAATTAATCAAAAGGGCTTAGAGGACCCAGTCCACATATAGTGCACAACAGATATATAACAGAGCTGGGGTTTTTTTATATAGGAAAGAGATCTGTAGCTTCCCTATCAGCCTCACTCTTTCAGAAACAGTATGAGAAAAAGATCTAATGAATTCAAAATAAATGCCATGTTTTATTTAGTGGGAAACAAAAGTTGACTCTCATGCTACATATTTTGCTTCAGGGGAGCTCTGTGAGAAATGTGAGAAAACTGAAAATCATATGTGTTTCAAAGTTTTGACAGACAAAACCAAAGCTACAATCTGGCCTACTTTTAGAAAGTTCATCCCATTTGCATGATCAGACCAATTATTTATATTGTGTATAATAACACCTGACACATTTCCTGGTACAAACCCAGAAGAATAAGCAAGAAGCACTGCTTTATGCAGGTTATCATATTTTCAACCCTGCACTCATGCTCAATATTGATTTGCCTTTTAATAAATGGATGTCAGTCTGTCTGTGCAGCTCCATGCATGCTTGCTCTCCTCCAGCATGCTCAGCCCTTGAAGAGAACAGGCTGGCATCTGCAGATGCTGCTGCTGCTAGATCAATATAACAGAACATGACATGCTTACTTGGGAGATACATTATCTACACAAGATTTTAAGAGGTTAAGAATTGCTGATAAGCAGCAATGCTTTCCGACTCCCCTCCCCTCTTTCCTTTGTCATCTAAAAACTTAGATATTGCAAACACCACAAATGGAGCCCAGAACATGACATTGCCTATGAGAATAAAATCAGCACTGTACAAAAGCATCAGCTTTTTACAAGAGAATACCACAGGTGTTGAAAACTGTGGTCACATATCCAATTTGCATCTAAGAGAGATTTCAGAATATGCTGAAGAGAGTGAAATGGTTGCTTACCAATGAAGTATGTCCAGAGCTCCATCTAGAAGCTTCTGATACACAGAAAGTCCACCACCTGTTGCAAAGGAAGCAACATAGGGATAACGTCCTGGAAGGTGAAGTCTGGAGTGGTAATGTTGAACTGTAGGGGAGCTGGGAAGTGAGGGGCTCGTTCTGCTACTAGGAAGAGTAAGGCAATCCCCTGAGGAGGAAAATGCTGGGGGCAGCAATGACATCCCATTCAAGACATTCTCCTTTCTTGAAGGGCAGAGCTATTTATGTGCATCACACCCCCAAAATAGTCTGCTGCCTCTAGGTGTGGTGGAGGATTGCCATATTTAAAGAAAGATCCAACAGTCCACTCAGCTTCAGTAAATGGAGTAGAGGAGGGATGCCATTTTGTTTTTTCCCTCAGACAGCAAAATTCCTTGAGCTGGGTCTGGAGGGTGTGATATTGTTTTGTAGCCAAATGATCACACAGACTGTGGATGAAAACAAAATAATGTAGTGTTCCCACCCAAATATTGTTAAAGATTTGTTGGACTGTTGAGACATTAAAAGAAGCACTATATTCATCTGAACCTGGAAGATTTGTTAGCAGTTAAGCCTCCTGCAGACTTAGGGCAGCAACAACCCTTGAAGGCAGACAGGAAGCAAGCAAGCAAGCAAGCCATGGCCCAGTCCTTGCTAGTCACATCATGACCACTCCACTGCAAGCACAACCATTCTTTTTGGCATTAATTTGTGGGACCTGATTTCTACCCCCCTCTCTCACCAAGATGCCGTCTTGAATCGTTGACATTTCATTTCTGCCTTTGGCCACCCAGAAGCATACGGCTGCTTGGCTCCTTTCTCACTTCCCAACTGTGCCCCAGTATGCCTTGGCATGATCCCAACCTTGCCACATAATGTGATAACCCTGCTCAGTCTGTCATCTCTTTTCCTGTTGTGTGGCTTGTTTCCAAGTTGCAGTAAAGGGCTCATCATGCTTGCTGGCCTATCAAAAGTTTTTTTCCATTTGATTCACGTTGGGTTCCCCATACGGTAGAGAACTGGGAGAGACGAGTTACAACTTTCTTTATGAAAAGCTTAGCAGGGCTGAATAAATTTTGAAACAAAAGACAAGGATACATAATCTTATATGGCATATTCAAGACATCTTTTTTCCATTTTAGTTTTTCTAGCACTGCTTTAGTGCAAAAATATTAACCATTTTATTCATCTTCTGTTTGTTCCTGTTACAATATTCATATTGTACATTATTCTGCTCTTTTTTTTTCTTTTTTGGCTTCTATCCTGCTGAAGGTTAAATAAAACTGCAAATTAGGCATTTTGCACATTTCCCTTCTGCCCATCATTGAAGTGTTCTGGAACTTTAAAAAAAAAAAAGCTAACAGAGCTGTTCATTTGTATTTCACTTACAGAGTTTTAAAAGCAAATTGCTCTTCATTCATTGATTTTTTTTCTTTTGTAACTCCAAGGATTACAGTGTTCTTTTCAGAACAAAAATCTGAAATTAATGTTAATGTTTCTGCCAAGTAGAACTTCTAAAAGAACACCACTGATTATATTGAAATGTTCCAAAAAGATATTGAAGTTTGACAATCCACTATGTATTTCCACAGTGCATTTTTAAAAGGAAGAAAAATAACCTCATAATGGAGTCATTTTACTTTCTTCCAAAAAGAATGCTATGCAACCTCTGGGTAAAATGTAATTTTCAGAGTCACATCTACTATGACAGTGTACCTTCAGGTAACTCAGGTCATAATCCTATACCCTGGAATAAATCCACTGAACTCTTTGAGGCTGGCTTCTAGGTAGATATATATAAAACTGAACTGTCAGTCTCCTCTTGTTGTTTCAGCAGTAATGGTATTGACCATTCAGAAGTACCAGTACCAATAGCAGAAGCACAAGGGTGAGGAAAAGCAGTTAAGCACAGCATTTCTGTTAGAGTGAATAGATGAAACTACATGGTTATACACAAACACCCCACATGGACTCTTAACAGCATGGCAGAGGTTACAGGTTTATACCAGTCAACATAAATCCACAAGCATGATCTGAGGTTGTTGCATGCTTTCTAGATAGAGGGTTACATCATGTTTATTCTTGCAAGAAACTGATTTTTTATTAGACATATTTGTTGAAATATATTAAGTGAAAATGCAAATGAATCACAACAAAATGGTTGAAAGAATCAAGTCTTATGGAGAAACATTCTCTGCTCTACAAAATGGAAGGTGAGTTGCAGGTAAAGCAAATGACAAATGCAACGGGTTAATGTCTTAATCTGAACTGTATTCAGGAGAGATTAGCCTAGTGGCAAATTACCTACTGAACTGGAAATTAATATTGTTACTAGTAGAAAAATGGCTGAAATTTGTTAGATGGTAACTTTTAACAACCCAGTTAATACTGTATATAAATTTATGCCCAAAAACTGACCTCCAAATCCTGGGTTGTCTTATATATTGGTCAATATGATAAAACCGATGATGGCAGCTCATTCAGTGACCAACACACACACCACATATACTTTTCTTTCCACTTGCTCTCTGTGCCTGGAAATGGGCTGCTGGAAGTAGTGGGAGTGCAGGGTGATTTTTTATTTCTATAGGAGCAGCAGCTGATCCAATCACAAACACACACACCTTCCTCCATACTTTCCCTCCCTACCTCAAAATGGACCTGAGAAGCCTCAAAGTTTTACCCTCAACTTATCCATGGGTCATATCAAAATCCGTAACTTTGGACCTAAAACTTGCCCTCAGCTTATACATGTGATTGACTTATAATCGAGTATATATGGTAATTCTCTTTGGAAAAGTTGTACCCCTGAAGAATTCTCCCTTATGTATAATCCCACATTAGGCAATTTACAATTTGATCAACATTTTGGAAAAGCAGGTTACAAATAAACTATATTATTATTATTATTATTATTATTATTATTATTATTATTATTATTATTATTATTATTA
>NC_056523.1:128791627-128829518 GCF_019175285.1 Sceloporus undulatus | reverse complement strand
CAGTGTTCAACTTGTACTGAGGCAGAAACTTCCAACCTGTAGTGGTTTTTTAAAAAATTCTCTTGACATCGATTAGATTTGTTCATTTTATTTATTGTGGAGCACAAGGCAAAATGAAAGGAAAATCCACCAATGTTTTTCTTTCACATTCTGAAATCAGGAAAGTGGAACCTTTTACTTGAAGAGAAATAAGTATTTTTGATACACTGTTATAATCCACAGAACAATCTTCATAAAGCAATTTTTCCATTGACTGTAAATAAGATAAACTTTCAATTATGTTTTTTAAAATGTATGCTTAAAAGTCTTGGGGGCTGAGGATCTTGACAGAGCCGGTGGCAAAGATGAATGAACAAAGTATAGAGTTTTCCTTTCCAACACTAGTAGTCTAAACCAGAGCTACTCAAACTGGTGACTCCTAGACCAGTCCATCAGTCACTGGCTGCTGGTCCCTAGCAATTATACCCAAGAGGCACAAATTTAGTGCTGGGATCTGCCGCATTGGGGAAAAAATAAATACTGGTCCCCCACATCAGATAGCCTGAGAAGCACAGGTTTAAACCATCCTTTCGCTGTTTGTCATGTGTGCTAAAATCTCACCTCTGGGTAGAGTAAGACAAAACAATGGAGAACTTGAGCATTTTGTACAAGTGATATTTTCCCCACACACTGTATAGAAGAAAGAGCGTTTACAGAAGCTGTTGGCAGGGCAAGGGAGAGTTAGTTGAAAACCACAATAGCAACAATAATAACTGCATTGCCATGTTTTAAATCTATTCTGATAAGTAACAGAAAAAGAACAATGTTGGTATTATGCTGATAGGATGCATCTATAGGTACACTGAGGTACACTGTTGGAGCAATTAACAATTAACATTGAATAAGAAATTTGGGAGGCTTTGTGATAGTTCCTTAGTATGAAAATAGCTAAGATGCAGCATGGTTCCACATCTTGATTTGGAGGGTTTTGTTTGTTTATATGGAATCAGCATTGAGTTAGGAGATTTCATCTAAGGATCCACAGTTTTGTATCACCCTTGCTGTTCTTTGCAGCTGAAACTTACTTAGAGACAAAGAAGCATGTGCTGAGAATAAGGTCTGATTCCCAGAAATATAAGTGGGGGAGTAAATCTCACTTTCCAGATACTGTAGTGCATCCTCATTACATGTGTGGGATGGGAAGCAAATGGTGAACTCCATTTTTAAAAAGAAATATCGCTCCACAGAAAAAACTAAGACATGATGAGAAAGAAAATGTGGTGGTTCATGTCTCTCATAGCACTAGTGTGATCAAGGTGCTGAACCTATTTGGGGGGATAGGTCCCAATGCTGTATAGTTCCTTTAAAAGTTTAGACTAAATCTCAGAGTAGATTCTCCACCCAACTCAAATGGAAGTCACCAGCCACCATTGCCCCATGTGCACCATATATGGAAGGCCAATCAACTAAGTGAGCCTATAGCCTGAAGTGGTACAGCTCACAGAACAGGCTCATCCCCTCATTTGCCACATCATAGAGAGGAGAATGAACAAAACATAGGAAAAACCATAGCAAATACTATGGGGGGGGGGGGGGGGGAGAAGGGGATGTCAGTTTCCTAAAAACACATTTTTAACATTAATTACTAAAACTAAAACACAGATCTGCAGCCTCAGATGTATGAAGCATGGAAGTATCCATGCAACAATAAGAGAAAGGCAAATTTTACAGGCCTCTTCTTTTCTTTGCATACTTCAGCCTGAAGTCTGGCAAAGAACCATTGTTTCTAAGGTTTGTCCAAGCCTCTTTCTCTCCCCCCTCCCCCCGCCTCCTCATCCTCTTCCTCCTCCTCCTCCAATCTTCATACAGCCTGAAAATCTGACATGAATGTAAACAATGGAGTGAGGACATGGAGTCTGTTAACTGAAGGCTTTCCATCCTCTGAATTACCTAGTTCTAATTAACATTAAAAAGTATTAGTGTTGGGTTTTCTCTCTCACAGTGCACTGCCATGTTCATACATACATTTCGTGTACGTATTGCCATGACCCTACACTCAAAATTCAGTGAAGCAGGCAAGGATTTCTTTGAACCCAGGTTTAAGGAAAGAAGAGAGACTATAGTTTGTTATGTTTGCTCATGACATAGCAGGAGTAGGTAAAAGCTTGGGGAGAAAGAATTCCTGGTATATTTTTGATTTTATATAATTGTTGATGAGATCTTGATGTGCAGTTAACTCTTGATGAAATTCTGTTATCTCTGAGTTGGGGATGAGCGGGGGGCGGAGGGAACCTCTCCTCTATCACTGCAAGAAAACACTCAAGTAGCTCTTTCCTCTTCTTCTCTCTTGCCCTCATCTCTCTTCCCTTTTTATTATTATTATTATTATGTTTTACTCAGGAAGAGGAACATTTCTATTCAGTTTTGTCTTTGTTAATTGCAGGCTCTGTTACTCTGGGCTCAACCTGAAAGTATCCACTTCACTAGCAAATGGATCTGCTCTCATGCTCTACCAACACTTTACCAATCAGCACACTATTCCCCTTAGGAGGGTTGAACAACTTGAAAAATATTAAAACTATTGTGTCAAAGTTCCTTCCCTCCCACTGCAGGCATGAATTGCTTTGGTCTTTCCGAATTCCCTGCACTTGTGGATTCCAAACCTGCCAAGCAATGATGTCAAGCAATCTTTTATTCCCTCTCCATCCTTAGTGCCCACATTCAGTACTGTGGCTGTTTTGCCCTCCCCCTCCCACCAACCCCACTGCTCTCTGCAGCTGAAATCCCAGTGTATTCAAAAGCTTCAGGCTGTTCTGAGTGGCCCACATTAGTTGGGCATGTTTCCTTTCTATGAGATGAATGAGGTGGGCACACAATACATCTGCCTCCCACAGACACTCTCTTAGCTGAAACACAAGGGCTTGCCCTCGCAGAGGGACAGAGTTTAGAGAGCATAAACAGGGTCACTGTATATGGCGCCAATTATTCCATGAATTTCAAATTTTGGCTTCTATTGCTGTATTCCTGAGGAGCTCATCTTTCAGTTGTAGACTTCATAGTTCCAAATATAACATTTAATATGCAAAAGCAACATCTGCTAAAAGCTCTGACAGTGGGGAGACACAGGGGGGAGGTGTCTCAAAGGAGTTTCCAGTGAGCAAGGTTTTTGCCATTTCCATCTCTATCATTCTCCTCTCTCTGTACACAAAGCACATTCTCAATTGCTTTACTGCACTTACCCTGCCCCCCTCACCTGATAGTATCCCCACTGCTCTTTCCCTCTGCACTTTAGGACAGAAAATAGCATGCTTAACTTTAGTGTGGGTGGCACTTTCTTATATAAGCTATTACTGCTTCTGCGGTGCTGAACAGAGTTTGCATCTCATATATCAAAAGGGATTCAGCATTAGATCCCCCCTCTATAATTGAAGCACATGCAGCATTTAAAAAATATGCATAATTCATCCTGTTGATTGACAGCAGAAGTAAGTTAAATACAGAATAAGAAATTTATAAAAATATACATTTGGGAAATAGTTCTAATGTGAATGTGAAGAGCCAACAAAAAGAAAAATGTGGGAAAGAGGAAACTTAGAGCTTTTAAATGTAGCAGTGGAGAAGAATGCATGAAGTCAATTTTAACAGAAAGGGAAATGAAGAGTGTCTAAAGTGAGTTGAACAAAAAGGAAAATGTGTAAAAATTGGATAGGATTTGGAAGGGGGAGGACAGCAGCCAAATGTGAAGAAAACACAATGTAAGGTACTACACTTAGGTCGGGAAAATGAAATGCACAGATATAGGATGGGGGACACCTGGCTGAATGAAACTACGTGTGAAAGGGATCTGGGAGTTCAAGTAGACCACAAGTTGAACATGAGTCGACAATGTGATGCAGCAGCTAACAAGGCCAATGCAATTTTAAGCTGCATCAATAGAAGCATGGTGTCTAGATCAAGGGAAGTAATAGTGCCACTCTATTCTGCCCTGGTCAGGCCCCACCTGGAATATTGTGTCCAGTTCTGGGCACCACATTTTAAAAAGGATGTGGAGAAGCTGGAGCGTATCCAAAGGAGGGTGACTAAAATGGTGAAGGGTCTAGAAAGCATTCCCTATGAAGAACAAGTTAGGTAACTGGGGAAATGGAAATGGAAAGGAGAAGCCAGGCATAGTCAGACACGCATTCTAGATTTTAGGAGAGTGGATTTTAGTAAACTTAGAGAAATACTGGGAGTGATTATATGGTCAGGAATACTAAAAGATAAGGGAATTCAAGACGGATGGGACTTTCTCAAAAGGGAGATACTGAAGGCACAATTTGAAACAGTTCCAATGAGGAAGAAAAATCGGAGGTGTCTCAAGAAACCAGGATGGAAGACTAAGGAACTTTCAACTGAGCTAAGTTTTAAACGGAACATGTATAAAAAATGGAAAAATGGGGAAATCACCAAAGAGGAATTCAAACAAATAGCATAGCCTGTGTAAGGGTAAAGTCAGAAAAACTAAAGCGCAGAATGAAGTCAGGCTTCCTAGAGAGGTTAAGAAAAATAAAAAGGGCTTTTTTGGGTATGTCCGCAGCAAAAGGAAGAAAAAGGAAATGGTAGAACCACTGTGTGGAGAAGATGGCTAAATGCTAACAGAAGACAGAGAAAAGGCAGAATTACTCAATACTTCTTTGTCCCAGTCTTCTCAGAAAAGGAAAAGGATGCTCAACCCGAGGAAAATGGAGCAGAGGACAGATTAGGGGAATTTCAGTACAGAATAAGTAAAGAGATAGTAGAGGAATATTTTGTTAATTTAAATGAATATAAGTCTCCAGGATCAGATGAACTACATCCAAGAGTATTAAAAGAACTGGCAAATGTAATATCGGAGCCATTGGCAATAATCTTTGAAAACTCCTGCAGAACAGGAGAAGTCCCAGCAGACTGGCGGAGGGCAAATGTTGTCCCCATCTTCAAAAAGGGGAAGAAAGAGGATCCAAACAATTATCATCCAGTTAGTCTGACATCAATACTAGGAAAGATTCTAGAGCAGATCATTAAACAGAGAGTCTGTGAACATCTAGAAGGCAATTCCATAATCACAAAAAGTCAACATGGGTTTCAGAGAAAGAAGTCATGCCAGACAAATCTTATCTCGCTCTTTGATAAAATTACCAGCTTGGTAGATGAAGGGAATGCTGTGGATATAGTATATCTTGATTTCAGTAAGGCCTTTGACAAAGTTCCTCATTAAATTCTTGCAAACAAGTTTGCTAAATGTGGGCTAGACAAGGTAACTGTTACATGGATTTTTAATTGGTTGACTGGCCAAACTCAAAGGGTGCTCAACAATGGCTCCTTTTCATCTTGGAGAGAATTTGCAGATGACACCAAACTAGGAGGAGTAGCTAATCCTCCAGAGGACAGGATCAAAATTCAAAATGACCTGAATAGATTAGAAAGCTGGACCAAAGCTAACAAAATGAAATTCAACACGGAGAAATGTAAGGTACTGCACTTAGGGAGGAAAAATGAAATGCACAGATATAGGATGGGGGACACCTGGCTGAATGAAACTACGTGTGAAAGGGATCTGGGAGTCCAAGTAGACCACAAGTTGAACATGAGTCAACAGTGTGACGTGGCAGCTAAAAAGGCCAATGCAATTTTAGGCAGCATCAATAAAAGTATAGTGTCTAAATCAAGGGAAGTAATAGTGCCACTATATTCTGCTTTGATCAGGCCCCACCTGGAATGTTGTGTCCAGTTCTGGGCACCACAATTTTAAAAGGATGTGGAGAAACTGGAGCATGTCCAAAGGAGAGTGACTACAATGGTGAAGGGTCTGGAAACCATGCCCTATGAGGAACGACCTAGGGAGCTGTGGATGTTTAGCCTGGAGAAGAGACGGTTAAGAGGTGATATGATATCCCTGTTTAAATATTTGAAGGGATGTCATATTGAGGAGGGAGCAAGCTTGTTTTCTGCTGCTCCAGAGACTAGGACCCGGAACAATGGATGCATGCTAAACCAAAAGAGATTCCTGACAGTAAGGGCTGTCCGACAGTGGAACACACTCCCTTGGAGTGTAGTAGAATCTCCCTCCTTGGGGGTCTTTAAACAGAGGCTGGATGGCCATCTGTCAGGGATGCTTTGATTTGGATTTCCTGCATGGCAGGGGGTTGGACTTGGTGGCTTTTGCAGTCCTCCAACTCTATGATTCTATGATTCTAGGAAGGACCTTTTCTCTATGGCAGTGGTAAAGTTTTCCCTTGGGACCCTCATCCCTTTGTATCTACATGTGGATGTCGCACACACACCTCCACTTGCCGTAATATATGAATAAAAATATTTTGTTTATTTAATGTGTGTATTTCTTTTGCACATTCATGTATATTCATATTTTAGCATTTAATGAGGAACTAACATTGTTCAAATTGGAACAGTTTTGTTTAAATAAATTCAATTTTTAACTCAATGCATGTGTAAATTTTAATAAAAAGTTTGGGAAAAGGAGGAAAAGGGTGAGGAGATATCAGGGCCTCTAAGTCTTCTCTCCCCCTTTAGAAACTGTCACCCCCTCCCCACCCCGCCTAGGGTCCCGCCCCATCATTTGAGAACCACTGCTCTATTATGTTCAAGTCTGCAATGCCCTCCAAGTCAGAAATTATTTGCATCTCCTTCACCAGAAAATGAAGATTCTGACAGCTTTTTAATGTGTTTTATTGCTGCCCGTTTTAATGTGTAGTACTTTTTATCCTTGATGTTGTTAGCTTTATCTGATTGTTTGTGTGCATTTTGTTTCTTTTCAAGTGTTGGTTGGATTACACTTTTTATTGCTTTTAAAAGCTAATTATTGCATTTATATTTTATATTGATAATGGTGCTATTATGTAGTATATCACTATGGGTACCTATAATAAGGAAGATAGAGGTATAGATGCAGGTATAGATGTATACATCACATTGCTATCATCATTACCAGAACTGTCCCAAATGATTGCATATTTGCAAATATTTGCATCATAGTCATCCCTGACTTTAAATAAGTTTGTTTTTTCTATGTATTTCCCTGTCATACAATGATAAGCCATTCAATGATGTAAGTTTTGGGACTGTGATTATTTTGTTCAGAGAGCAAAACACTTACGCTTTGGGTCTCTCTGTGTTATGTGTATATGCACAGTAGATCTGTGTATTTGCAAACGAAATAGCCTTTGTCCTCTCAGATGTTAAGCCTATTGAATGAAGCCCAGTGTTTGCTGGTATGCACACCTGTGGGAAGGGGAAGGAAGGCGAGCCTTTGTTTTTAATGTATGAGGCCCATTTGCTGATCTGAATAACCTCACCAATCCATTCACACCTTTGTCTTTCTTCTCCTATGTCTGAGGTCTCTTTTCCACATCTTTGTTTTTACTTGTCTAGTCACACGTGTTCTGAATAGCTACTCCAAGCCATTCAGCAGATCTGTATGTGTTCCTGTGCTTATGTGTTTGAAGGGGGATAGGGTGGGGAAAAAGAGGAAAGAAGTCTGATAAGCTGTGACAAGTTGAACAAAACAGACTTCTGATCTTTTTTCTTTTTCTTGAAAGCATTATGGTTTCATGAACATTGTGCATAGTCCAGACAAGCAGGGCTTTCAGAAATAAACTGCCCATATCTCTTTCACCAAATAGTTTCAGGGCTAAGTTCCTGAATCTTGGACTGGTGAATTATGTGCCTTCCAAAAGCTGGTTCAAAAAATGAGAAATCACTACAACCTGAAAAAGCTGCAGAACCCATTGTATCTCTCATTGGAAGACGGAAGGAGTCAATTCCATGTGGTGGTCAAATTCTCCTATAGTTCAATTGGCACAAATTGGGGCAGAAAAAATGGGGGCATTTTGAAACTGGAGCAATTTCTTTGCCCAAAGAGTAAGTTACAACTTTAACCTAATACTTGAGGTTCCTCTACACCAGCCAGAATGCTCCATGATGGCCCTGGAGCTGCCTGAATTTTTATCCTTACCTCTACACTCTGTAGCAATGCCAGGTGGCTGTCCACACACATGTCCCACTGTGCTGCCTGGCATCACCACCGCTGGCATGAACCACTCCCTCTGAGGTCAGAAATGAGGTGCCCAGTGTCAATCATATGGCTGGGTGCCTCGTGAGGGAGCAATTTGTATCAGCAGCAGTAGCACCAAGTGGCACAATGGGACCTGTGTGTAAACAGCTGCTCTCCATTGCTATGGAGTACTCCAGGTTTTCCTGCAAAATTCACAACAAAAGGTGAGTTTTAAAAATCTATTTAAGCAGGGATAGACTGGATTCAGTGTGGAACTGGCCTTCTGTTGTGAAGTCTGCCGTCAAATCATGCCTTTGGCCCTGCATCATGTAGACAGGTCACAGTGAGGGCAGAGGAAAATTATTTTAATTGTTCCATGTAGATATGCCCAGGGTTTCTTCCAATATGTTGCCCCCCCCCGAGAAGAAATCAGACCAAAATCGATGCTTAAAACAGCAGTACATCTGCCTGCTTCAGACTGAACACAGTGCTGTCTGTAGTTTGAATAGGAACATGTTAGTACAATTCCTCATCACACTTACAATAGCAAATTAAGTCCCACTTCCACACTCCCAACTGCAGCCTCCCATGACTTCTTTCCTCCTCTTGAGAATTTTCCAGCTCCTAAACAAAGCCATTTCATAAACTAATTAGCACCTCAGCTTTACAAATGGTTTTATTTAAAAATAATTAAGCAGCGTCAGAAGGCTTTTCACCTTGTACTTTGAGGACTTCCGGCTTGGATAAACTCTGGGAAGTAGACTCCAGGCTTCAGACACTAACTATGATGAGATAACTAGTTCTTTTGCTATATGACATATAGTAGAAAGAAAGATAAGTACTGTAGATATTGGAACCAGTTTAAAACCAAGACTTCAAAATGTGTCCTTTCGTCCAGTTTACAGAATTCTTCCTCCTCATGGCAAAGCCTGTGTTTCTCTGTACATAGCTCGTAGTCCAGTGTTTTGCACATGCAGAGTGCAAGGCTGAATCCAAAAAACCTCCATAGTTACTGGAGACATTTTCTTCAAGGATTGTAATGCTAAATTGTGTGTCATATGAATGGATGGATAGATGGATGTATACAGTAGATCAGGAATACATTTTTTACCTTCACTTCTTATTAGTATAACATGTAATACCAGTTCCTGTTAGTACCAACAGATATACCATGTCTTGCTCCTTTACCAGTACCATAAACATCTGTGAGGAGACAAATCAGATGTTAGAAGGGTGTGCTGGTTATGTTTGTGCTTGACTCTATTTGTGTTTCCTTGTTTTTTAACCACTACCACCAACACAAACTTGTATGTAGCTATAAAGAAAAGAAGAAAAGTGGGAAAGGCAGAAGGGTGTATAGAGGTTAAATGTAAAGATTTGTCTCTGCAAGTAATTTTGAATATAAATAGTCTGAAAGCCAGACAGGAAATCTTCAGTCTTAGGATGTATCCACATTACACAATTACATCAGTTTCATACCACTTTAATTGCCTTGGCCCCCTACTATGGAGTACTGTGAAGTAGTTTTTTGAGACATTTAGAATTCTCTATCAGAGGGATCCAAGGAGTGCAACAGAGAATCCTAAATCCCCTACAAACTACAATTTCCAGGATTCAATAGGCTGGAGCCATGGCAGTTAAAGTGGAAACAAAATACTATAATTGTGCAGTGTGGATGTGCCCTTGGGTGCATTTACCCAAAAACATACATCTCTGAACTCAGTAATTCTGAGTAAACACACAAAAGATTGGCTGGGAGAAGAAAAGCATCTGTTGATATGCACATACAGTAGTGGAAAGAAATGAACAGACCTGTAGTTTCTTTCTGTCACACATACCTTTGCATGCTTTTCTGTGTGTGATTGGCTTTGTCATGTCCCGATAGTAGCCTTCCTTACAGTAATGGCAGTGGCGACCTGCTGTGTTGTGTCGGCAGTTAAGGCAGACACCCCCACTCTTGCGACCAGATAATTTGTAGAGTTCCATATTAAAGCGGCACCTTCTAGCATGCAGGTTGCAGTTACAAGCTGAAATGAAAGGAGACAAAAGCAGAGAGGTTGCTACTAGTGACTTTCCTATAATAGATAAGTTTGCCCTTGGCATCAGTAATACATGTTGGGAATATACTTGAACAGACCTGGGCATATCACAACAAGGGCCAGGGCATGACTTGTGGCTGGAGGCTGGAACTCAAATATAATCACAGTGGCCTGTTACAGACAGCCAAAATAAAGCTGCTTCGAGTCACAGTGGAGTATGGTGTTTCATGATGCATGCGTCCTAATAGTCAGAAGCCAAACCAAAGCCAGGCTCCAGTCCTTAGGGCTGGAGCGTGGCTTTGGTGCAACTTCTGACTCTTAGGACACATGCATCATGTGAAACACCATACCTCCACTGTGACTCGAACAGCTTTATTTTGGCTGTCTGTAACAGGCCATCGAATAGAACAGACAGCAGACAATGTAACGAAGAGCAAGTATTGCATGGCCAAACCACAAAACAGTTTTTGTGAACTAAAAACAATGGATGGACAAACAAACACCCTCCCACACCACACACACACACATACCTGGGCCGTGTAGAAGACCTGAGGGGAATTTGTGTTCTATGGCTGATCTCACATGTACAAGTCCTGATGTTCTGTAGCTCACTAAGGTGTCGAGAAAAATGTTTTTCCTCCTCTCCATTATACATATACAAGGTACTGGGGAGTCAAATAGAACCAAAGTAATCCAAGATTATCTGTGCAGTCAGTGAGTAACATCATTCATCCTCTCACCACTCCATGCCATTAAAGATTTCAAAGAAGTGGTACATAAGGTAAGTCACATTTATCTGATTTTTGTGAACTTGAGGATTTCTTGTTGAGCTTCACTACATTCAGAAGCTCAATTTCCCCCCATTTCCAGAAGTTGGAATCAACAGATTGAAGATCCTTTGCTGCATTAATCCTCTAACTCTGTAGATGCCTTTGCCTTGGAGCAAGCATACCAAATACAGTTGCTACTTTTGGTGGGGAGATATCACAAAAATATTTCCTCCTTCTACCCTATACCTCTTAAGTTAGGTATCAGGTAGGGATAGTGAAGCAAAGCATCTTTGGTGATTGTTCTTCCATTTTCTTCAATCCTTTAGTTTTGTTTCTTGGTCAAGCCTTAACATGAGAATATAAGAATTTGAGGACTGGCCAATAATATTCCTGCTTTCACAAGACTTAGCTAGGTCTTAACATTTATATAATTCATGAATGATTCAAGTGCAGCGAAGGCTAAATAGTTTACCTTTACCTTTTCCTATATTGATTGTGTTATTTGACATGAAATGTTTTCACAAAGTTGAACTAGAATTACCTTCTGCCTACTGTTTTGTCTTAGGAGCCACTTAAATTTACATCAACCTGATTCTTCAGAAAAAGAATGGGCTGGTATACAAAGGAGGCGAGCCATTTGTTTGACATCAGTCAAATGAAATCATAAGCCCTGACGTTATCTCTATGTTGAATTAGGGGGACTGGCAGAAGGGGTGGTTTTATTGCATGGTCTATGTGGTGCATTTTATTTCCTTTCCCCTATCCTGTGAAGCCTGCTAGGTGTTGCATGGATGTGCTTTAATTCTAAAGCAGAAAAAAGGAAGCAATTTGAAACAAGAGTTAGGTTCATTTTATTTGCTATTCAGCAAAGGAAATGCTACCCATTTAAAGGTAATAGCTGGTTCAGGCACAGGAGGTGGGGGAGGAAATATATTGGGACTTGGCCAATAAAAATGTTTTTTCCTACAATTAGAATGGCAGGGAAGAGTTATAGATCTCAGACGTGACTCAAATGTGAGTCACTTTCTCTTCCCACCCCCACCTCCTCCAGTGGGATGTCATGCTGCACTACTGCCTTACTCTTTGCCTAGTTAGAGAGGCCATGTAAAAGCCCTCTGTTTGAAAGGATCCTCTTTTTAAAGTCCTGTCCAGTCTATAAGAAAATAGAACATAGGGCTTTGAATTTACCTATTAAGAGCGATACTGTGGTTTCCATTTACTTAGTCACAGGCTTCCAACTGTGGTGAGCCATTTTATTTCTGTGTGTAAATATGTTTTATTTTATTTATTTGTTTAATCAACATTTCATGATTACTTTTCTCCCCTCTCCCCCTTCCCAAAACAGCATTGAGGAATACCTTCCAATCAAGTTAACAATCTTTCGGAGTGTGGAAAATATCATTAATTATATTTTTACTTCTTCATACTTCATTTTACCTTCCACTTTCTTAATCAGTTTCCCATTTATTTTTTCATTATTTCTTATTGCTTCTTCCAATTTATTTATAAATTGCTAAATATATAGCATGTGCTTCAGTTGGTCAAATTTATGCTCTCTTTGTCCTTGGGGAGTACATGTGGCTACATAGCCCTGTACCTAGGGTTGCCTAAGTCAGGACCTCCAAACTGGGACAAATGTAGGACAAATTTTAAATGTAGGACACATTATTAAAATGAGGAGGACATGTAAAAAATGGGTATTTTTAAAAAATGTTATATAAATGCGGAGGGGGCCCGGCCTTGTCAGGAGGGGGGGCAGGAAGGGCCAGGAGCCTTGCTGAAGCGAGGCTCCTTGGCCCGGCCTGTCCGAGGGGGGGGCCAGGCAGGGAAGGAATCCTCCCTCAGGGAGGCTTTCTTTCCTGCCTGGGCTCCGTCCCTGCCGGCAGAGCCAAGGTGGGAAAGAAGTCTAGCCCAGCGAGGCTTCTTTCCCTCCCTCAGCTCCAGCGAGCCAAAGAGGCAGCAAGCCCCCCCCCCCACCAAAGAAGAGAGGCCTACACAGGCCTCTCTCTTTCCCCCGCCACTGCTGTTGTAGACTTGCAACAAAGCCCAGGAGCTGGGGAATCCCGGGGCGGGGGCAACCCAGGGCAGGACCATGCGGACCGCCCCCAAACGGGAAGTCCCTCCCACAGCGGGATATGGCAACCCTACCTGTACCCTCACCACGCTCTTCCATTTCATTTGTTCAACCAAACATATTGCTTAGTACCTTGTAGAAGAGGTTTATAGACCTAACTGGTTTAAACAACCTATTTATTCACAGCAAAACAACAAACCATATATTGACTAGTCAGATCTACAGTGCTAAGATCTATGGACTCCATTCCAGGTAAATAACCATGACTAAGGAAGGTTGTTGCATGTTGAAGGATTGTAATATTTGTGTGCGTATGTGTCTTCAAGTCGCCTGTCAATTTATGGTGACTCCATATTTTTCATATTTAGTCTATAATATCTCTGCATCGTGTATGCATTTGTACCCAATGCCACTTAACTTTTTCACAACTCCCACACTATGGTAAATGTCCCCTCTTGTTTTACATATTTCCGACAAACATTGAAAGTTCCCTTAGACATCTTGATATTTCTCATGTGTTCTGTCCCCTGATACTCATTTTATAAATTCTCTTTGAGGTCATAGTATAAATTTCAAACCTTTTGACCACATCTTTTCCCACTGTTGCATTTGTACAGTAGAACCAAAAATTTTGGCCCACTTCTCATACAATCCCTCACCTTGTCTTTCTGTGTCATATTTCACAAAAAAGTTTTTCCAATCACCTGTTCCTAATTTGAACTAATTGCAGTTCAAACTCAGATTACATTGCTCCGAACATTATTTTTGTCCATCTTAAATCTTTCAAATAACTCTAATATGAAAGTCATTGGAAACCATAACTTTACCTCAAAAGCTGGGTTTTTTGGTTTGTTTTTGTTTCATAATGTATTCTTCTTGGCCATTCTAGAAAGGTAAGCGCTCTTTTAACCCCCTGCTAAGGGTCCTAAGACAACAAGAATTGTATGTTGTTTCAAAAATAACTATGTGAAGATGTGAATGAATAAAAAAATATATATAATGAGATGTGAGAAACCAATCATCTATGGACAGGGAGAATCTCATTGGTAAAAACAAATGTTTTACCTAGAATGTTGTTCCTGTTTCATACCGTACCGATACTGATAAGTGATTTACTGTACCAATGGCAGAAGGCTTTATGTAAGTTTTTTCAAAGTCAAATCCTTTAGGAATCAGTGATATATTGCTTCTTCCAACTATCAGGATCTTCCAGTTTGCAAAATGGAATTACTTCTACAATGGAAGCAGGAGCTTATCCTCAAACAAAAACAAAGAAACAAAAACAAAAAAACAAAGTAGAATAAAATGTTGACAACATCTGGCCCCAGAATTAGTAGTCTTCTTAATAGCATCACAATTTCTCTTACTCTTATGGAAGCATTCATTCTTCTCTATTCAACTGTAATCTTTGGCAATTCTGTTTAGTCCGATAGTCCTTTAACCTCTCTATGGAGATTTCTTGTTGTTTATTAAAGAAGAATAAAATCCATGACATATTTTCTGAATCTTTCACCATTTCCCTCTTGTCATTTTTCTCTCTTTTCAAAATCATAGGCCCATAATATCCCTGGTTTATCTGCAATTCAAAATGCTTTTGTTTTACATACTTCCACGTTTTTCTCCACTCATCCACCATCACATTGTAGTGGTCTCTGTAATCTTAATTTGATTACCAATTTAAGTTTTGTTACTTTTTTCTATATCTTCTCCAAAATCAATAAGTTTTCTCCTCTCTCTCTTTTCTTTCCTTTTTAAAAAATAACTGCTGCATTGATGAAGCATCTTCTCATGACACGTTTACTCACATCCGAAACCATTCTAATTGCAGTACCTTATCCAATTATTTTCCCAAAATTCCTTTATTTTTTTCTTACAGCCAGTTCTTAACTATCTTTTCATTTTGCAAGACAAGTCTCATTTAATCTCCACCTAACATTCCCCCTGCTTTTAAAAAGAACTAATGCAACTGAGTTGTAATCTGAAAAGTGGTAATACAAATTTTTAACTTAGTAGCCAGAGTTTTCAACCTAAATCATATCAATTTTTAAAAAAAAAGATCTATGCATATAATAAAATAATATCATCCCTCAGGTCCCATTTTTATATCTCCATGTATCCAACAACTCCAGATTTTCCTTAGTTCAATTTTTACCTCTAATATGTCTTACTTTCTTCCTGAAATTCTATCTTTTTTCTGTAGATACCATTCCATTCCAATTTTCATAAGACGCTAATGATAAATCCAAACAGTTTGCCATAAAATGTCAGTCTGTCTTTGTCAGAGGACACACCTCCACTACAAGGGTCTTTATCCCTGCAATACAATCTGGACCGCCACATACCTCCCGTTATGTCAACCAACACCAATTTAGGCCCGCAAAGATTTAAATACAGACGCCAATTTTTCTTCTTCTGAGCCATGAAGATGAATTCTTTCCCCACTTTTTACATATCAAATATTTAGTATCCTTTTTTTTAATATGGGTCTCTGAAGACAAACTATATTCTAGCTTTTTTTCTCAAATAATAAAATATCTTCTTCCTTTTTTGTGGAAAACGGCTCTATTAATTTTCCAGGTAGAGCATTTGTAATCCATGGTCAAATCAACTATTTAGATAAGTCCCCACCACCTCTAACACATAGTAATGTTGTATCTGCTTCACCCTGAGTGAGATTGTGATCTTCATTTTTGATCTTGATCTTCCCATCCAATGAGGTTTGTTCCTTTTGCAGTTGTCCTTTCCTGTTGAGTGCATCTTTCTTATCTTCTTGAAATTATTCCATCTCTTTTATATTTTTTTTCAGAATTACTACTTTCTAAACTGAACCAGTAAAAAAATTTGTTCTTTAAAAGTAAAACTCAATCCTCCAGATTTTCCCAACTGAATGAGATCTTCTCATTTCAACTTTTCTGCAAGGAAATTGTATTTTTTTTCCCTCTTGCACAAATTTTCATAGGTATTTCATGCAAAATATTATCTCTCTCCCAGCCACCATCAGTTTACTCACAAAATGAAGATTTTCACACGACATCGTTACATTGTTCCTTTATCGTCCCAAAGTGTAGTGGAATCGTCATAACAGATAGATGATTCCAAAAGATTTTCACATGAGGTTGTTAGTGTTCTTAAAACGTTGATATATCAGAATTCAGCAATTCAACTGTTTTGAAATCGTTTTGTATCATTATTGCTGATTCTGATATATCAACGTTTAAGAACACTAACAACCTCATGTGAAATCTTTGGAATTGTCTGTCTGTTATGACGATTCCCATACCTTTGGGTGATAAAGGAACGATATAACGATGTCGTGTGAAAACTTCATTGTTCTGAAGAATCAAATCACTTGTGTTTTTTTATAAAGCAACTATCACATCTCTTCAAAAGTTACATACCTTTACATATCTGGAGTGTTCTATAAATTCTATCCATCTCAAAACTATCTCCTCCTTTCTTTTATCCAAGAAATTTCCCAAGGTATAGCCAATTTTTTCCTCAAATATTTTCTTGTGGCTCTCGAGAATTTATCTAAATTTTTTTTAAAAAAATACTCTTTTTCTCTCAGGTCCAGTAAAGCCCATACCATCCAGAAGTTTTCCTTAGTTTATTGGTATGATCTCTAATGCTTCAACTTGCTTTATTATTATTTATCGCTTACTTCCTGAGCCAATTGTCTGACATTTTTTAATCTTTGACTTCTCCTGTTTCAGGTCTTGATTTAGTTTGGTTAATTTGTTTGTTTGTTTTCGATTTGTTTCTTCTTCTCATTGTTTCATCATCTTCTTTCTCATCTTTTTATTCCTTCATTAGTCAAGCCTTTCTATGATGTTATTATTATTATTATTTTATATTTTTTTAGTTGTTATCAACGATAGTGTTCTAGCTCATTAGCTTTCCTTGCTCAGTAGCTCTGGGTCTTAAATGACATTGTAAAAACACTTGCAGATTTATTTTTATTGTGGCCACTTGGTACAGGATTTCCCCATAAAAGAATTTTTGTCTGCATTCTTCTGTCTCCTAGATGTTAGTGCTTTACAATTAACTCTCAGTCATTTCAATCTGCCAGCAATGAGAACACAAAAAGTTTTTTGCTAATCTCCTGCTAGCAAACATAACAACTTATTTCTTACCATAAGAAAAGTCTTTATTCTTAATAGTAATTCATTTTCTTCTCAATAAGAATTATCATTCCTTTTAACTTCCAAAGGAAGCTCCTTATATGCTTTTGAGTTACAACTTCTGCTAAAAAATAGCGTTTTTCCCATTTTTCCTGTATAAAATTTCTTAGTCAATAGTAGGAAACTTATCAAGGCTGGTAATTCTACTACAGATCATAGCTTTATTCCTTAATCAGAAGTTGAATCAAACTTAAAAGTTTTAAAGGGGGGCCTAAAGCAGATGGGCCAAAAGAGCAGCTCCGGATGATTCGGGTTGTGTTGTGCAGATGGTCACACCCCTGGAGCAGCCACGAAGTCCTCTGGGGTCACCCGCAAAAGAAGTGGTAAAAATCACTTCTGCTGGCACTTGTTTTGGGACTATTGCCAGCAGCCCACTTTGGAGCGGCTATGTGGTCAGTTGTCCCAGGACGTTGTGGTGCAATGCAGCTGCGTCTGTTTCACCCGAGTGAGTAAGCACGCATAGGCGTGTTACAGAGCGCTGAAAAGCAGCGCTCTGCCTGCGCCATCATTAGCTGCGCGAGAAGCCCAGCGGCCAAACCGAGGCTTCCCGGCGAGCTAAAAAGAAGTTCAAATGCTTCTTCTTGCTCATGGAAATGACTGCTGAGCGCCAATGGGCACTCGATTGCCTCATTTTCGCGAGTGCTACATGCGGTGCTAAGCGTCCGCACATAAAAATGGCCGCGCCCGTGTGTATAGGCCGGCCATTTTTACGCCCTCGTCACTGCTGGGGTGGGCCAGTATGGAGCTAGGTCCTCCGGCCAACCTGCATGTGACGGGGTGCGCCGCAAAGCCTTGCGGAACAGGCCTTAGAGTCCATTTAAATCTCTTGTTCAACAGCAAGGACAAACTGGTTTGTCCTGCCCCTTGCTCCACTATGGCAAACTGTGCTCACGGTCTGTTGTGAGGTGCAGAGTATTCTGGAGTTTCCTTGGAGATCCCTTGCAGAACACCACCTCCCCCTACCCGAAATCAGGGGAGAATATGATCGGCAGATTCAGCCCCTGGCCAGTGGCACACGTAAACTACCCTTTGTGTGACATCATGTGTTAGGCACCCACCCTCATTGTGCTGCCTTGACGTCGTGACCTCATGAATTTCATAGGGTTTTCTTAGGCTAAGAATCTCAGAGGGAGGTTGCAATACATTCTTGAGTAGTATATCCTCCAGCACCTGGTATTTGTTGCCGTCTCCCATCAGTGTACATAACCCAGGTTGGCCCTGCTTAGTTTCCAAGATCAGGCAGGATCTGATGCCTTTAGGGTATTTAACAGGTATATTTATCTTGGATGAATTCTGCCCCACGGGTTACGACCAGATCAGCTGTGCTTAAAGTAGCTCACTGAAATTAATGTCCCATTCTATTCAAACATAACTAACAGGCTGTACAGGTGGCGGTAAGCACTGGCTTGGGCTGTGTGGGAGCATGGCATTTGGACAACGCACGTCCTGAACCCCCCCAAAGCTGGCATATGTCACCCACCTGATCGCACAGCGGGTGTGTTAATTTAATAATAATAATTTGTTTATTTATATACCGCTGTCCGGGAAGAGCCAAGGGCTGATAAGACAGCTAGTTTTTCAACAACCAATCCCCCCAGCACAGCAAAGTCAGTGTAGCTACTCAGTCCTGGAGAGTTGCAGTAGCTTTACCAAAAGGGTTTACCAGAAGAATTGTCAGACGGTCCGAGGTTCAGGTAACAGTAGGCAGGTAGATAAAGCGTCCAAGGTCAAGTTTCCGGGTAGTCAAGACAAGAAGCCAAGGAGCCGAGACAGAGTCTTTCCTCTAAAAGAGTCAGATATCCACTGGCAAAGAACCACACCATGCTCCAGGTGCTTAAGAAGGCAAGGAGCTGGCTTCAGCTGTGCCTGATTACGAAGACGCTTCTGTAAAGCCTCCAGATCTTCGAAGGCCCTCTTTTTCTGCTCGACGCTCATTGAGGTAGGCACACTGCCCAGATCCCTCCATGTCCACAGCCTCGGCACCAGCAAACTTGACTGCTGAACCTCTGGAGGGGGCCATAGACTCTGCTCCAGCAGACTCGGGCCAGCTCTGGCTCCTATACAGGTTCAAGCCCCTGGGGCTCTGGCTCCTCCATTATAGGTTCAGATCCCAGAGGCTCTGCTCTCATCCTCTGAGGGTCCTCCAAGCCATCTTCCAGGCTGGGCATGACAACCGCTATTCCAAGATCATAGCGGTGAACAGCAAGTAAGCTAATTAGCAAGTAAGCTATTTATAGTGCTTCTTGGCACAGCGTTCATACACCGCATGCCAAAAGGAGTGCAGAAAAAGTGCCACCGTGGCAGCAAGGGTGCCCTTTTCCCATTTTACCACTTCTTTTTGGCTGGAAAAATGCCAGATTGGGCCCATGGCATGCGGTTTCTGCGTCCCCAATCCGACACTCAAGGGGTGGTGGCCAAGCTGCTCCTTCGGAGTGGTCGTTTCGCCTCTATGTCTCAATCCATATGTTTTCCATTTTTTAAAAAAATACAAGCTGTTGGTTATCACCTTTAAAGCCCTACATGGCTTGGCCCAACTTATTTAAAGGATCGCCTACTTCCATACAATCTGCCCTGTGCTCTCAGGTCCTCTGGGGGAACTTACTGCAGCCTATAAAGACCAGATTGACTGCAACCTTCCCCAGAGGTATTTTCTGCAACCGCTCCTACCTGTGGAATGCCTGCCGGATGAGGATCCATCAAATCACCAATTACAGATAGCTTCAAGAAAGCTGTTAAGATGGATCTCTTCCAGAGGCCTTTCCAGAATAATTATTTGGCCATGTAGCGACCCCTGACATATATCTATGAATTTGCCCACTGTTATTGTTTAATTGTTCATGTCATTTTAACCTTAAACTGTTTATTTTTTTTAAGGGGGTATTTGTACATATGGTGTATTCATTTAACATTATAAGCCACTTTGATTGTTTTTACAAAAAAAGCGGATGAATAAAAGTCTTATTTATTTATTATTTATTAAAGTGACAATCACTTTAAATAATGCTGACACTTGAAAAATAATGGCCATTCTGCTATCTTTCCATTCAACGTGAATGCAGTGTCTGAGGCCCCTATTTCCCACTTTCAATAAACTATTTCTATTCAGAATTTCTATGCATTAAATTGCACACAGGAATTAAACCGTGTTAGATCTGAAACCACAAGTTCATTTGAGCAAATGCATGTCATAATTCTTGATAGTTAAAATAAGTCACGATGGCCTGTTACAGACAGCCAAAATAAAGCTACTTCGAGTCACAGTGGAGGTATGGTGTTTCTATGATGCATGCGTCCTAAGAGTCCAGAAGCCACACCAAGCCACGCTCCAGTCTTAGGCTGAAGTGTGCTTGGTGCGACTTCGGATCTTAGGAGCATGCTCATTGAACACCATACCTCCACTGTGATTCGAAGCGCTTTATTTTGGCGTCGTTGTAACGGCCTGAGGTTAGATGAAATGGAAAGATGTTCAACTATAATCATAGGGTTTTCTGAAAGATGCTCAGGCTACATTTGTAGTCCTCTAAATACTAACAACGTCTGCTTTTTTCAAATGAAGTGGGCCCTTGTTATCCACTGGGATTGGTTCCAGAACCCATCATGGATACCAAAATCCAAGGATGCTCAAATATCCTTATATACAATGCAGTAGTAAATGGGTGCCCCTTATATAAAATGGCAAAACCAAGGCTTGCTTTTTGGTTTTTTAAAGAAAACACTGGATAGGTTATACATGGTTGAGTTTGCAGGTGCAGAATCCATGGATATGGAGGGCTGACTGTACCTCCTTTTTCAATAAACTCTTTAATATTTTTTCTGAGATGAAAGCAACCATTAGGGTAGAAATTTGTAGTCTTGCACAGAAGCTCTGCCATGGTCTATCTCTCTCTTCCTTGCCTGGCTGATCTTAATGAATCTTTCCCATGGGATTTTACCCAGATATTACTTGGTCTATTATTAGACTCATCACAACTCTAGATCCAAGTCAAGCACAGCTTTTCCTCTGCTAATTTGCCAGTTTCTCTCCCACTGTTTTAATGTCACTTTTCCTTTATGTTGCTCCCTGTCCCCCATCCCCCCAACCCTGCACTCCTTTACTTATAAAACTATTGACTCCTAGCAGAATATTTCACAAATAATGTATCTGTTGAATACAACAAATTTGGAACAGGGCCTCTGCCTATAGTTGAAAAGCCAGTTCTTCAGTTTGGCAGAAAACTTCGGCTGCCTTCATATCCCTTGTCAACCCATCCCTCCCCCTTTGCCCAATTTCTAATCCTGGGCTAAATTTGGAATGTAGCGGCATAGCAGCAAAGGGCCCTGCTTCTTTATCACCAAAGCAATCATTGAGAAGTTGTTATACTGTGCCAACTCACTGGGGTTTTTGTTTTGTCTGGGGATCTGCCACTATTGTTCTATCACACATTACAACACATCCTAACCATTTTAGATCCAGAGCAGATGCATACATAGCTATTTATTCCCTGCCCTCATCATGCACCTGTTTGCTGAAACCAAGTCCAGCAAATCACACTACCCATTGGAAATGCAGTTCAGTTAGGCTCTAATTTCTTTAGGGGGGTGAGGTGGGGGTGAATGGATTAGAAACCATTGTCTTCACCCTGCCTCTGAATGTCCAACTTCTGAATATCTTGTTGCTGGGATGGGTTGGCCTCCAGCCAGCACTCACTGGCAATTACTCTCATTAGCCTGTTGTGCTTTGTGATGCCCAAATAGGAGAACTGCTTGGCTAAGGAAATACTCTTACCATTCTCTCCAACCCCCACCCCACCTCTGGCTTTACAGTAACATCCTAGAATGAATGAACAAGTGAATGAATGAATGAACTGTGCCAGTAGGTTTAATATGGAAAACAACTCAAGAGCAAAAGTGGATGGAAGACCAAGAGGAGCAATGTATCCTATCACTCCCACCACATACACAATGGCCTTATAGAGGGAACTTTGGGGCTTTCCACCTTAGCAGCTGAATTTTGATGGCTCTGGTTAACTTTTTGGTGTAGAACAACTTTTTGGTATGAAGTGTGCATACATTCAATTCCTCCAAAGATGGAAAATCCACAGAAGCCTGAAAAAATAGTTCTAGGAAGTTGGAACAGCTTGCTTTGGGGGAACTCAAGTATATAACTTACATGAGCAAGCACCTTACGAGGCTTCTTTCTTCACCTTCATGACATCTCTAACACCTCTGGATTCTTTCTTGGATACCTGGTAAATCTTTCACCCACTACTACTACTTTGGCAGTACTATCACTTTCTGGGCAATGGTTGGCTACGTTTCCATTTAGACCTATTTTTTATTTTATATTATTTTGTAAGTGTGTGCTTTACAACTGAGGAAATGAAAGGGAGGAAGGGAAAACTAAACAGCTCATTTAATACCTTTGTCACCTTCCCACAAAATTGATTACTGGAGGAACAGGGGTCTGTGGGTCAAATAATGTTTTTCCGAGCCCACTCCCAGCTCACCAACAAATGATTTGCTGGCGGAACCATTAAGCTGAGCAAAAAATTTCTTTCAGACAAATCCTTCTCTCATCCTTGTGATTGTTATAGGACTTGCAGGGCCCAATTCTATTATTTGCAAGGGCAGATGGAAACGGATTCTTGAGACAATGCATCAAAAGACAAGGCTCCCTTAATTTGTGAAAGAGAGAGTGTGTGTTGAGGGGGTAACCATGTAGCCCCTTATGATTTCTATCAACACAGGCCCATTGATATTTCCTAACAGTACAAAAGAAGTCCTCATTCATCCAGATCAAGTTTCAGGAGTGGGTAGGGAAAATGAGGATGGACATATTCCATATCTTCTACATTTCTGTTTTCTTCTCTACTATGTAACCTTCAGATTCTGCTGGACATTTGTAGGCAGATTCTTTAATTTAAAAACACAGAAAGAATAAACTGGCCTGTAGTTAATTCAGAAGCCAGATCTGATGCAAATTTACCACATGAAACCCTTATTGCAGTGGTGGGGTGGAGGGTTAAAATGCCCCGGGGCTCTTTGAATGTTTACTTAGAGTTCAATAGGAAACCACTTGGGAACAATTTGTCCACTTAGATATCCATCTATGCAGTCATGGTCTTATCTGATTCAGATCACTGTTGCAGCTTTCTCTGGCTGCAGCAGCAAAGCAGACATCTCTCTCCGTACAGAACTTTCCCATCTCTTAAATATTCTGAGGTATTTGTATCCTAAAACTGTTGCTGGTTGTTCTTTCTAATTACACAGGTTGATGTTATCCAACTACACATGCGGAGTTTCCAAACTGTTTTATGTCATAATGAACAACAGAGCCTTTTCTTTTCTTCTATTTTTGCAGAATCATCTTGTAGCACAGCAAATCCTGAGGAATCCTGAGGCAGTATACTTTCCCAAATTCACAGCAAACAAGGAACTGCAGCCTTATAATAAACTGCACCTTAAATCCTGGAGCAGGAATGGTATTACTCAAAAGAAAATACAATCTTTCTATTCAAAATAATGGCCATGTACATTGCATCATGCCCAAACCAATTTAGTGTTTTTCTGAGGGCTGTTACTTTAAGGACTGCATCCTACCAGTGAAGTTCTGAATCATGCCCTAAATATGTTGGCCCTTATGGGTTTTAGAGCTATAATGTACTGCTTACAACTAGGAACAGAACTAATTCTAATGTTCAAGGTTTTCGGTGACTGAAAGACATTTCACCCTTCTGAAAGAAGATAATACAAGAAGATTTGCCCATTTATAGCATATATACTTAGTAATAGCAATATAAATAAATGAAGTGCAGAAACATGTGGCTCTTCATATTTGAATTCCCAGTATTCCCTACCACTGGCCGCACTGCCTAGAGTTCTCCAGGCCAGCAGTCCAATGAAATTTGGAGGGTTATACGTTTTCTCAACTGAGCTATGAAAACCTACTCGGTAATCTTGCCAAGAAAACCCTGTGATAGGCTTGCCTTAAGGTCACCATAAGTTGGAAATGACTTGAAGGCACACAACAACTCAACATCTTTTCCACTCCTGCTTTATAAGGTTTAATACTGAAAGTCATGCATTAATTAGTCCCTAACAGAATGCAACACAGTTTGATAAGAGCTATCTGGATAGATTATCCCTACCCAGTCAATCAACTCCTAGATGTAAATGAGAATTTTTCATTCACATTCATGAAGGCAAATACCTGCATAGGGACTGTAGCTACAACCAATTAATTAACACAGAATATTTAAAAACTGACTTTGAATATATCTACAGTTGTACCCATCTGCTACTACTTTGAGGCCCAAAGCTCCATCCTGCAGAATCCTGTCAGCTGTAGTTCAGTGAGGCATTTACAATTCTCTGGTGAGGGAGCTCAGCTGCTATAGCTGAGGTGAAGTGAGCTACAGCAATCTCACAATGAACTCACATTGCATTGTGAGTGTCTCTCACCAAACTATGAATCCCAGGATTCTGTAGAATAGAACCATCACAATTTAAAGTGGTATCCAACTTCAATTCATATAGACACAAACTCTCTCTCTCTTTCTATGGTACAATTCTTTGATCCCTTGAAATCTTCCAAAGCCACCTCATTCCAAAGAGATGTAGAGTACTGTTTCCTTATAGATGGATGTATAGCAAGCTCCCAGAGAACAGAAAATGAAGGTGACTTTGACTGACATCATTTTATGATGATGGAGATATTGTAGTTTGTGTCAGAAAAAAATCTCCCTTGTCAAGTCAAAGATGGACATTAGCACACTAGAGCTGGCATTTTCACATAGTCAGCTTGGCAAAATCATTACTTTCCCTCTGCCTGGTCTCTTGCCTCGTGCAAGAGAAACAGAACACAGTGTGAGCTCTTTGGGAGCACTTACTGGGTCCTCCTCTTCTTGCCAATGAATTACAAACCACAGCTCAGCCTCTTGATGTGCCAGACATGCTAACAGAGGCTTGACAGATTGTAGCTCTTGGGAAGCACTGGTTTTTTCCTCAGAGGCATTGCTGGCTCCAGGGAACAGTTGGCAGGTCAAGCTGCTTGTTTCTGCCCAACAGAGCAAAACCAAGTGTTTTTGCTGCTGTAGTATAAAGATTGGCGAAAGATCCTTGATCTCCAGTTTCCAGTGTGGAGCTTGGAGGAGGAGGAGGTGGTGGATGGGTGGGTGGGAGAAGATTTGTTTGCCCAGGATAAGGATCATTCAAGGGCTGATTCTCCTGCTGTGAAAGTGTGTGCATGGGGCGAGGGTCTCACAAGCAAAGAGAATATAGAACAATGAGAACCATTATTTAGGTTTCATGGTTTTCTACAGACATCCAAATGCGGTTGATTATCAGAGATAAAGGGACCAGCCATTCACTGTGCTGTGGTAACTTCTCTGCTTAATTTCTGTGTATTTATCTATCTGCCCACTTTCATGGATTCCTCTTGCCCATTGCAAAAGAGTCTGGGTGACAATGAGTATGTCAGAAACAGATGGAGATTTCAAACCAACAAGAAATATGCATTTCCTGTCTATCCTTTGGTCACTATGATCCTCTATCCAATGACCACATGAAAGGGGAACCATAAATCACAATGTAGACCTTTACAGTGTGGGCTTGAATGTATTTTGAAGGCAGCGATGGCATTCATAAATTCCTCATTTAAATTTGGAAACTTCCAAAATATTAAAACATTTTAAAATGCATTTTTATTTACATTTAAAATGGATCACAGTCACATACGATAATGCTCCAGTGTAGCAAAAGCAAGGAAATAAAAACACAAAAGTAGGGGAAATGACCACATTGATCACAATGCTCTATAAAACCAACCAAATGTCCAAATGTATGTCCATTTGTAAATTTTCTCTATACATCACTCCTTCAAATGTTTCAAGTGTTGTTAGATCTTTTTTCCATTGGATCACAGGTAGAGAAAAATTACCCTTCCAGAAACAAAATATCAATCTTTTAGCAGTCAAAAGGGCATGAAAAATCCACTTCTGTTGGCTGTTTTTGAATTTCTGAGAAACAGGTAAACAATTGAAAAGAACATGCACACCTTTGAATATCAAGGAAATTTCAAAACCCAGATTTACTTGTGTGATTACTTCCACCCAAAACATAGCTGTTATGAGAGAACTCTAAAATATATGAGTCAAGGAAGCATTAGCAGTACAGTCAACCTTCCATATCCAAGGGGGATCCATTCCAGACACACGACACCCCCCCCCCCACAGATACCAAAATCCGCTCAAGTCCTGTTGTCCCTAATGGCAGCACAATCACATGGCTGCACCACAATTAGGGACAACTGGAGAAAGGTCTGGGGTGGAAAGATACAGCTAAGTGTCATCAGCGTACAGATGCTAGGAAAAACCAAAAGAACTAATAAGTTTTCCTAGGTACAACGTGTAAAGAGAGAACAGTAGGGAACTCAAAACAGAGCCCCGGGGAACTCCAACAGATAAGAGAACAGAAGACGAAATCTGACCACCTGTGATCACTGCAAAAGATCTGCCGGACAAATAAGATTTAAACCAATCAAGAACCGAGTCCAAGAATCCAAGGTCAGACAGTATATCAACTAGAAGACAGTGATTCATGGTGTTGAAGGCCACAGACAAATCAAGAAGAATGAGAACGGAGTAAAGGCCACTCACCTTGGCCTACAAAAGATTACTGGAGATCTTTGTGAGGGCCGTATCTGTAGAATGCTGAGTGTGGAAACCAGACTGAAAGGGATCTAGAATGGAGTTGGCTTCGAGAAACTCAAGACAGTGAGAGTAAAAAACCCATTCCAAAACCTTAGAAAGAAAAGGAAGAAGAGAAATCGGATGATAGCTGGACAAAGAAGAGGGGTCAAGAGAAGATTTTTCCAGAATTGGGGAGCGCATGTTTAACGTACAAAGGGAAGAAGCCCGGAGAGAGAGAGAGAGAGAGAGAGAGAGAGAGAGAAGCGAGGGAAGGAAAGAAGGGGCTATAGTGATTAGAAGATGAGGGGGAATTTGTTGGGAAATGTAGTTCTTTCTTGAGGATCGTTAGAAACTCAGAAAGTAAGCAAGATTGTTTAATCTCACTAGCAGAGCTTACTCAGCAGAAAAAATGATGATGGGGCAAGCAGGAATAAAACTTTATCTAACTCACTCCTCTCCCAGCCACGTGTCCCCAATAAAAACACACACTCACTTGGTTAAAAGTGAAAAAGAAAATAAGTTTACTTACAAAATCATGTGTATGAAGAGATACACAGGTCTAGCTTCATGTTGCAAGAAAAAAATGAGGTAGAAAAGATAGTCTCCATGCATCTTAAGAGAGATGCTCTCTCAGCCTCTTTTCAGCTCCAGGCATAGGCATGCTGATTAGTTGGTAAGCAAGTTTAGTAATGGAGTCTCATCTCTGCTGCTTCTTCACCCAAGAACAAAGGTAATTAAGTGGTCTCATGGTAAACAGGAAGTTAGGAGGGGGGAGTGAGAAGGAGTTTATTAGTGGGGCAATAAATACCATAGACATGCATTACTAGAAGATCTTAGCATGCGAAGTTGCTATATGCCAACAGAATTGGATCAAGAGAACAGGTTGCAGGTTTGGAAGAGTTCAGCAGTGTAGAGAGTTCGTCCAAAGAAACAGGAGGAAACACAGATAATTTTTTATTTGAAGGTGCCAGAAGATTAGTGGTGGAAGACTAGGGTTGCCATAGCTGGGGACCTCCAAACCAGGACGAATGTAGGACAAGGTTTAAAAATGTAGGACCTTTTTTTTTTTAATTTCCTACACAGGAAATTTTTTAAAAAAGGTCCTACATTTTTAAACCTTGTCCCCCCCTCCTTCCCGGCTTGGGAGGAAGCCTCGGCCTGCTCCCAGGCCGGGAAGGAGGGCGAGGGCCACCTGTCATCGCGGCAATCGCCGCAGTGGCAAGCGGCCTCCCCCTCCTTCCCGGCTTGGGAGGAAGCCTCGGCCTTGGAGCCGCCGCGGGGACTGAGGTGGCCGCGGTGGGCAGGGCCGTCCCGGTTTGGGCGCCAAACTGGACCGGGACCGGGATGGCACCACCCAAACCGGGACTGTCCCGCCCCCCGGCGGGATATGGCAACCCTATGGAAGACAAACCAGGAAGATACACACACACACACACATCTATATATAACCCAAAATTAGGCAATACTGTGAAAATAAATGGTCAGTGGATTTCATCAAAAGCTTTCTCAGCATCTAAAGCAGGGGTAGGCAACCTTTTTGAGCCGGGGGCCGGGTTGCTGTTCCTCAGACATCTGGGGGGCCAAAGCCGGGGGGTGGAGCTTCCACCCTCTGGGGCGGAGTCGCATGCCAGGATGGAGCTTCCACTATCCGAGGGCGGAGCCACATGTCAGGGCGGAGTTTCCACCTTCCGGGGGCGGAGCCGCATAATAATAATAATATTTGCAAGAAGCTACTAGGGCCGGCAATGCCATAACACAGGAAAAATGCATGCACACTGTCTCAACCCAGAAAAAAGCAAGCAAGTCCATGTGGGGGGATTTTGCAAAGAGAATACCAAAGGATAACAACAATAATAATAATAGCAATATTTGCAAGAATGGAAGTGACTAGGCAAGGCCACAAAACAGCAAAAAATGCATGCCACTGTCTCAACCCAGAAAAGAGCAAGCAAGTCCATGTGGGAGGATTTTGCAAAGAGAATACCAAAGGATAACAACAACAATAATAACAGCAATATTTGCAAGAATGGAAGCGACTAGGCAAGGCCACAAAACAGCAAAAAACGCATTACACACATCCTACCATGTTAGATCCAGAGCAATACAGACATGATATTTATTCCTGCCCTCATCATGATGCACCTGTGGCTGAAACCAAGTTCCACAATCACACTACCCATTGGAAAAGGCAGTTCAGTTAGGCTCTAATTCTTTAGGGGGGTGAGGTGGGGTGAATGGGATTAGAAACCAGTGTCTTCACCCTGCCTCTGAATGCCACTTATGAATAATAGTGTGCTGGGATGGGTTGGCCTCAGACCAGCACTCACTGGCAAAGTAATCTCATTAAGCCTGTGTGCTTTGGGATGCCGCAAAGATAGGGAGAAACTGCTTGGCTAAGGAAATACTCGTACAATTCTCTCCAACCCCCACCCGAACCTCGGGCTGTAAGTAAATCCTAGAATAATGAATGAACAAGTGAATGAAGAGAATGAACTGGCAGTAGGTTTAATAATGGAAAACAAATCAAGAGCAAAAGATGGATGGAAGACCAAGGGAGGCAATGTATCCTATCACTCACCACCAACACAAAGGCCTTATAGAGGGAACTTGGGGCTTTCCACCTTAGCAGCTGAAGGATGAAGTGGCTGGTTAAATTGTGGGGTAGAACAACTTTTTGGGATGAAGTGTGCATACAGTCAATTCCTCCAAAGATGGAAAAAGCCACAGAAGCCTGAAAAAAATAGTTCAGGAAGTTGGAAACAGCTTGCTTTGGGGGAATCAAGTATAAATATACATGAGCAGACACCTTACGAGGCGTCTTTCTTACACCCATTCATGACATCTCTAAACAACTCTGGATGCTTTTGGATACCTGGTAAATACTTTCACACACTACTACTTGGCAGTACGTATCACTTTCGGGCGAATGGTTGGTTAGTTATCCATTAGACCTATTTTTTATTTTATAGTTATTTTGTAAGGTGTGCTTACAACTGAGGGAAAGTGAAAGGGGGACGGGAAGAAACAAACAGAGCTCATTAATACCTTGTGTCAACCTTCCACAAAATTGATTACTGGAGGAAACAGGGGTCGTGGGAGGTGGTCAAATAATGGTTTGACCAGAGCCCACTCCCAGCTGCACCAAACAAAATGATTGCTGAGCGGGGGAGACAAACCATATAACGTGAGCAAAAAATTTCTTTCAGACAAATCCTTTCTCATACCTTGTGATTGGTTGTATAGGACTTGCAGGGCCCAAGTCTATTATTTGCAAGGGCAGAATGGAAAGGAGATTCTTGAGACAATGCATCAAAAGACAAGGCTCAATTAATTGTGAAAAAGAGAGAGTGTGTGTGAGGGGTGAACCAGTAGCCCCTTATGATTTCGATCAACAACAGGCCATGGATATTCCTAAAAGTAGCAAAAAGAAGGTCCTCATGCATCCAGAATAAGTTTAGGAAGTGGGTAGGAGAAATGAGGATGGAAAATTCCATATCTTCTACAGTGTATGTTTTCTTTCTACATGTAACCGATCAGATTCTGGCTGGACATTTGTAGGGACAGATTCTTTAATTTAAAAACATAGAAGAGAAAAACTGGCCTGTGATTAATTCAGAAGCAGATTGCGAGCAAAGTTTACCAACATGAAAACCCTATTGCGATGGTGGGGGGAGGGTTAAAATGCCCGGGGCTCGTTTGAAGTTACGTAGAGTCAATAGGAAACCAATTGGGAAACAAGTTTGGCCACTGAGATATCCATCTATGAGTCTAGGTCTTATCTGATTCAGATCACTGTTGCAGCTTCTGTGGCGGAGCAGCAGCAAAGCGAAACATCTCTCCGGACGAAAACTTCCCATCTCTAAATAATTCTGAGGAGTTAGCATAAAAACTGATTGTGGTGTCTTTCTAAGTAACAGAGTGAGTATCCAAAAACAGGCGGGAGTTTCCAAACTGTTTTAATGTCTAATGAACAAACAGAGCTTTCTGTTCTTCTATGTTTGCAGAATCATCTTGTAGCACAGCAAATCCTGAGGAATCCTGAGGCAGTAATACTTTCCCAATTCACAGCAAACAAGGAACTGCAGCCTTATAATAAACTGCAACCTTAAATCCTTGAAGCAGGAATGGTATTACTCAAAAGAAATACCTTTCTATTCACAATAATGGCCATGTACATATCATCATGCCCAAACCAAATTTAGTGTTTTTTTCTGGGGTGTTACTTTAAGGACTGCATCCTACAGTGAAGTTCTGAATCATGCCCAAATATGTTGGCCCCTTATGGTTTTAGAGCTCTAATGTATGCTTACTACAACTAGGAACAGACTATTCTAATGTTCAAGGTTTTCGTGACTGAAGACATTTCACCCTTCTTGAAAAGAATAATACAAGAAATTTGCCCATTTATAGCATATACACTTAGTAATAGCAATATAAATAAATGAAGTACCAGAAACATGTGGCTCTTCATATTGAATTCCCAGTATTCCCTACCACTGGCGCACTGCCTAGAGTTCTCAAGGCCAGCAGTCCAATGAAATTTGGGGGGTTATAGTTTTCCCAACTGAGCTATGAAAACCACTCGGTAATCTTGCCAAGAAAAACCGCTGTGATAGGCTTGCCTTAAGGTCACCATAAGTGGAAATGACTTGAAGGCACACAACAACTCAACATCTTTTCCACTCCTGCTTTATAAGGTTAATACTGAAAGTCATGCATTAATTAGTCCCAACAGAAGGCAACACAGTTTGATAAGAGCTATCTGGATAGATTATCCCTACCCAGTCAAATCGAATCCTAGTGTAAATGAGAATTTTTCATTCAACATTCATGAAGGCAAAACCTGCATAGGGACTGTAGCTACAACCAATTAATTAACACAGAAATTTAAAAACTGACTTT
Source organism: Sceloporus undulatus (assembly GCF_019175285.1). NCBI lineage: Eukaryota > Metazoa > Chordata > Lepidosauria > Squamata > Phrynosomatidae > Sceloporus > Sceloporus undulatus. The sequence continues at coordinate 128,797,876 of NC_056523.1, read as the reverse complement.
GAATATATCAGACAGTTGTACCCTCTGCTAATACTTTGAGCCCAAGGCTCCATCCTGCAGAATCTGTCAGCTGTAGTTCAGTGAGGCATTTACAATTCTCTGGTGAGGGAGAGAAGCTGCTATAGCTGAGGTGAAGTGAGCTACAGCAATCTCACAATGAACTCACATTGCATTGTGAGTGTCTCTCACCAAACTATGAATCCCAGGATTCTGTAGAATAGAACCATCACAATTTAAGTGGTATCCAACTCAATTCATATAGACACAAAACTCTCTCTCTCTTTGATGGACATATCTTTGATCCCTTGAAATCTTCCAAAGCACCTCATTCAAAGAGATGTAGAGTACTGTTCCTTATAGAGGATGTATAGCAAGCTCCCAGAGAAAGAAAATGAAGGTGACTTGACTGACATCATTTATGATGATGGAGATATTGTAGTTTGTGTCAGAAAAAAATCTCCCTTGTCAGTCAAAGATGGACATTAGCACACTAGAGCTGGCGTTTTCACATAGTCAGCTTGGCAAAATCATTACTTTCCCTCTGCCTGGTCTCTTGCCTCGTGCAAGAGAAACAGAACACAGTGTGAGCTCTTTGGGAGCACTTACTGGGTCCTCCTCTTCTTGCCAATGAATTACAAACCACAGCTCAGCCTCTTGATGTGCCAGACTGCTAAAGAGGCTGTGACGATTGTAGCTCTTGGGAAGCACTGTGTTTTTCCTCAGAGGCATGCTGGCTCCAGGGAACAGTTGGCAGGTCAAGCTGCTTGTTTCTGCCCAACAGAGCAAAACCAAGTGTTTTTGCTGCTGTACGTATAAAGATTGGCGAAAGATCCTTGATCTCCAGTTTCCAGTTGGAGTTTGGAGGAGGAGGAGGTGGTGGATGGGTGGGTGGGTGGGAGAAGATTTGTTTGCCCAGGATAAGGATCATTCAAGGGCTGATTCCCTGCTGTGAAAGGTGTCATGGGGGTGAGGGTCTCACAAGCAAAGAGAATATAGAACAATGAGAACCATATTAGGTTTCATGGTTTTCTACAGACATCCAAATGCGGTTGATTATCAGAGATAAAGGGACCAGCCATTCACTGTGCTGTGGTAATTCTCTGCTTAATTTCGTGTATTTTATCTATCTGCCCACTTTCATGGATTCCTCTTGCCCATTGCAAAAAGAGTCTGGGTGACAATGAGTATGTCAGAAACAGATGGAGATTTCAAACCACAACAAGAAATATGCATTTCCTGTCTATCCTTTGGTCACTATGATCCTCTATCCAATGACCACATGAAAGGGGAACCATAAATCACAATGTAGACCTTTACAGTGTGGGCTTGAATGTATTTTGAAGGCAGCGATGGCATTCATAAATTCCTCATTTAAATTTGGAAACTTCCAAAATATTAAAACATTTTAAAATGCATTTTTATTTACATTTAAAATGGATCACAGTCACATACGATAATGCTCCAGTGTAGCAAAGCAAGGAAATAAAAACACAAAATAGAAGACCACATTGATCACAATGCTCTATAAAACCAACCAAATGTCCAATGTCTGTCCATTTGTAAATTTTCTCTATACATCACTCCTTCAAATGTTTCAAGTGTTGTTAGATCTTTTTTTCCATTGGATCACAGGATAGAGAAAATTACCCTTCCAGAAACAAAATATCAATCTTTTAGCAGTCAAAAAGGGCATGAAAAATCCACTTCTGTTGGCTGTTTTTTTAATTTCTGGAGAAACAGGTAAAACAATTGAAAAGAACTGCACACTTTGAATATCAAGGAAATTTCGAACCCAGATTTACTTGTGTGTATTACTTCCACCCAAAACATAGCTGTTATGAGAGAACTCTAAAATATGAGTCAAGGAAGCATTAGCAGTACAGTCAACCTTCCATATCCAAGGGGGATTCCATCCAGACACCGACACCCCCCCCCACAGATACCAAAATCCGCTCAAGTCCTGTTGTCCCTAATGGCAGCACAATCAATGGCTGCACCACAATTAGGGACAACTGGAGAAAGTCTGGGGTGGAAAGATACAGCTAAGTGTCATCAGCGTACAGATGCTAGGAAAAACCAAAAGAACTAATAAGTTTTTCCTAGGTACAACGTGTAAAGAGAGAACAGTAGGGAAACTCAAAACAGAGCCCCGGGGAACTCCAACAGATAAGAGAACAGAAGACGAAATCTGACCACTGTGATCACTGCAAAAGATCGCCGGACAAATAAGATTAAACCAATCAAGAACCGAGTCCAAGAATCCAAGGTCAGACAGTATATCAACTAGAAGACAGTGATTCATGGTGTGAAGGCCACAGACAAATCAAGAAGAATGAGAACGGAGTAAAGGCCACTCACCTTGGCCTACAAAGATTACTGGAGATCTTTGTGAGGGCCGTTACTGTAGAATGCTGAGTGTGGAAACCAGACTGAAAGGGATCTAGAATGGAGTTGGCTTCGAGAACTCAAGACAGTGAGAGTAAAAAACCCATTCCCAAAACCTTAGAAAGAACAAGGAAGAAGAGAAATCGGATGATAGCTGGACAAAGAAGAGGGGTCAAAGAAGATTTTTCCAGAATTGGGGGAGCGCATGTTTAACGTACAAAGGAAGAAGCCCGGAGAGAGCGAGAGAGAGGAGAGAGATGAGATAGAGAACGAGGGAAGGAAGAATTAGTGATTAGAAGTGGGGAATTTGTTGGGAAATGTAGTTCTTTCTGAGGATCGTTAGAAACTCAGAAAGTAAGCAAGATTGTTAATCTCACTAGCCAGAGCTTACTCAGCAGAAAAAAATGATGATGGGGCAAGCAGGAATAAAACTTTATCTAACTCACTCCTCTCCCAGCCACGTGTCCCCAATAAAACACACATCCTCACTTGGTTAAAAGTGAAAAAGAAATAAGTTTTACTTACAAAATCATGTGTATGCAGAGATACACAGTGTAAGCTTCATGTTGCAAGAAAAAAATGGAGGTAGAAAAGATAGTCTCCATGCATCTTAAGAGAGATGCTCTCTCAGCTCTTTTCAGCTCCAGGCATGGCATGCGATTAGTTGGTAAGCAAGTTTAGTAGGAGTCTCATCTCTGCTGCTTCTTCACCCAAGAACAAAGTAATTAGTGGTCTCATGGTAACAGGAAGTTTTAGGAGGGGGGATAGAAGGAGTTTATTGTGGGGCAAAATACCATAGACATGCATTACGAAGATCTTAGCATGCGAAGTTGCATATGCCAACAGAATTGGATCAAGAGAACAGGTGCAGGTTTGGAAGAGTTCAGCAGTGTAGAGAGTTCTCCAAAGAAACAGGAGGAAACCACAGATAATTTTTTATTTGAAGGTGCCAGAGATTAGTGGTGGAGACTAGGGTTGCCATAGCTGGGGACCTCCAAACAGGACGAATGTAGGACAAGTTAAAAATGTAGGACCTTTTTTTTTAATTTCCTACACAGGAAATTTAAAAAAAAGGCCTACATTTTTAAACATTGTCCCCCCCGTCCTTCCCAGCTTGGGATGAGCCTCGGCCGTGGAGGCCGCGGCGGGGCTGAGGTGGCCGCGGTGGGCAGGGCGGACCGGTTTGGGTGCCAACCGGACTGGGACCGGGAGGGCACCACCAAACGGATTGTCCCGCCCCCGCGGGTATGGACCCTATGGAAGATCACACACACCACACCTCTGTATAACCCAAAATTAGGCAATCTGTGAAATAATGGCAGTGGATTCATCAAAGCTTGTCAGCATTAAGGCAGGGGAGGCAACCTTTTTGAGCCGGGGCCGGGTTGCTGTTCCTCAGTCTGGGGGGGGGCCAAGCGGGGGGTGGACTTCCACCCCTGGGCGGAGTCGGCTGCCAGGGTGACTTCCACTATCCGGGGGGCGGGAGCCCACATGTCAGGGGAGTTTCCACCTTCCGGGGGCGGAGCCGCAATAATAAATAAGACAGTGGTACCACCCTCGGATACATACCCAGGTACAAACTTTTCGGGAACGAAAATCCCATAGGGAATTATTGTTTCGGGACGAATGTTTTTTCGGGTACGAAAAAATGTGCTGGATTTTCGGCTTGTTCGCAGGAATAGGCGGCTTTTCCATTCCCCAAACTTTTGGTGCTTTTTGTCGGAGCTTTTTACGCACGGAATCGGGTTAATCTCAACTGTTGGTGATTTCGGCATTTTGGGTCGCACGGAACGGGCTTCATTAGGCCTAATGGACAATATCGGTACGAAGGATCGGGTAACGAACGGGTGCCACGAAAACATGACTGTCGTAAAACCGAGGCAAACCATGTATTTGCAAAGAAAGTACTAGGATACCGGCAATGCCAGAACAACAGGACAAGCAAGGAAAAATGCAGACCAAAACACCACTGTCTCAACCCAGAAAAAAAGACAAGCAAGTCCATGTGGGAGGATTTTGCAAAGAGAATACCAAGGATAACAACAAATAATAATAGCAATATTTGCAAGAATGGAAGCGACTAGGCAAGGCCCACAAAACAGCAAAAAACGCATGCCACTGTCTCAAACCATTTCTTTCTCCTCCCTTCCTCCCTCCCTCTCCACTCCCACCCTCCCACCTCTCTCTCTCTCTCTCTCTCATCCCTCTCCCTCCTCTCCCTCCCACCCCTCTCTCTCTCTCTCTCCTCCTCCTCCCCTCCCCCCTCCCCTCCCTTCTCTTCCTCTCTCCTGCCTCCTCCTCCTTCCCCGCCCCTCCATTATAGGAGGAAGGAGGAGGGCGGAGCCAGGAGGGAGGTGGGCGGAGACAGGAGGAGGTGGGCGGCGCCCATTGGAAGGCCCAGTGCGGCTGCTGGAGCCCCATTCAGGCTCCGGTGCCGCATCGGGCCCCCCAGAGGCCCGGTGCGGCTCCTGGAGCCCTGTTTCAGGCTCCGGAGGCCGCATTGGACCTCCTAATGGGCACCGCCATTTTGCCCTTCAACATGGCGGCGGAGCGAACCGAATGGCGGCGATTTCAGCGGCAGGAGGGTCCGGGGCCGGCAGAAAGGCCGTGGCCGCACTGGCCCAAAGGAGTTGCTGACCCCTGATCAAAGAAATAATAGCTGGTTGAGTATGAAGCAATCAAATCCACAACCATTGAATATTAACGCTCTCTGCCTGTCTTGATAATGCTATAGGTCAGGACTTAGATGAAAGACTTTTTGTAATCTATTAGCAAATATTGGTCAATATTTTGATATCAGCATTAAATAAAGCTATAGCATGGTAGCTAGTTCAGCAAGTATGGTCCTTACAAAGTTTAGATATGAGGGGAGTATAGACATCATTTAAGATGAAGAGATGGGAGCCAGATTGTAAGATAGCTTGTAAGTTGGAGCAGTCTTGGTGCTACAACTGTGCAAAAGTTTTGTACTATTCAGCTGGAAAACCATTAGGACCAGAAGACTTTCCATCTCTCATACCTGCAATAAGTTAATAATTTCCTCTACATGTAAAGTTCCAGAAGAAATTGTTGTTTATAATACACTAAGATGAAGAAGGTCAATATGAGAAAAGGAAGTTCTCCATATCCTGTTAGTGAATTTCATTACGAAGCTATAAAGATCCACATAAAACATTAAAAAATGTAGATTTTATATGTGGGAAATGAATATAAATTACTGTGAAGTCAAAAAGTTTCACGCCTAGCATCCATAGCTCTTTCTGGAGTTTTAGGGCTATGAGGCCATGTTCTAGAGATTTTTTTCCCTGATGTTTCACCAGCATCTGTGGCTGGCATCATCAGAGAATGTCGGCATGGAAGAGAGTGGCGTATATATACTGTTGGTTGAGAGGAAGTGACTTACATGTTAATCTGTGAATTTCTGTTGTGTGAATGGCAAGGCCTCAGAGTGTTTTTTATTAATGATCCGTTGTCTGGTGGGAAACCCCCTCACTCTGGGTGGTTTCCATCTGCATGAGCTGGGTCCTGATTTTGGGTGTTTTTCAGGATTGGTAGCCAAACTTTATTTACTTAAGGGTTTCTTCTTTCCTGTTGAAATTGTCCAGGTTTTATGGATTTCAGTGGCTTGCCTGTGCATTCTGACCTGATTTCCAGAATGTCATGTTTTCAAACAGCATTTTTATGCCCAGGATGGTTTATAATGTGTTCTGCTACTGCCAGTGTCTCTCGTGACAAACACCAAAATCAAGACCCAGTCCTGGAAATGAAAACCACCCCAGGATCGGGGGGGGGGGGGTTCTCAGCAACAACAATGGATCATTAATCAATTAAAGAGGACCTGAGGCCTGCCGATCAAAACAGAAT
>NC_056523.1:128774870-128791602 GCF_019175285.1 Sceloporus undulatus | reverse complement strand
AACAGAATAATACAGATTAGTATGCAAATCACTTCCTCTCAACCAACAGTATATATACTCCACCCTCTTCCATGCCAGCATTCTCTGAAGATATCAGGAAATGTCAGGAAAAACCTCTTCTTTGTAAGTAAAGCACTGGCAGCCTCACCAGTCCCAGGGAAGTGGCAGGTGCCTGGCTGAAACGCCGGCGATAGGAAAAATGGGAGCTGGGAAAAGGAGAAGGAGGTTGGTGGATTTGGGTCCTTTTTTTCTCTTTTTCCCAAAAATAATCTCATAAGCGATAGATACGCCTAGCAGCTACTCACCTTTGCAATTAGCTGCTAAGATGATCTATTACTTATGCAATTAGCTTTAATTTACAAAAAAAAAAAGGACCCAAAACGGCAGCACTGGGGGTGCGTGTGACATCTCTGGATGGATGATACACACACACCCCTCTGCCATTCTGAAAAGAATCAATCCCAAACCGAACCCACATGTTGAACATGGGTTGGGATCGATTCTTACCAAAAGGACCGCAAAATAACTGCTAACAAAATACCCCGGCTTTTTTGCATTCACTCCTTTTTCCCCCCACTGGAATTGATCAGATGAGGATCTCAATCGATTTTCAGTGGGAACAGGTGCCTTTTAACTTGATTTTGGATTCGAGGCTTTAGGTAGTGGGAATGGGCCCATGGATGGTGAGATGCAAAAGGGGAAAGTCAACTCCAGATTAGAATACTGGGCCTCTCAAGGTCCAGCCCTCCTTTTCACTCCCTCATACTGCCTCCTTTTCTTTTTGTTTGCTGTCTTCAAAAAAGACATCAGCCTTGGATCCAGCTTGTCAGGCTTTGCTTTCAAAACATTAAACAGGTGTGAAGAGCTTGTTTGGATCCTTTTCGCTCAAATATGTTAGTGCCCCTTGAGGGCTGTTGACAGAGCACTCCTTTGTGAACAAGGGCTGGCTGACCCTTCAACAAACATAGCCGCCTTATGCCCAGAGGCTTTATCAGGAGAGATCTGAGGGAGAAGGCGACCCAATGGCTTGTTTGACTGACACCCTGGTCAGAGTTATCACCAACTTGCCTAGGACATGAAAACATTGCAGGGAGGTGTCAGGGCAAGTCTTGGGTCAGGGCAAACACCTTGCAGCTGTTTGGATATTTCACTCTAGAGTCAGTTCAGCCAAGCAACAGGCAACATGTTTAATGCTGAGGTCACCACCTGGCCTGTGCTAAAGCTGACTTGGACTGGCTGTTGAGGTTTTGTTTTTCCCAAAATACTATATGGCTAGTGTTTTTCTTTTTGGTGTGTTTGTTTAAAAAGAATGGCCATTGGTAAGAAGTGCAGTCTCAAGCTGTGCCATCAGAATGATATTGTCAACATAAAAATGCACCAGTAGGTGCTCTGACTGCTACCATTCTGGGATCCCCTGATCTGTACACTGCTAAGTTCAAGACCTCAGGAAACTATGGCCTGTTACAGACTGGCAAAATAAAGCTGCTTCAGGTCTCTTTGGCGGTATGCTGCTTAAATGATGCATGGGTCCTAAGAGTCCGGAGGTTGTGCCAAAGCCACACTCCATTCCTAAGCACCGGAGTGCAGCTTTGGTGCAGCTTCCGAATTCTTAGGACCCATGCATCATTTAAATAGCATACCTCCAAAGAGACCCGAAGCAGCTTTATTTTGGCAGTCTGTAACAGGCTAAGTAAAAGGTTGCCAAAGTCCCCACACTGGGTTTAGATACAGTTTGATTTCAAAAACCAGAATTAAATAATTTTGGGGGGATGATGCCCTGATTCTTAACATTTAGAATGTGTGGCATAAATGTTTTCAGTACTGTTTCAAGAAAAGAAGGGGGGAAAGGAAAAGCAGGAGTTAGCTGGGAAAGAGAACAAGCAGAGCTTTGACACTTCACATTAAAATGACTAGAAGTGTTACTCCTTGAGAAAATCATGCATGATCTGCTGTACATTTTTGTACTTGCCTCCTGAACGGCTACAGTGCTTTTCTATATCATAGTGGCTTTATGTCTATGTTTATTAATATTCTATCTAAAACAGAATTTGTGCTTACTCTATATAATCAGGCCTAATCTCTCAAATGTAAAAACTCAAACACTTGCATGGATCATGTGGTGCTACTGACCATTCCTTGGCAGTTTAATTCTCTTGCTGGTCTCTACTGTACAGCCAGCTCTTTTGATATCTTAACTATGCAAGGAAAATGATAATAGCTTTCACCTAAATCTTACCAAATACTTAATCCTTACTACCCAGGGCCACCCTTGAGCATTATCACCTTTATTGTGAAAGTAAACAACAAAAAATAAACAAAACAAAACAAAAATCCAAAGCAAAACAAATATTCTGAAAAGAATAGATCAGCTACAGATCCAAACTAAAAGACTTCGTGTATATGCTGATGGTGGTGTCAATTTCTTTCTCTCTCTTACACAGACACACATGTACATGTGCACATGCATGCACATATGGCCACTGTCTATTGAGCCCACACTGAATTGAGCATGCTGTTTTCTACAGAAGTCAGATTCATCATGTCTGGCATGAAAGCAATGGACCTTCCCCTGCTATTGTGTGAACACAGCAGATAGCATTTGCTGGGTCATATTGTATCTGAACATGGAGGCTCCATATCACCATCATACTTTGGAGAGCTAGAGCCAATTTGAAGTAGTATAAATTCTGCCTTTTGGAATTAAACCCATTTGTGATAAACTTATTGAACTATTTCTAGCCTTGACAATGCAACTTTGAGCCTGGTTATTTTTATGCACACCAAAGATCCTAATCCTCTTTCAGGGCAGTTGCAAATGAACTTGTATTGGCACAAAAGAAATCATCAGTTTTCTGATTAATGTTGTTCTGAGCTTCAAGCAATTTTTCCTTTGGCCTTGCTCTCTTCCTTTGGGAAGTCAAACTCTTGCCATGAACCCAGTTCAAGTGAAGTTCCTTTATTTGCATCATTCCTATGCTTTTGCAAGGAACACATCGTGCAATAACAGAAGAACTCAGTTCTTTTTAAGGGGAATAATTACAATTATTTTAAAATATTATTTTCTTGAATTATAGGTTGAGTCTCCCTTATCCAAAATTCTTGGACTAGGGGTATTTTGGATTTCTGATATGAAGGGGGTTGGGGGTTGGTTGGTATACTTTAATTTGCATTTATGTATGTTAAAAATAAAGAAAAAAAATCTATTGGCCACAGAGGATTTACATAAATTCAACTTAGATAATGAGGAAATCAAAATAGTTAAAGATTTCCGATATCTTGGATCAAGCATTGATCTGAATAGAGACTGCAATCAAGAAAGTAGAAGACGATTAGGAATGGGAAGAGCAGCTATGAAAGAACTAGACAAAATCCTAAAGTGTAAAAATATACAGCTGAACACTAAAATTAGAATCGTCCAAGCGTTTGTATTCTCTATTACCAAGTACTGATGTGACGGCTGGACAGTGAAGAAAGCAGATAGGAAGAAAATTAAATCAGTTGAGATGTGGTGCTGGAGAAGAGTACTGAGGATAGTCAAAAGGACAAACAATTGGGTCCTAGAATAAATCAAGCCTGAACCCCTTGGAAGCCAAGATAATTAAAGTGAGGTTGTTGTACTTGGGCCAAGTCATGAGATGGCATCACTCATTAGAAAAAAAATGATGCTGGGAAAGGTAGAGGGCAGTAGAAAGACAGCAAGACCGCATGCCAGATGGATTGACTCTATTAGGGAGACCACAGGCCTGAGCTTACAGGATCTGAGCAGAGCAGCAGAGGATATGTTGGGTTGGAGACATTTCAATCACAGGGTTGCCATGAGTCATGGTCAACTCAAAGGCAGCTAACAACAGCAACAACAAACATAATGAAATGTGTCAGAGATGGGACCCAAGTCTAAACACAAAATTCATTTATGTTTCATATATACTTTGTACACATAGCCTGAAGACATACGAAGAAGGATGGAGACATATTGGATTCCAAAGGAACTATCTTTTTTGTACTGCAAATGGATGTTAAATATCCTGGACTTTGAGAATCTCCCAATAACCACATGGCCAGAAGGGGGAGGTTCCAGCCTGCAAGAAATACCCCTCCATCCCATTAGAGAACAAAGACAGAAAAATGCAGGCCTATGACTAGCATCTTCAGTTCCCCCCCCCCCTTGTATGGTTTTTAACACTTTGCCTGATGAAGAAGCCAGTGGAACTTCAAAAACGTACAACATATATATTGTGCGTTTTGGTTGGCCCAATAAAGGTAACATTATTTGGATGTTACTGGATTTACTATATGCCAACACAGCTACCTCTGTATGTTACATAGCCTGAAGGCAGTTTTATACAATATTTTGAATAATTTGTGTGCATGAAACAATGTTTGTGCATACTGAACCATCAGAAAGCAAAGGTGTCACTATCTTAGCCACTCATGAAAAAAATGGTTTTTGGAATATTTTGGAATATATTGGAATTGGAAGCTAAAATATCCCAAATTCCAGTTTACCATCTTTCCACCTTACAGTTGTCATGTAAACCATAAAGTTATTTATTAAAAGTCACAATGACAACTGAAGCAGAAAATGTAACTCCAGAAAAACGAAAGGAAAATGTAGGAAAGGGTTTAAACAGAAAAATGGAGAGGAGCTCTGCCACCACGCAGGTAGACAGGAAACCAACCCTATTCTTCCAAAATGATATATTGTATAGTCTACTAGAAAAATAAGATGCAGTATGATCAATGACATCAGTGTGACCTGGAACCATTTGATAAGATTTTTCTGAATTGCTGTGATGTATGGAAATGTGTTCAGACCATTTCACACGTTACTCAAAGGCAAACCTGAGTTTGGTGGAAACAAGAGAGAGAGCCCTCTTGGTTGCTGCTCCCAGGCTCTGAAACTCCCTCCCTAGAGATGGCATCATGGCCCCATCCTGGCTCTCTTTTTGGTGGCAGTTAAAAACATTTTTGTGCCATCAGGCTTTTTCAAACTCGCAAGGGCCGGGCTATAAAAGCTGTTTAGATTTTAAGGTTTCCATAGTTTTAAATATATTTTACATTTTAAAACATGACTGTTTAAACTTTTTAAATTGCTTAATTGTTTCTTAAATTTTGTATTTATACATTTTAATGCTTTTCCTTCATTTTTAAATTGTATTATTTTAAATTTGCTGTTTGCCACCTTGAGTCCCAGTAGTGGGAGAAAGATGGGATATAAGTGAATAAAATAGTAGTAGTAGTAGTATTAATATACAATAATAAGGGGATATGGCTTATTCCAGCTTCTTGATATGTGAACCTGCATGATATACACTTTATCATCTTTAATTGTCCTTTTAAGCTTTATAAGTACATATTTAAAAAAAAAAACAGAATAAAATGGCACCCAAATAACTTTTTCCCAAGATGTCAGAAATCAACAGATTTCCAGAAATGACAAAAAAGAAAAATGGCACCAGGCTCATTTTTTGGTACTCTCTTCCCATGGAGGACAGAGAGAAGTCTCACTGAATGTCTCTTGAAACATAGCTTATAGTCTCTTTTAGACAAATTAACAAGGAGCCTCTGAAGATGCCAGCCACAGATGCTGGTGAAAAGTCAGGAATAAACTCTTCTACAACATGGCCACATAGCCCAAAAAACCCACAAAATCTATGGATGCTGGCCATAAAAGCCTTCGATTTCACATAAAAAGGGTCCCTTTCACACTACATAACTATAGTGCTGTGATTCTACTTTAACTGCCAGGATATCACATTAGACAATCTACGGTTTGTAGACTTTTCAGAAGCACTAAATGAGCTCTCTGGGTCCAAATCTCAGCCTTTCACAGAACAAAACCACTGCATTTAAAGTGGAATCATAGAACTATAAGTGCATAGTGTGAAAGAGCCTAAAGATAGGTGCATATGCTAGAAAGAATGGGGGAAACTGTACTTTAAGTATTTAACCTTCTAGAGCAAGAAACTTTTCAACTTGTTTGAAATAATCAGGCTGAGAGAATGTTACTTCCAGGGTCACACTGCATCTGGTGTTTTGATGTTGTTGTTGCTGCTGCTTGACTGTTTTGAAATTCCTTTCTGGTCTATGGATTTGCTCATTTATCTGAGCCATCTGGAAGCTCTTTTACTTAAATCAGTCATGCAAGCACCTCTGACATATGGTTCTTTGTTTGCTTCTACAATCAAAATAAAATGATTGAACTGATAAGACTGTTGAATATGGTGGTGTTCAATATACCAGGGATGGGAAGTAAAGAGGCACATGGCCTTTGACCATTCAGATGCATATGTGTCTTGCTTCTCCAGGCATTAAACATGGATTATGTGAAAGCAGTAGGAAGCTACAGGTACTTATGGTGTTGTTGTTTGCCTTCAAATCACCTCCAATTTACAGTGACTCTTGTCACAGGTTTTTCTTGGAAAGATTTGTTGAGAGTACATTTGACATTGCCCTCCCCTTCAGCTGAGAGAGCATGACATGCCCAAGGTCACCCAGTGGTTTTCCATACCCGTGGCTGAGTGGCAGGGACATAGCCGGGGGGGGCATGGGGTCCAGACCTCCCTTCTGTTACAATGAATGGTGTGTGCTGCAATGCCCAAGCCCCATTATAATGGTGCCACTTAGTCTGGACACCCCACCTTCCCAAAATCCTGGCTACATCCCTGTGAGTGGGGAATCAAACCTTAGTCTCCCAGAGTCCTAATCCAACCATTACACCACGCTGGACCTTGAAGGATAGTGCCTTTAGGAAACTCAGAAGGAGAGTGTCGTCGCTCTTGTTAAGGTTGTGCAAGACTGTTTTGGTTTGCTGGAATGTTCCTATAGACCAAGATTCCCTGTCAACCACAAACAAGTGCAGGGAGTAGAAATAATGAATGGCAAAGGCAGGCAGAGAAAAGAGCAGGCCTAGGTCACTGCAATGGTGTTGACAAACTGGGGTAGGGGGAGAGGTAAGCATGCTCTGGAAAGCCACCCTTTTGCTCAATGATGTAACAGCTGGTTGGATTGCTCAGGAGTGTGCCAGCAAGATTTATATCACAGTCCTTTAATTAGTTTATTGCAGGCAATTAGCTCCAGCATTTAGGCTTCCCCTCAGGGCAGCTTAAGCAAAGCAGAAGGATGTGGCTGTGTTTTGTTTTTACAAGCAAACCCTGGCTGCGACCAAGAAAATTCTAAGCTTTCCTAAAGACAGAAACAGATTATAAATGGTAGATGACCTACCAAAGTACTAAAGTGTCTCTGATCTGGTAACTTAAATTTGCAAGATTCTTGATCTCTAAAGAGGTGAGAGTTGATATATATTTTAAAAAGTAATAACATCAACAATCAATTTCGTGGTTTCAGTGTCTTATTGGTAAAAGGGTAAGGCACTGTAAGACTTCCAGTGAAAGTGGGATTAGCTTAATACATTTTTCTTTCTCAGGCAATATAACAAATAGCACTGTCTCCTACACCCCCCCCCAAATATTTGGCACGTAAGTTGAAAAACTGCACAAGCACAACTCATTTCTTATTTTATGTCCTTTCCTGACATCCAAATCTGGTGCATAAGCCCTCAACTCCACTCTACGTGATGGTGGGGCTGGCCTTGAGTACAAGGGAAGCACCTTCCAGCTGTCTCAGTTTGGCACAGGCAGCCCAGATTAAACTATTCCCTTCCCCCCCCCCCCAGCTGCTTTTAAAATGTCACACTTTCTCTTTCTTCCACCCACTTCCTTCTGCCCTTTGTCCTCAGCTTACTTCAGTTCCTGCAAAATGAGCCCAAAGAGAAAACACTTGGCATATTTTTATTTTCTGAAGTCTTTTAAGAATTGTATTAAATGGTTACTTACATATTAAATTACTAATTACTAATTTTACTAATATACTAATAATATAATGGGCTCATATACAAATATTAGAATTGCCGTAAGTCAAAGCTAACTTGACAGCAATTAGCAACAACCTTATATTTTTAATAATTTTATGGCATTGCTACAAGAGTTCTTTTCAACCAGGATTATTCCTCTCTCCAGGGCAACATATCAGGATGTTAAGTGAGATGTGTGTTGGGGGAATAACTTTTCCTCCCAGAACTGTGGCTCTCTCTCTGAACAAACAATAGAAATTGCTTTCTTCATATGAACTTTATTGTATCTTTCCTATAAAACATAGTAGTACATGTTAGTTAATTGAAAATCAAATTATTTTAGTCAATTAATTGAAGATCAAACTAAATTATTTTTCTGTATATTTAATAACTTTAATTTGATTTTTGTCACAGTATTTCAAATTACCTCTCCATTGATGCCCCCTTGTCGTGGGGGAGAGGCTTGCGCACCCTAATGATGTTGTGAGCTATGCTGGCGGTGGTATAATAGCCACCGGCAGGGCCTCCCATGCCAGACAGGCCACAACTGAAGGGTCTGACCAAGAGCACCAAAGGGCAGGATGGGCTCTCTAGCCTTATGGCAACCATCCTAGGAGAAGGAAAATTCTAATCCCAAACCCGGGCAGATGGTGCTCGTCTATCCCTGTAAGGTCAGCCATCTAAGAGAAGGAAACTCTAATCAAACCTACGACCCGAGGACCTCGCTGCCACCGTCCATGCTTGTCAAGGCCTCAGCAGTCAAACCTTTGGTTTAAAGGGTGAGAGGCCAGTTCTGTGCCCGCTGCGCTCCACCAGAAAAATCCATTGCACAGGTTCGAAGGATATATCCAATGTCATCAATGCGCTTGTAGAAAGCACGGATGAGTCCTTCCTGAATCTTCATTCGCAAAGCAAAGCCAGATAGAATTCAAATTAGAAGTCCAGTTATGGGGGGGGGGGGGCTAGTAAGAAGGGATTATTTGACTTCTATGTTAATGAAAAAGTGGCATAGTTAAGAGGAGCTGAAGACCACCTCTGTAATATAAATTTGCTACCTAGGTTTTAGAGGATTTGTGGAAACTTAGGCTCCATGCTACGTGTGTGCTTGTGCTGTCCCTCAATAACCAGTAGTTAAGATATGTCTTGATATCACCCAAGTACCAGAGCATACGGGAAGCTGGTGGTTTTGTGAATATTTGAATGGCAGGTTTTGAGAGTCACCATTCAAAAGTCTTCAGTTATTACCAGTGAATAACTGGGTCTTGTGAGAAATAGGAGATTATCTCAGGAGTTGGTCCCTTTAGGGAAAAAATGTGGAGATTGGGGCCCGTTACAGACCGCCCAAAAGGGGCGGTCTTGGGCCGCTGCCGGTTGCAGCGCGGAGGAGTCGCAGCAGCCAAACCGCGCGACTCCTCCACGCTGCAAAGAAGGAGCGCGAAAATCACGCTCCTTCCGGCAACCCGGAAGAGACGCCGCAAGTGCCAAAGCGTGCACTCTCTGCGTCACTTCCGGGCCGCGACGTGCGGACGCAGAGCGTCCGTTACATCAAAATGGCGGTGGCCGTGTGGAACAGCTGCCGCCATTTGTTACGGACTCTGTCTGTAACAGGGTAAGGGGCGTCTGGAAGAGACGCCCCCTTTTCAAAATGGGATGTCCTAAGGACGTCCCTTATGGCAGTATGTAACGCGCCTGTGTGTCAGAAAACAGCCTCCCTCAGTAGAGTTAACAGAATAATGTTCCTCAATCTTCCAAATATCCCTGACTATCTTAAGTAAAGAACAAAACAAGCAACATCAAGTTCCAAACTATAGAACTCTACTACCTTTACGATGTACACACATTTTAAATACACACATCTAACTAGTGAAAAAAAATAGGTAAAAGAAAAGAGTTCCTGTGTGCTTAATTCCCCCCTTTTATTTTTGTAACAAGAAAAAAACCCATAAAATTAATAACTCAAATTAACCTGATTCCCATTGGGCTCCCAATGAAGGACAAAACAAATATGCCAGTTGTTTCATGGTGGGTAGGTGGTATGTCTTAGTTCATTGTTTATGAATGATATAATCTGATTTTTTTATCAACTATACAAAGTGCTCTGCAACAATTATACTATGGTGATCTTTTTGGATTCTGGCCTAAAGGCAAACATACAAAGAAAGGGGTTAGATTAAACTGAATGTCAAAAAAAGTGGAGGCTTATTCACTAGCCCATATTAGTGCAAAAGTGGTGAACGCTAACTCTACCACATTTCATTCCCACTTCTTCAAAGGTTGAAGACAGAATGAGTCAGGGCCCATATGATTCTCTCCATTCTTTCTTTGTGTATAAAAAAAAACAACTGTTTTTGCTCCTCTTGGCCACAGTTGCTTGAAAGGCTTACTATGCGATATATGCATAGACTTTTCAGCAACAGCAATTCTCGTCATGAAGTTCAGCCAAGTGAAGACTGGACAGAAGAACTTTGCAGATCAAAGTGCTGCTAGGGAAGTAGTGAGAGAGAATCTGTCTCCTTCTCTCCCGTATTTCTCTGGTGGGCTGTATGTGCTGGAACTCTGCCACAAGCAACCAGGCAGAAACTCTGTGCTAGAGAAATGGCATAAGACCACCTACATGGCTTCTCTGTAGAAGCATGAGAGAAACAAGAAAGAAAATACTCTTGTTGGGATATAGCAACTTTGCATGCTGAGACCTAGTAATGCAGGTCTATGGTAGTTTATTGCTTACTAACAGCCCCTCCTCATTTCCTGTTTACCCAAAAAGGAGCACACCTCACCTTTTGTCCCTGAAGAAGAATCCCCATTACTATCTTCCCTTGCCTTTGTCCGGAGCTGATGCCTGCATGCTGAGGGAGCATTTTTCCTAAGATACATGCAAACTACCTTTTCTAGCTCCTATTTCTTGCAACATGAAGCTAGACCTGTGTATCTCTTCATACACATGATTTTGTAAGTAAACTTGTTTATTTTTCACTTTAACCAAGTGACTGTGTTTTTATTGGAGACACGTGGGCTGCCGGGAGAGAAAAGTAGAGCTAGTTAGTTTTTCTGCTCAACCTTATATTCAGCTGTGTTTACTCTGCTAGGGAGATTAAACAATCTCGCCTGCTTTCCTGAGTTTCTAAGGAACCTCAAGAAAGAACTACATTTCCCAAAAACTCTGCACTGTGCTTCTAAGAGTTTGCACAGCAGTTGATGAAGACCCATAGGGGCCCTCAACATATCCCAGGCTTCCACTTCAGTGATCAGGGCTGTTCAGGATCCAAAAAAGCAGCTACTCTTCTTCTCCATTGATTGACGCATCATCACCACCATGAAGAATGTCAACCTGGCTTGCCAGTTTTTGCAGCCAGGTGACACAAGTCACTTAATATTACAATCTAAACTCTGGGACTAGAATTCAACAAAGCTTCTTCAAAGGTAAACTGTTTTCAGCTTCATTCTGTTCTTGCTCTCTGAATTATTGTTAAAGAGTTTTATTTGTATTTTGTTGGAAGGATGCATTAAGAAACTATTTCCTTAACAATGGAAGGGATTTTTCTTTCCCTTTCATGTGGATGTTTTTAATAACAATTGTCTGCAAAAGGTTTTCTGACCTCAGACCAACTCCTGGTTCAATGTATTCCTTCCCAACCACAAACCTGGGCCAGAGTTTCTTTAGACAACCAAGAAAAGTGTTTTCTATAGCACTGCACAATAAAGTAGGGTGCTAAATCCCTATATGAAGAACATCTCACAGAATTTACACTGGATGTGAATGGGCTGGTATGGGTAGAAACCTGCTAGGATAAGAATTGTGGGTTTGTTTTTTTAAATCATTTACAGTTGTCCCTCCATATTCGCTAGGGTTAGGGGAACAAGACCCCCATGAATATGGAAAAACTGCAAATAACAAAAACACTGTTTTTCCCTGAGAGCACACCTCTCTAGGAATCTCTAGGTCCTCCAGGGCAACTCTGTGGTCAATGTCCAACATACACTGACCATAGAATGGCACTGGAGTAGCTACAAATGGTCTTTCAGTGCCTTTTAGTTAAAGTTGACGACAGAGTTGCACTGGAGGACCTAGACAGTCCTAGAGAGAACATATTAATGAAATCTGTGAATAATCAAATCCGCAAATATGGAGGGATGACTGTATATGTTATATTGGAGATCTTTCAGGGATTTAGCCATCTCCCTAACTTTCAAGCATTTCTCTCCACCCTCCGTATGTGAACAGAGCTGTAGTCTGGGAGGACATAAGTCTTGTCCTTCTGCTATGTTAACATAAAATCATTTAAAGATGTTTGTTTCATAAAAGCTTCTAAGATAGGTTAGGGGCCCTTATGGCAGAACGTAAGGCAAAGATGCTCATCTTAAATATTTCACAATTACATCCAGCCTAAGGGTTTAGGTAATTCAATCAAGCTGAACATGCTCTTAGTCAGGGTTGCATAGATTTCACACATGTGCAGAATTTAGCATTAGGCATGCACCCAATTCTGCATCCTGAGAATCTTGGCTCTCATTACAAAGCATATTTGCATAACAACAACCAGCTTCTAACAGCACACTCCCAGGCCTACACAAAAGAAAGTCTCACTGAGTTCAATTAAGGACTCGTTCCCAAGAAAAACACAGGTCTAGGATTGAAGCTTAAGGTGCTCAGTTTCATGTATGTTTAAACAGTAGGTAAGACTGTAAGCTTCTCAGGGCAGTAGTATCCGGCCCATGTACATTTTCCAGTACTATATCATGTGGCAAAAAGAGCAGCAGCGATAATACATTTTCAGGTGTAGAAAGCTGCATGTGGAGGGGGAAATCTCACATTGGACAAGATGTTGAAAAAATCTCACAATGGACAAGAGGTTATGATGAGACAGCCTGTCAAGAATCTTCCATCTCTTGTAAGAGCTCTCACCTCCAACATGAGAGTGCGGCACCAAACACTTTTTGAGAGTCCTATTTTCAGTTTCCATGGAAAATATCAGTAGAAAACAGCCTCTTTTCCCTTTCTGTAGCTAAGCCTTTTGACATACAGCAAAAGCAAGAACAAAAGGAAAGGTTGGTTGATAAAAAAAAAGATGAAAATAATCTGTCTGGGTGTATAAAACCTCTGTGGTACTGGTGGAGGAGGAGGCTTTCCATATTGTACCAATGAGTGTTTTTGTTTTGTTTTTGCCTTTACTCAAATGCTCCAGGAAGACCATCCTATCCCATCCACCTTTGACCCCATGGGGGTTGGACTTGTGGTCTCTTCTGGCTCTGTCTGTAATTCTGTTTCTATGATCTAATTCTCCTGATTTGACAGGGATAGCACCAGTTAATCCTTTGGCATCTTACTTTCTCATCCGCTTTTAAAATGTCAAGATTTTGCTTTCCTCCTCCCACTTTCCATCTTTGTCCTCATCATACTTCAGTTGCAGCAAGCTGAGTTCAAAGTGCCAAAGTATTTTGCACTCAATTCTCAGCAGGTGGAGAGGAGAGTGGAATCTTGCTCTTTCCAGTAGGTTCAGGCAAAAATAGACTGCTGCAGCCTCTTCCTAATTTGTATGTTCTTCCCAATTACAGTGGTGCCTCGGGTTACGAAATTAATTCGTTCCACCGCGGCGTTCGTAACCCGATACATTTCGCAACCCGAAAAGGCTTTTTCCGAAGCGCGGCTAGTGGCTGGAAAGCCGCTAGCTGCGCTTCGCATTTGAATTTCGCGCCGATATTTTTTTCGTAACCCGAAAAAAATATCGTAACCCGGAACAGTTTTTTCCTATCTATTTTTTTCGTATCCCGGAAATTTCGTAACACGATCAATTCGTATCCCGGGGTACCACTGTAATAACTTTTGCCCACTCTCTGATGATGCCTGGACACACCTGTCTCAGTTTTCATCTGAAAGATGTTGGAGAGCATATCAGCTAAGTAAAGTTTTACATTCAAAATGAAATCTGGTATGCCCGGCTTGGTTGTTGCCCATCTGAAGAACTGTATTCACTTTGCTTTGGGCAGCTTTAACACTGGATGGGCAAAGTGCAACATGCAGGTTGCCTGTGGCCTTCAAAACCTTCCCCCCTTTTCAGCCCATACCTTCATGATTCTAAACACACTGTAACCCTTAAGAGCACCAGCTCCAAAAACAAAACAAACATATAAATCTGTGGGTGGAATTGGGTTTTCCACTTCTAGAGAACTCCAAGAGTGGTGATTTCATTTATTTGGTGCAAATATGCATAACCTGGGGCAAACAGGCAATCTTAAATAGGGAAAATGTGCTGCTTAGTACATTTTTGAACCACCCCTCCTGACTCAATCTGTGTTTGAGGTGATGTACAAATAAACACAATAAAAAAAGTAAATAACTTAAATTACAGAATGCCTGTTTGTCTTGATCATGTTGAAATTCTTGTACACAAGCCAGGGCGTGTCCAGTGGATATAATATGCCTCTTCAAATTACTGTTGTCCTGTTTTCCCCTTTTTACTGGAAAAGGCCGCACCAGTGCAGCATTCCCTTCATCCATCCAGCCTCCCACATTGGCTTTTGATGCCCCTAAGATGCCTGGAAGGCACATACAGACACACAAGACCCTAGGTAGGTAGCAGAGAGATGGCAGCAGTTGGATTGGCCTCCAGAAGAAAGGGGGAAGCCTTTTTCTGCTCCTCAAAACACCATCCCAACTCACTTTTTAAAAGCATCACCCTGTGAAAGACGGCTCTCACAACCTGTGCTGGAGTTGATATGAACATCATGTGAGAAAAATCTGAGTGTCCTCATTACATGTGGTTGTGGAAATTTGCTGGAATTTTTGTCAGATTACCCAGACAGACAGCATTTCTCTAAAGTCAAAAGGCCTGCACAGTCAAATCCCAACGTGTCCTCTTTGACTGTATTGCTCAGTTTCCTGGGGGAAAACTCTTAGTCTCACACAGATGTCCAATGCTTGGTCAAACTGCCAGATGATATCACCCTCCATTTAAATTAGCACGGGCCTTGTTTCCATAATGTTTTGTGGCTTGGAGCAAAGGACTGAATGTCATCTTTCTTGTACAGAAGTGGATTGGCATTTAAGTCTTAATTCATCATTGGCAACAGGATTGTGTCCTCCTCGACACCTGAGTGTAAGAATCTAGTTTAGAGTGTGCATGACACAGAGCTCTGTCTTCAGAGAGGAGTGATGGGAGGGCTCAGAAGGAATCGGCACAGAGGCCACTGGTTTTCCCCTCCCCTCTACATCTGCTACCTGAGGCATTCTGCCTAATGGTAAGGCTGGCCTTGACCAATGTTTTTATTTGATAAAGAAATCTTTCTGATAACCAAGCTATGAAGGAAAACCTCTGAGTGAATAACAGGATAGGTGGTGAGTGGGAGAGAAATTATTTGTCTGGAGAAATACTCAATTCAGAGTTAACTGTAATTATTAAAATAAATTTCCAAGTTCTTCCTTCTTTGTTCTGGAAACATGCCTTGAACATAAGGGGCTTCTGCATATATCTTGTGAGCTGCCTTTCAAAAATAACAATCTAACCCATGAGTGGGGAAAGTGAGGCCTATGGGCCACACGTGGGCCACGGGGCCCCAATATGCAGCTCCTGAAGCCACCAAGACAACCACATTTCAATGTGTTTTTTTAAATGGGTAATTTCTCACCCCAACTCTTCCAAATTGGCTTAAAAACCAACAACCCCAAGATCCCCACAAACCGTCTAACCAAATCTACAAACAAACAATCCTCAGCAACACAGAAGTTCATTGAAAATCTCAGAGTAAAATCCAGGTTGTCTGACTTGGTATTATAAAACAAACAAACATGGCATGGCACTATATAGAAAGTATGGCTAGTACGGTGAAGGGAAGGGCTGTGCTTTCCATGAGGCCTGGTAAGGTCTCAGGTATCAGAGCAGAGGGGCCACCAAATGCACTCCTCCTGCCCTCATACTTCTGCCACTGCCCCAGGAAAGCTTATTCTGTTTGGGAGAGGTATGGGCAGCTCTAGGGCTGGCTGCATGTTTGGATGCAGGGCTCTGCTTGGAGCACTAAAGGAAGGGTAAAGTAGAAAATTGCTTGTACCATGCCCCTCTACTTTTTTGGTGGCTTCAGAGGGACACTGTCACCAACACCATCTTCTCCTATTTTCTTCCCTCTATTGCAATAGAGATCTTAAGCTCTATGTATCAAACACTCTTCAGTAGCTACAGATGACAGGAGAGCTTTCTTTTTCTGCTTTTCCATCTAATCTCTGTTTAGATTCATCCCACCATTGTCTTCATCGCAGTCTATGTTCAAATGCATTTGAGCTGTGTTTACACACAGCTGAGCCCTTGGGAAATACAGAGTGTACTGCCATCTCTTTACTCCCTCTTAACACTCTGTAAATTATTTTTATTTTCTTCCTCCCGCTCAAGGTTATTGCAAGGGCTGTGGTGAATTCTGTTCCAGATTTCCAAACTGCGGCAGAGAACAGTTAGCCACAAAAGCAAAACAAAAACAAAAACACTTTCCTGAGGTTTCAGAGGGAACAGAAGGAATACTGTTGCATGGAAGAGATTGTGGTACAAAGGCACTGGGAATCTGCCTGTTTGGGGCTTCCACAGCATGCAACAGCATTAAACTATTTGATACAGTCCATAATATTTTATTGTTTTCCAACCACTCACTAATTCTCTTAGAAACCTGCCAAACCCCAGCTACAAATGAAGGGGGGAAATCATAAGGGGTTACAAAAATAGAGAAAGGAGAGATTTGGTTGTTATTGAGATGGAGGGAGTCCTGCTTGTATTCATTATACACTTCACATAAAAATATTACAGATCTCAGAATAACTATGGAAATCCAAAATAAAATGAACATAAAAAGAACACACACACACACACACACACACACACACACACACACACACACACACAC
>NC_056523.1:128627142-128774860 GCF_019175285.1 Sceloporus undulatus | reverse complement strand
TTTCTCAATTGCCACATCATGTCAGGTCAAATTCTAGCCTTCATTTTGCTAGATACATTTACTAGTTAGATATGCTAAGAGAGCAGAGCAAGCCTAAAGTATTTTGTGGTTTGAAGCAGAGCAGCAAATGGCGACCCTACCCGTCAAGACAAATCCTAAACCAGCCATATTATTTTGACACTATGGCAGTAAATCCCTAAAGCACTGCTCTTTGGCAGTAAAAAATAAGAATAGTAAATCAATAACTAATGATTTACTGAATGTTCATGATGCCAAAAATTTGCTGCCTGAGGTGGCTGCCTCACTTTTGCTAATAGTGGAGCTTGCCATGTATCTGTGTTCTCAAGTGAGTGGTTTGCAAATTATGGTAAAATTCAACTCACCACACATATGCACCACATCACTCTCTGAAGACAAAGGCAGGTGTTACTGTGTGGTAGTTGGCAGCCATCCACTACTGTGACATGTTCCAGAACCATTGTGGCCTATGGATGATGCCAGATGAGAACAGACTCTGGGATTTGATTGTTCCAAGTCCTCCACCTTTTCCTTCCCAATAAATTAGTTGCTTGCCTTTTGTAGCCAAAGAAATTAGGCGAGACCTTAGGTAAGTTAATTTGGGAGCTGTTACTTTCCTTTTTGCCATGTAACATATAGAACAATGCCAGGTTTTTATTGGAGAAATCATATTGTTTTATTAGAACTCTGGGACACAGAAAACAGTACTGTGGAGAGTGAGATAACCCCATCCCGCTCTCACCCCAGAAGAATGATCTGCTTGGCATCTGTGGTGTGTAAGACACTTTATAGAAACACACATGTAACATCCGAGCTTTCCTTACAGGGAAGAAGGTACCATGATTCTCTAACCCCTGACTAAGAATCACAAAAGAATGGTCTGAGAGACAGTAAAAGAAAAATGGTTCATACAGCAGAAGGACCAGATCAAAAAAGGAGTAGGTTTAAACTGACTCCTGGTGGCTGTCTGAGGATCTGGGAAGCTGCAGTCCATCATCTGGGAACTGAAGGTTGAGGGACAACACTGAGAAGTGCCTAGAGCACTTCGTCACATGATAGTATTCCATGGGCAAAAGATGAACTACCTCAGGGTACCACACCTTCTCATCTCTGCACTACAGAAAAGGGGATTATTTTTCTCCTGCCTTCTACTATTTTTGTTCTTGTGTGCTCTCAAGTCATCTCCAACTTATGGCAACCCTAAGACAATCCTATCATGAGGTTTTCTTAGAAAGATTTGTTCTGAGGAGGTTTTCCATTGCTTTTCCCTGAGGCTGAGAGCATGTGACTTACCCAAGGTCACCCAGTGAGTGTCATGGTTGAGTTGGGAATCAAATCCTGGTCTCTAGAGTTGTAATCCAGCACTCAAACCACTAGCCCTCTCTTTGTCTGAAATCTTCATCTAATTTATATCCCATTTTTTCCTCTCAGGACTAAACTCAAAGCAGCTCAAACATGATTTAAAATGAGACAACCAAAAATATACATAATCCAGTAAAAGAGCTTAAACAACAACCAAATTAAAAGCAATTTCAAAAACACCTGGTCCAAAAGCAATTTCAAAAGTCTCTGTTACAAATCACCACCTTATCATCCAGAAACTTGCCAGAAGCTCACCAAAATAAAAGGATCACTGGTTGCTGTTAAAAAGGCAAACTGGGAGAGAGCTAACCTAGCCTCCCTTGGAAAAAGCTTCTTCAACCTGACAGCAGCCCCCTCTTGTGTCTTCACCATACTGAGGGTGGTAACACTGAAATAAGGGCCTCCCTTGAAGATATCACAGCCCAAGGAGGCTTGAACACAGAAATATAGTCTTGATACCCTGTTTCATTGCCATATAAATCCTCCAAGAGCATTACAGTCCTCAAGGTTTAGCTTAGTTAGAGTTACTGGAGACATGCTCATATTTTAACATGAACATTAGGAAGCCTCTGGCTATAATATTCCCAGTCTAGGGGAAAAGACCCAGCCTCAGGTCTAAAGTAGCAATTTCTTTCACCATGCAACTAGAAATAAAAGAAGACAGCAAGTTTATGGCGATTTGGCCCGCATGAAGAGGCCAAGTCCTCATGCACTATTGAATAACCCAGCCTTTTCTCTGGCACCACCAGTAGCACTGTCTCTTCACTGGAGCTGCCTAAGCACCCCATCCTGCCTGATCTGCTCTGTGTCAATTGTCTGCAGCTCTAGCTTTTCTTTCTCACCCACCTCCCACCAAATACCACCCCTAAAAACTGTCATCAATTTCCCCCACTTCCCACCTCCCAACTTGTAGCTTTGTTGGCCAAAATGAACAAGACCTCACATCGGAGGCTGTTATGAGCTGTCTGCTCATAGCTCTGCTTAAGTGAAAACAAGTACCCTATGCCAGTTTAAATACAATTCCCCTTACATGACGTGGAAACCATCTTTCAACAAATTTCCTCCCCCACTCCAATCCCTTCGTTGTACCCAAGGCTCCATATGTTTCTTGGCTGCAGAGGCAAGCACCCTCAGAGGACACGTCAGCCAGACTCACGGGTTTGCATGCAATACATGATGCAGTACCCTGGCAAGTGATGTCTGCATTAAGTATCAGATGTTGTGCTAAGCACTGGAGCTGGTGCTAAATCCCAAAGGCCTCTGTTCCTCCTCTCCCTCTTCCCACCCCTCCTGTGCTCACCCTCTCTGTTTCAGATCAGCATGTAACTGCTCCCACTTGGGGTTCAACAAAATATGCCGGCTCCTAGCCAGTCAGACAGGTTGTTTAACATTCCCTGTCCTGTCTTAATGCCAGCTACCCTGCATAGCTGGCACCTCCCCCAGGCATGTTTTTTGGCTATTGTGAGGAGCGCAGAGATGAGAGTGTTCTCCTCCCTAATTGCTACAAAAGTGAACCCAAGTTCATGCACACCAATGACAGGAAGATTCCTGAAGGAGATGGACCTGGAAGGGTGGAGGGGGGGGGGGAAGAGCCACAGCAGCGTAAGTGTAAGGTGATGAGAGTGACAAAAGCAGAGTGCTTTGCCATGAGTTAGAGACAAGTAACTGCCTGACCATTTTGGGAACAGACCAAGTGGAGATGGATCTACCATCTACCACTGCTTTGCCACTGGAAAGGGGACTAGGGGTTAGTGCATGACAACAACCCTTTTGGACAGATGCCATGATGGGCTTCACTTTTCCAAGAAAATTAGACACTTGGCAGGAGCAGAAGAGCCATTTTTTAGGTTAAGAAAACAAGAGTCTTGAGTATTTTCAAGGAACCCACCTGTATATTGATAAAGAGAGTGAAGCTTACCAAAGAACCTCTGTTTTCTCTCCCTAATCACATGTCCTACAGCCCCTATGGAGTGAAAGCTGCTGCAATAAAAGAGATGAAGATAAATCTCTGGCTCCCACTGCAATGTCCCAACAGCATTAAGACGTGAACAACCTCCCTCCTAGGCAGCTTTGAGAGACACCGGTTGCCTGAGCTCCTGTAGGCACTTATCCACTACAAACCAAAGGCACAGCCAAAAGCAACCCTTCAGCCATCCAAGTGGCTGTCTCTTCCAGAGGTACTTGGGCTTCAAGCAGCTGCAATAAAACCTCCCTGGGGGGATAGTTCCTGCTGGAAATATCATTAGCCTGTGTTGCCCTGCTTGGGAGGATTAATCTGCATGAGGAGGAGCTATGCTTTTACAAGGCCTCTATGGTGAATTAAAAGAGGCAAAGAATAAAAAACAAACAAACAAATAAATAAAACACAATGGAATCTGATCTCCCAATAAAATTTATGGAGCATGGAAATGGCTTCAGGCTGGTTCTGTTGGCATAAAAGGTTTGGAGGTTATTCCACCACAGGCATACCCCCAGGTTAATGTATGGCTCTGCTTTAAGTGTGAATGATCATGAATTAAAAAACAAAAACAAAATAAAAACAACATTGTTTTGTGCTCTTCTTAAGCAAAAGAACCACAGACTTTTCCAGAGCTTCTGGGTGAGCAGAAAATATCCCAAAAATAATTTCAAATGTTTTGGTATGATTAATGATAATTAGATCTGTAATGTTATGTTATTGTTTTAGAAGCATAGCTTTAATAGAGATTCCATTGTCTTGTTCAAAAGCCAGGTCATTATTTCCTTTTTATAGATACAAAAAGATACATTCCTTGTTTCTGTAACTGCAAAGAGCGAGAACCTTAAAAGTGAAAGCATTTTGTGGCAAAGTCAGAAATTAGAGAGGAGAGGCAGTCTATATTGTGTTTCCAGTGGTCAAGACCTCCATAACCCACATAGCTTCTTCCCCTGACCTGCCTTCTGCTCCTGCCCTTCGACCGGTCTCCTCAATTACCTCATTAATCTCTCCCCTTTTATTACTCCTGCCTTTGTCTGAGACAAACTGAGCTGGATTCCATTTCCATCCTTCTTCAGAACACAGAATGTTTGAATGAAGTCTGAAGGCTCTATAGGCTCTGAGGTCTTCAGGGGAAGCCCTTTGCTTTGGTGCTGCCAACCCTCAGAGGCATAATTTGGTGAGGATTAAAGCAGCCAATTTCCTTTGGCTACATCTGTTCAAGGGGTACTGTTTGTTTGTCCTTCCGTAAACAGGGAAAGACATTTTGGTCTAGGTAGCTTTTTGGCAATAAGTCTCATTTTGGAAGAAAGGTGAGGTATTAGATCCAATAGATAAAATGAATGAATGTGTGCGTGCATGCGCATGTGTGTTCAGTAGATGGAACTACATTTCCATTGGATTAATTCATCTATAACATCCAACATTTCACAGATGAAAAGTGGGACATATGTGGCCAAGCAACATTTAAGTGTGATCAAGATGGCAAAAGTTAGTAATAAAGAAGAACACACAAGTTAAGAGAAGCTGCAGCAGTTTGATTTTGCCTGAGCCTACTGGGAAGAGCAAAACCACCTGCTCTGCTCTGCTATGTTAACTGAGTGTTATATGAACTACTTTTGGACTTTGATTTTCAGTTTGTAGCAACTGAAGCTGAAGACAAAGGAGTGAAGTGGGAGGAGCAGAGAGAAACTGACATTTCATAAGCAGCTAAAAAGGTGGGAAGACAGAGGCTTTATCAGGACTATCCCTACTAAATCGAGACAGTTGGAAGGTATGTTAATGAAAAAAAACCCTGCAACTATAGTGTTGAGAGTTTAGTGTTACCACAGATATTCACCCTTCATCATACAATTTCTACCACAAAACCTTTCCAGATTGCTCCTTAGAGTGTTTCTGCATCTGGCTGTACCATTGCAAACAGTGAGGCAATCACCTCAGGCAGCAGATGTTTGGAGATAGCAGTAGCAGCCTTCTGGCTCTTCCTCCTGAAATTCTTGACTGCTTCCCTCTGCCAAAGGTTATGAGCAGAGAGCTACATGTACAGTATGCCACACAACCTTCCTGGCCTGCTAAAATAGCCTTTCTCCCACAGGTGTAGTGGAGGGCACTATCCCATTTCCAGTAATGAATAGCTTCTGTACACTGATTGGCAAAATATTTTGGACTTGCCTACATCTGCATCTTGTGTGGAGAATGACACAAGAAGCTCAAATTTTCAGCAAGAGGTACTTATGAGCACTTGCTTCTTTGCAGATTGACCACTAATGGCTAATTTGGCATATCTGAATTGATGTTTGATTACCAATGAGATAAAATCTAAATTCTCTTGGCAGGAACATCTTCATAATAAGGATTCAGTAATTGAAGCAATTGCCTAGAAAGGTGGTTGGGTCACCTACTCTTTGCAACAGTCTCTTATTAAACCCAGGCCAATGTTTGGTTCATCAGTGTATGCTATCATTGCTATCATCACAACTACTCTAGAGTTAATTTGACCACAGTTTCTCTAATATATCACAATCTCACCCTTGAGCAATTTTATTTTTAAGTGAGTTCTAAGACTTTGGGAGAAGGTTTCTAGGGATATTTTGAAGCCACGGTTACTACCTGCCTTTAAAGGAATGTAGCCAACATCAGACCCGTGGAAAAAAAAAATAAGGAGGTAGTTGTTCCACTAGGGCTTGTGAAACTGCAAGCAAAAGAACTACCCCAAGCAACACCTCAAGCTAAACTGGGGTCACATTGAGGTCCAAAACACACTACAGAAATAATCCAGTTTGAGACCACTTTAACTGCCCTGGATTAGTGCTAGGGAATCCTGGGAATTGTAGTTTATTGTGACACCAGAGCTCTCTGACAGAGAAGGCTCAATCTCTCACAAAACAACACTTTCCAGAATTGCCTAGCATTGAGCCAGGGGAGTTAAAGTGGTCTCAAACCAGATTATTTTCTGCAGTGCATTTTGCACCTCAGTTATGTAATCTTTAGTTTGAAATTGCAATATGTGAGCAAAGCTGTTGATGACCAGGGCTCATGGTGGTCTCTCATTCATAGGTTTATCATATGCTGAAGTGAGCTTGAAGATGAATAACAACTACGACTGCTTAGTGGTAGAAACCTTAGTACAGTATAACAGATTTCAAAGAGCTTGTGGAACATCTTGGACCCAGCAGAAGCAAAGTTTTGGGTTTGATAATTGTGCAGAAATGAACATGACATCACTGGAGACAACCTAAATGTGTGAATCTAAACAGAGCAATACTAGATCAAATCAAGGTTTCATTTTGCATTGCATCTGTATCAAAAAGAAACCAACCAAATATGTCCAGGAAGCACAACACATTTATGTATTTTTCCATGCCATTCTTATTTTCTGTTGGTGTGACATATCTGTACACAGTATTTCTGTAGAGGTTGATATGTGAGAATATTAGAGTCATTCTTTACTGGCATTGCAAACTTTGAGGAACTCGGTGTTATTTTCACATTGAACTTTACCAAGGCCCTTCACTCCTTTTAAAGTTAAATAAAATCTCCTAGCAGCCGTGAAGGATTGTTCATATTTAAAAGCCATTATGGTATACAAAATACCTTAAATGAGACATGCCATAACACGTATTAATAATTTACTATTTTTATGCTTCTTTCATATATCACACAGACTAGTGGCAATTATTTTGTGATTTTTAAAAAAAAAATTGTCTAAGGAGTTAAAGGGGTACAAAGGAAAAAGGAAATCTGGTGCTTAGCCTCGAATGAAAGGGTCCCAGCTCCCTAGTGAGGTAGAAAATTGTCAGACAGGAGGCACATGCTGTTATGCCTTTTTCCTCGTTTCAGATGTGATATGGGATACAATAGAGGTGAATAATATCACTCACGGAAGCTGTGAGTCCATGCCTTACCACTAATAATTTTTTTAAATCCAATGAGAAAAATGGCCCAGCTTAACAGCTTCCATGCCCCCCCTGCTGGCTCAGGATATTCTTCAGCTTAATAGACCTCTGGCTTCCCCACAGCCTGCACTCCCCAGGAGCCACCTCTTTCTGGCCCAGTATTCAGAAGCCTTTGGGATCACAATGCTATCAGGAAAAAAATCCTGGAGAGCCCATCATCCTGTGAATAAAGAGGATAAGCTGCCAGCAAGCCCGCTTCAGCACAAATGCATGGCCTGTGAAGAAGGGAAGAGCTTGGGTCTCCTGCAAGCTTGGCGTCAGAGGGGAGGATGGATTTCACAATAGATTCCAGTTAGTGCATGAACTGGTCTTCATGTGCTGGTCCCAGGATGCCTAAGCTTCTCAATGGCATCCCGTGGACTTGATCTAATCTGCCATTATGTTGCTGTTCTGAAATCTCAGTGTATAGGTTGCCTACCGACCCTTCCCACTACCCCACCCCCAAAATGCGACCAGGCTGTGTGACCAAACTCTTCACCAAAGAGTATAATGATGCATGGGCTGTCCCTAGTTTTAACATGTCATGCTAGTTATAACGACAAGTGGAAAGCGCTCAGCATGCCAGTGGGCTTTTGTTGCAGTGATGGAAAATTCTACTTTAAGGTTATTTTACCGCATTTGTGTTATTAGCAAGATCATGAAGATGAACTATTCAACTAAAAGGAGCTCATTAGTTCTCTCAATTAAATCCATGAAACCTTTCTCACAATAGCCTCTCTCTCTCTTTACACACACACACACACACACACACACACACACACACAAGCATGCAGAAGATTCCCTCCCCCCTTCTTCCCTTCAGGTTGGAATTATACAGTTTTATACAAGGTTGACAAAGAGAAAATAAACTCATTTGAGATGTGGTGCTAGAGAAGAGTGTTGAGAATATCATGGACAGCAAAAAAGACAAACAAATGGATCCTTGATCAGATCAAGCCTGAACTTTTGCTGGAAGCCAAGATGACAAAACTGAGGCTGTCATACTTTGGCTACATCATGAGAAAGCATGACTCACTGGAAAAGACAGTAATGCTAGGTAGAAAGTAACAGAAAGAGATAATCACTGCATGCCTCATGGATAGACTCAATCAGGGAAGTTACGGGCATGAATTTACAGGACCTAAGCAAAGCAGTGGAGGACAGGGGGTCTTGGAAATGTCTCATCCACAGGGTCACCATGAATCAGGGATTATTCAAGGGCAGATAACAATGAATACAACCCAAGAGCAATATCTTCCACGTTTCAGTTTATAGAACATCAGTAGGTACAACCATATGCACTGATTCTGAAATGTTTGCTGTTTATTAAGATTTTTTTTTAAAAAGTGTTTCTATGATGACAAAATGGTAAAGAACCTGAAAATGATGTAGGGAATCTAAATAAAATAGTATCTTGTTTTCATTCCCCCATGCATCAATATTTCCTGAATCACATTTTGCTGCACTGAGGGTATAAGCTTTCAGAAATGGCACCATATTTAGCAATTGTAGTTTAAACCTGTCACTGGATACTGAGTACTTAATGAACACTCACATACATACATGCACACACACATCTGAACTATGTCTGCTGTTTTTAATATTGTTAATATTGTGATATTACCACTGCATTACTGTGGTGATCTTTTTGGGAAGGTGGTATAAGTACACCACAAACAAACTACAGTATATTAATAAATATGTAACTAGTGGCACTGCAGCCCATGATGCAGATCTCAGCCTCAGAAACAATATGCTAAGCTTATTACTCAGAAAATAAAATTCCATTTATGTTAGGACAGTTTGTTGCTTCTAGTTTCACACATACTGCACATAATTTTCACCCCATGGAGAAATTATTTTAAGGCATACTGTAATGGATAAAATGTTTTGTGGAAGAGAAAAAATGCAAACATAAGAAAAGAATTGTGTCATGTGTTTGTGAACAGCCTCCTATGTCTTCAGACCCAGACCTTGTCCTAGTCAATGTGAACTTTAAACTTTGAGGTTATAAGAACACTGGTATGTTTGGGTGCCTCTCTAATAATTTCCCAGACATAGTGTACATGTTTTATGAGTGTATTAATTAAATCAAAGCTTGTCAGTAAAGAAATCCACTCCACCCATACCAGAAGACTATGCTGTCTTGTTTAGGGGGCAGGTACAATCTCCTATTGCACAAGTGATTCAAGAAAACAAAATGTACCATACTGCACCTGGAACTAGAATCCTCTATATGTCCCCTCAGGCAGTATATACCAATAAGACTGCCCAGTGCACACACACACACACTGAGCTACTTGGAAAAATCAGTTTGATTCATGCCGAAGTGGCAGAAAAAAATTACAACAACCTCTTAACTTCAGCTTAAAATATTCATTATAATAATATATATTAGAAAAAGACTTTTCACCACTTAGCACTGAAAAAACTGAAATAACTCTCCAAATAACCTCTTTGGCATCTCACATCATTCTTTCCCCTTCTGGCTGCCTCTCCTCAAAACAAAACTACACCTTACCATAAGTGTGCTTCCATGTACTAGTCTATCCCAGATGTCAGGATTCTGACCCCTGCCACTCTGTGGCATGAGCCAGTTCTTAAAATTTTCCAGGACAACTTCTTTGCCCTGAGCAACTGTAGCAGCTCTTGCTTAAAATCCAGGAGCTCCAAAGCACATACGAACTAGGGAAAGTATTGATCTCATCATGATTTAGCACTTCAGGAAGAACCAGGTTACTTTAGTATCCAAAACAAAAAAATGCTCAAAATGTTGTGCCCAATTAGACACTACCAAAGATGATTTTATTAAAATTATGAAAGAACAATCGGAAGAGATTAGTGTAATGTTTCTCAACTTCTCTTCCACCACTAGCTCCATGAGCCTGAACCGATGGTGAGGAATGCTTGGAGCTGCACTCTAACAGCACCTGGAGGAATGCATTTTACTCACTCCGGAGTTTATGTAGGATTCTTATTGATTAGAGCAAATAATTGAAGTCAATAGACCTTACATCATAACATAAATTGGTCTCACCAATTTCAGAGGGTCTACAGTACATTTCACTCTGGCTTCCTTCCTGCAGACAGCACCAAAACAATCTTGATCATCTTGTTCTCTACTGGAGTAGAAATGGGGGAATGGTTCCTAGTTGATTGTCCTTGATCTCTCAACATCATTTGATACCATTGGTCACAATGTCTTCCTGGAGCAACACTGTTAAAAGCATTGTGTTGCAACAGTTCCACTTTTATCTGAAGTATCACTACCTAAAGAACAGCAGTGATGGCTCCCCTCCTTCCCTGAATTCCTCTGGGTTTTAGTCTAAATGTTAAAGAAGCCGTCACTTACTGTACCAATTTTTTAGACAATATTTTTTAATTGTTCACCCTTATTCTTGAGATGTCACCTGGCCCTGGAACCATGCTGGTTCAAAACTGTGAGTTCTGCCATGCTTTTAGTTTAATGTTATGACAGATGTTTTAAAGATGCATTTTATTTTATTGTGTACCATACTAGGTTCCCTTGGGAGGAAGGATGGCAAAATCAATGGCTCTCTATTATGACTAAGGAGATTATCGCACAGTTTAAAAAAGTGCCTTACTGTTGCCAAATTCAATTTGAATTCAGGATGCTTCCGGATTTTATCACACACTTTTTGCCACCAACGCTGCTGGGCGGGTGCATCCCAGGTAACATCTGGCTAGAATCCGAGTTCAGCTGGAGGATTTGCAAAGCTGGGAAACTCTCGGCTTTGAAAAGAGGCTGGCTGAACTCGGATTCTAGCCAGATGTTACCCAGGATGCACCAGCCCAGCAGCATCAGCAGCAAAAAGCATGTGATAAAATCCAGATGTATCCCAAATCTGAATTGAATTCGGCAGCAGTAAGGCACTCTTTAAAACTGTGTGATAATCTCCTAAATATATATCCAGAAAGATGCACCTCCTTGGACAAAAGGCATTTTTGAGACCTAGTGCCCTATTCTGTGTTATTGTGCATCAAAACAGTAGGTCCTATGAACTAAATAGACCCAGTTCTGGAATTTTTCTTTTGCTGCAGGCTCTTGTTACTCTCATATTATAATAAAGACCATATTTCTAATCTTTTGTGTTTTAAGCTCATTCATAAAGTTCAAGTTAGTTCTAAAACTTAAGAGTAGACCAACAGTGACCTGTACTATAAATCTCTACCTCTCCCCAACATGTATGCCCTTGTGGCTGTCACTTTGTCTGATTTAAATTTCAAAACAAAGGATAACATTTCCCAGGCACAGCTATGTTTCCATCTGGGAACTATTCTCTCTCCACCCCCACTCCCATATTGCTTCCACCTTAAGTACCTCCTCTGGGCCAGCAAAGTGCTGGGAATGTACGGGCAGTTGGAGAGCACAGAAGGAGCCAGTAGTGACAGTAGCTAACTGTTATCCTAAGTAAGGGAAGGTAAAACCCACAGGATTGAGAGCGATTTGCATATTGGTCTTAATGAGTTCCTTACTAAAAGGAAACAACAGGTTCAAGAGGCTAAGGCAGAGGATTGGAGCCAGAGGAAGGCCAACTAAACTGTTGCCATGTAACAAGGGCAAGAGAAATGTATTACAGGGAAATCTCAAGGCGGCATCTGCTGCACATGATGTGATGAAATGTGTCTTCTCATTTAGTGGTTTGTAGTTAAATCTCTAATATATCCATTTCCAAGTACAGTATGTGTCTTACTAATCTTGTAGTCCTATAGGACACACTTTCACACCCTCCAACATTTCACAAATGAAAACTGGCCCCACCTCCACATGGGCCAAATACACACATCCTCCCTTTGTCCTCATGGAGACTAGTCTGGACAGTGTAGGGCACAATCCCCGGTGTGGTGCAAACTGTCCAGACAACATACAACTTGGGAAGTCTACAAAAGCTCATACTGCCAATTTCTTTCTTTAGTTGCACAGCTATATCTTGAATTTGAAGTTGGAGTATGGTATCTTTCAAATCTGTTAACAAGAATGTGTAGGGATACCTTTTTGAACTTTGGATGCCTTTAATTGTAGTTTATGCACATTGTTTTCTGCATCTTTGAGATCCATCATATAACCACCTTAGATAGCTTTAAAAAAGTTGTTAAGATGGATCTCTTCCGGCAGGCCTTTCCTGAATAGATGCCCAGCCACCAAAGAGGGAAAGTAATGGATTGATCTCATTTGCTGTTTGCTTGTCTATTGTTGTTTGTTTGTTTTTATCTATTGTTTAAATTGTTATTTATCTTTTAACATTTTAAAGTGTAAAATGCTTAATTCTATTTTATGGGAGGGATGGTTGGGGGATATGATTTGTATAATTTTTAATGCTGTAATTATCATTATTGTATTTCTTGTGCTTTTAACATTTTTTCTGATTTTATGTTACTTTTGCATAATAAGAATTACATTTTTTAAAAGGAGAATGAGCAAGCAGACCCCCTCTCTTTTATCAAAATGCATGAAAATTTAAAATATGTGCTCTACCTTGAGCTACTCAGTTGGGATTCATCTGCAGCTTTGATGCTATCATACCAGGGCTCAGCGGTGTTCAATAGTGATTAGGGCACTACAGAAAATAATCTTCCCTCTCCACCCTATGAAATTCTGGGATTTGCAGATAAGGCAAGGGCATTTAGAATTCTCAGCCAGAGAACTCTTGGGCCTCACCAAACTACAAATCCCAGAATTCCACAGGATGTTGTCATGACAGATAAAGAGGAACATACCACTATAAGAGTGTAGCTTGATAAGGACCTAGGTGTTATATAATTTGTTTGCTCATATCCTCCCTTCCTCTGAATACTATGCTGTTGTTAATTGCCCTCAAGTCGATCCTGACCCATGGGGGCCCTGCTAATAAGACATCTCCAAGACTCCCTATTTTCCACTGCTCTGCTTAGGTCCTGTAAATTCACATGAGCTCCTTAAGAAAGTTCATCCATCTAGCATGTGGCTTTCCTATCTTTCTACATCTTTCCACATTTCCTAGCATTATTGCCTTTTCCAATAAGTCATTCTTTCTCATGATGTGACCAAAGTACAACAGCCTCAACTTTATCATCTTGGGCGCGTTACAGACCGCCTGAAAGCGCTTCTTTTTGTGCCCTGGAAGTGGCGCCACAAGTCGCTAGTCGTACACTCATGGTGTCACTTCCGCTGCGCGATGTGCATATACTAAGCATCCGTGACGTCAAGATGGCGGCACCCATGTAAAACAGGTGCCGCCATTTTGTCCGTCCTCAGGACGTACTAGGGTTAGGGGCGTGCGTAAAGCATGCCCTTTCCTAACCCTAGTACGTCCTGAGGACGTACTTTATGCCCATTTGTAACGGGCCTTGGCTTCCAGGGAGATTCCAAGCTTGATCTGTTCTAGGACCCATTTGTTTGTCCTTTTGGCTGTCCATGGTATTTTCAGCACTGTTCTCCAGCACCACATCTCAAATGTGCTTTCTCCTATCTGCTTTCCTCACTGTCTAGCTCTCACATCCGTACATGATAATAGGGAATATAACGGCTTGGATGATTCTAACTTTTGTGCTCAGTTGTATAACTTTATATTTTAGGATCTATTCCAATTCTTTCATAGCTGCACTACTCATTCCTATCATTTTATTTCTTGACTGCAGTCCCCATTCTGATCAATGTTTGACCTAGGTATGGGAATTCTTTTACTATTTCGATTTCCTCATTTCCTAGATTGAATCTGTGTAGATCTTCCATGGTCATTATTTTTGTTCCCATTATGTTGAGCAGCAAGCCTGCCTTTCAGCTTTCTTCTTTGATCATTCTTAGTAGTTGTTCTAGGTCTGTGATATTTTCTGCTGGTAGTATGGTGTCATCTACATATCTCAGATTATGGATGTTCTTTCCCCCTATCTTCACTCCTCCTTCTTCTGTGTCCAAACCTGTTCTTTGTATGATATTTTCTGCACACAATTTGAACAGATAGAGTGATAGGATGCAGGCTTGCCTAATCCCTTTGCCAATTGGTGATACATCCATAGGTGGTTCATGAATCAAGTGAAGGGGCTAAGCTTCCCTCCTCCCACCACTTCAGGGCAAGGCAACTTGGTCTACAAACTACCATTTGGAATACCTATTCTTCCATTGCTGGGCACTATTTTTCCCATTACTGGGCAAAGTTTTGTCTAACTTTGTAAGTACATTCCTCCTTTTCTTCCTACTCTGCTTCTGCCTATACACCTGTCTACATGCACTAAATGAAGATAACATGCCATACATCTGAAGTAAGTTCTGGCTCACAAAAAATTATGTCATAATGCATTAGGCTGTTGCGACATTGCCCAAATATATTCAAATCTAGATTTCTAGATATGAGCTATAAATGTGCTCTTCTTAAAGCAAAGACTGAGGTGGTGGCTCTCCAGATGTTGTTGGACTAGAATCTTCCATCAGCTCTGTTGTTCCAAGCCAATACTAAGGAATGATGGAAGTTGCAGTCCAACCACAACTGGGGGTCACAAGTTGCCCACCTGGCCATCCCTCTCTTGAAGAAAGGAAATTAGTCATAATTAAGGTGCTGAAATCTACATGAAATATCAAATCCTGTCCTTTGTAGTGAATTTATAGAGGTGCAGAATATTAAAAACATTGTTTTTTATCAAGTAAGACATTATTCTGAATGCATCACATCTGGCCACCTTTTACTTCCTTGGTCCAGTACATCTCCAGTTACTACTGAGGTACAGGGTTGTGAAAAAAGATCAGTTTAAAAATAAGTCATTGTGCACACTGGGTTCCCCCCTGGAATATTTTGTATATGTTGTAAGTGAATGTTTGGTGTGTACGTGTGTACAATAGAAAGAGCAAATTATATCTCTAAATACATACATGTGTGTGTGTGTGTGTGTGTGTGTGTGTATATATATATATATATATATATATATATATATATATATATATATATAGCCAGCCAGCCAGCCAGATTTTTATACATAACAATAAATCTGGGGCTATTCCAGCACAAATTACCTATTATGTATGTTCTATTTGGCTATTATAATGTTGTAAGATTCCAGTAATTTTGCTTCTGCCAGGCAACTGAGAGAGCCCAGTAAGTTAAACTGTCATTAAAATCTAACAAAGCAAGCAAACAAACAAACAAATCCTGGAATGGCTACATCAATAAACTGTTCAGATCAGGCAAGTAAAACTGTATACAGTCTGCTTACACAACTTTATATACAAATCATTGTCCATGTTACTACTTTCCACTTTCCAAGGAATGCAGTTGTAAACATTTGCATTGGGGCATTTGGAGATTACTCTTATTTTAGCAACCAGTTGTATTATTTCAGCATCCTTTAATTCAGAAGAGATGGAGTTTCTTCGGCAGCACTGGCCCAGCTAGTTTGTGCAACTAACAAGGATCAACGTTATCTTTATACATGGATTCTAGCAATGGATATGGAAGTATCCTGTAAATGGCCTTTTCTCCAGAATGTTTCCCAACAGCCTTCTATTTACACTTAGCACCTAACCAAAAGTACAGAAGAAACCTGGTAGAGGTTCTCTATGAACACAGAAGGCCACTCAACAAACTGCAAGCTGTAACCCATTTACCCTGGTGGTCAGGTACGTTTGTGTAGAGCTGGTCATCATCATCTGTCTTGTCCTTGTGCATGTGACGAAGATTCTAAGATGCCCACCTCTTCACCCAGTAGCCCTTCACAGTATAGTGAAATTCCAAGTTGGTAAATGCTGGCAGTAGGACCAGTTAGACTGTAGCCATATAATATGAAGTAAGCATCATGTTCTTATTGTTACAGAATAAATTAACTCCCTAGGATACTAGAAATAGAATTAACTGTACTAGTGTCCTCAGAACTGTACTATTCACCCTCAGAACTGGCCTTGAAGGAGATGCAAATCAAGACGATTTGTCCCCAGCATCACTAACTGTTGCGCCATCAACTGGCTGCTGAATTATTCTCATCCATCATGATTTCCCCATCCCCAACTGCCCACTCAGCACAGTATTTTTCCTACTTGGGTGTTCTCAGCTTGATGCTTCACTCCCCATCCCCAAAACTATTGTAAGAATGTGTCAGGGGAAGTGGTGATATTTATTTATCCCTTGCCAAAAGACTCCCATTTCAAATTAAATGGTGATAAAGTTTACTAGTCTTTTTTATGGCATTGCTTCATGAGCTGATGACATTTTTATGGACTAATAAAGCCCCTAGATAATTCTGCTTGTTGATGCATCAGAGAATGCTGGAGCTTCTTGAACTAATGAATTTTCTTTTCCCAAACACTTGTGATAGCTAGAATAGATCATACGGAAATATATCCTTTCACTGTATACCAAAATGGGGAAATTATGGGCCTCTAGAGATTATATAAACTCTCACAACAGGATATTTTGACTAAGGCTGATGGGAACTGCAGTCCAATGATATCTGGAAGGTCACAAATTACTCATCTATTACACTGCACTGACAATCCTGAGCTGGGCTGTGGATCCTCTGGGATTGAGTGATATCTGTAGCATATTGTGTAGGGAATAGATTTTTGTTTTGCACAGAAAGGAATGATTCCAAACAGTTTTGGTGACATGCTTCCTAAAGGACTAAATAGTAAAATTAAATGAAAAAGACTTAAGAGGCTTAGAAACAAGGATATGAGAAAATGGCGGAGAGACCCATTACCAGTTACTTTACACAAAATACACAAATGGAGGCAAAGGATCTCAGAGTGACCCATGCATCTTCCATATTTGCTGTTTGGGACTCACATGAAGGGGAAACATAAGCATCTTTCTCATTGGGAGATTGTGTGCTCCCAAAAGGGGTACGTATATCTCAGGTATCTGCCCAGGAAGGGTTTGGACAACTGCACCAATGCTCAAGACCTGGAAGCATTCAAAGAGAGTATATATATACATTACTTCTGCATTTTCTACGACTGTTCTCATGGCACGTATATTAATAAAGCATATTTACCCTTTTCATTGCTAAGAAGAGTATACTTCTGTTCTGTTGTGAATAAAAGAAGCCTATGCTAACTAACAGTTAATGACGAAAGTCACTATCAGTGTCACTGGCAGGGTGCAGTGATTATGGTAATTATAATGTTTAGCAGAATCTCAGTCATGAAGCCCTAGCAAAACAAGCTGATACAGAGAATGTACTATGAATGCAAACACATTTTAGAATTAGATCTTCTCTTCATTTTACATCACAGGTTCATGGTCAGGGGGAAATCCCAATATTTTAAATCAGTAGAAGGGAAGGGGAGAATAATACAGCCCTCCAGATATTGTTGGACTAAAATCCACACCAGTCTTAGCCAACATATCTAATGGTTAAAGAATTTTGGAAGTTAAGAGTCCAATGACATCTAAAGGGTTGCCTAATTCCCATCCTCACTTTTGAGTTACCTTCCATAACCACTTCATCATAGCATTAGTAGCTGTTTTAGGAACCTAGATGAAAAGCAAGATAGGGGTAATTTCAAATCAAGAAATAAATGGTTGATCAAAAAGGCTTTACCAGTTCCTTCACATCCCAAAGAAACAATAACATCTCACAGCCACACCTGAAGTATGTCATCAGACTTTCACATCAATCTTGGATCTCCAAGGGACACTAAAAAGTTTCACAATCTTTATTATTTATTATATTGTAAAGATGTGATCTCAAAGATCTTTTCCCTTATTAACCTGGGCGTACACTAGCATCAGGACAATATGAAAATATTTTGAGACTTTTAAATCCTGAGTCAAACCACGGTTCCCAGATATTATACAGCAGGCCAGGGCAACAAAAAATGATCACAGGGTTGGGACACTTTAGCTATGACAAAAGGATAAAGTCTTTGGGGCTTTGTAGTTCAGAGAAAAATTAATAAGGTGGGAGACATGACAGCAGTTTGAGTTATGCACTGTGTGGAGAGGCTAAGGGTGGAGAAACCTTTTCTGTCGCTCCCACAACACTAGAATTGACAGCCATTTAGACAGTGCAGACAACACAAGAAGGGAAGGATATGCTGGCGGGGACCAAGGTCTGTAGGTGTGTGTGTGTGCACGTGTGCGTGAACATACAGATACACACACATAGAACTGAAATTTGTTATAAATTGTCTAAAAGGCATGATAGAGGCCTTCCAAATACATTGTTGAAGAGATTTATAAGCCATGCTCCAGTGAAGCTTCCAGAGCATAGAAAAAGAAAAAAAAAAACAAGATAAAATACCCAAAATATAAAAGAAAAAAAAATACCAGAATGTATTAAAAGGCATTATATAATAAAGACATCTTTGCCTGGGACGAAAAGGATGTTACTGACAGACAGACCTCTCTGAGGAAAGAATTCCACAAATGGGGTATCACCACTGAGAAGGTGAGTTCATTGTCACAACAGACATGAGCTAGATGTTGGGGATTAGTCAAATTCATTGAGAGTAAGCATAGCAATTATTATTAGCATCAGTAGCTGTCTAGAACTTCCAGGTTTAGGGATAGTAGACGCTGGGAAATAATGAACACAAGGTGCTGTTACCTTCATCAGGCTGTCCAAGAAACAAGATGCTGAACTAGATGGACAGCAGGTTTCTTCTTATCTTATGTCCTTATGACACAATTATTAGATAGCACCATGTGTTGTTTGTTAATTCATGATACAACATAATACCAGAAGCAATGGCCCTATGCTGATATAGAAAAAATCACAAAATTTTTATACACGGATTCAAGCATCTGTGGTTTGAAAATGTTCAAAAAAGTATAAATTTTAAATATCAAACCTTGATTTTCCGTTTTTTATAAGGGACACCATTTTACTATGTCATTATATTTAATGGGACTTGAGCATCTACAGATTTTGTTATCCACGGGGATCTTGGAAGCAAACCCCAGCATATAACAAGGATCCACGGTACTTGGGGCAATATTTCCTGGCAACATTTGTTCAGAGAGGGTTTGTCTTTCCCTTCTCCTAAGGCTCAGAAGGTGTGATTTCACTAAGGCCAATCAGTTGGTTTTCAAGACCAAATGAAGATTTGAAACCTGGCCTCCAGAATCATTGTCTAACACTCAAACCACTATGCCATGCTAGCTCTCCAGATGTAAGTAGTGCATGAGAAATACTGGTCTATTAATAAAAGCACTGATTAGTGAAGCGAGCAGCTTAGATCATGGAAACTATTTTTATTAACTGGGACAGGAATTTCTCAAGACGTACTAAGTTATAAATTATGCTGCCTAGGGGGTTTCCTTCTGCAAAGGGATCTTGTAGCACCTTTGAGAATAATTATGCAAAAGAATTTGTAGCATAACATTTCATAGACTTGGTCTACTTCTTCAGATCTCAGGAAGTAGAAAAGTCTACGAAAGTTTATGATATAACTTCTTTTGCACAGTTAGG
The DNA here is from genome assembly GCF_019175285.1 of Sceloporus undulatus. NCBI lineage: Eukaryota > Metazoa > Chordata > Lepidosauria > Squamata > Phrynosomatidae > Sceloporus > Sceloporus undulatus. The sequence continues at coordinate 128,755,192 of NC_056523.1, read as the reverse complement.
TCTCAAAAGTGCTATAAAATCCTTTTGCATAGGGGGTGTCCTGTGAGACTATATAACTAAAATGGTTATCTTCAGGATTTTAGGATTCTGTTCAATGATTTCCAAAAAAAGGTTGAAGTTTATTTGGAAATCAATATAAAGAGAAAGGCTGAACTGTAATATGTGTTATCTGTAAGGAAGAAAGATGGCGTGCATAAACTGGAACTACAGCACTGTTTTCAAATTCATATTACTACAACTTTGAGAATGATAGGCACAACTTCTGTAAACATCAATACTGTTACTCCTGCCAAAACCATATCATCCTGCTGTCTCAATCAGGAGCAATCCAGATTAATCCTCTGTCATCCCATTTTCAGCTTCTTTTATGGACATTTGCTCTGTCCTCCCACTTTCCTCCTGCGTCCTTGGCTTACTTAAGTTGTTGCAAACTGAGTTCAACGTACAACATTAGTTTACACTCAGTTAACTCAGTGGGTTGGAGAGGGAGCAGAATCAGGAGGCTCAGGCAAATGCAAACTGCTTCAGTGTCACCTTTTTGTATGTTCTTCCTCACTAATAACTTTTGCCACTTAAGTAGCTTGTCTCAGTTTCCATCTGTGAACTGTTGGAGGGTGTGTAATACTGTTGTTGATGTTTTGTGTCTTCAACTTATTTTCGACTTATGGCAACCCTAAGGTGACCCTATCACAAGATTTTATTGGCAAGATTTGTTCAGAGGGTGTTTGCCCAACTGTATTTATAATAAGATCCAGGCTATAAAATGCAGACGTACTAGAAACAGCATTTTGCATGCAACATCCAAATGGAATAAAAATTCCCTGCACCCTGAATCAGTGTCCTAGCATTGACAATTCCTGATTAAAACTTTCCTATGTGGAGAAGGTATACCCTGGATGTATCAAATTAATGATTTCTTGTGGGATAACAAATACTCTTGAGCTGCAAATGTTCGATACTGCAGTTTTGTTTTCTGTTTTGTTTTTTATAAGTGTGAGATGGGGAAAGAGCAAAAAAGAATAAGAAAGAATTCTCCCATGCAGAACACTGGTCCAGGGTCAATGGAGAGAAACTCTCCAGTCTGAATACCCAATCTGGGGAGGACTCAGTGCCTGGCAGGAACAACCAAGGTCTGGGTGTCTGTGTTGTCACACTGGCAGCCAGGTTACCATGGCTCATCCAATGTGCATCCACACCCCGGGGGGGTGCCTCTCTCCCTCATTCAATGGAACTCAGCTCTTCCAGCATTGAGAAGGACACTTGATTTGCAGGAGAAAAGAGAGCCCTTAGTGGGCCTGTCATGTCATCACCCCAGGGTTCACAAAGGATTGTGGGTGCAAAGCATAATAGAGCTGGCTGCTTCTGTCTGCACAGCACTGGACCGTTCTCATGGCTCAGAGATCACCCCAGAAGCCACAAAAGAAGCCTCTTTTGGGTGCTATGCAAGAAGTACTGATCCTGCCATAGACCAAAATATGGTCTTAAAAATAGGGTGCTCCTCTGTGGTACCCACTTTCACTATTAAGTTACTCATTTTTTATTTTTTATTTTTTGGTGGCAATTCCTGTATGACCTCTGGTTCCTCTCCATCCCTTAGCTACCATTATCTACTGAGGGGTTAGAAACCAGTGTGAACTAAGATACACTGTGCTACACTGTGCTGAGATTCCAGTTCAAATACAGAGTTTAAATCCCAAGATCAACTGGAAGCTCTCTGTGTGGCCATGGGCATATCATTATCCTTCAGCCATGTGTACAATGGAAATGATGATTTACTGCTGCTCAGGGATGTTGTGTGGAAGGAACTTTTAAAGGGCTTTACAAATGCATGATAACAACAAGACAGCATTGCAGAACATCATTTCTAGCCAGTGTCAACTATGGACTCCACATCCCAGAGAAGAAAGGGTAATGTGTATATGTTAAAATCTGAGGAAATTTTCAGTTCTGATTGCCTACCAGGAAAGGTGAGTTTTACATAGTGTGATGACTTGCAACTTTTTCACACAGAATTTATCCCATGTAGAAACAGGATTTAAATTGGGAAAATCCCACAAAAGAGGAACCGTTTTCAGACGACGTTGGGGGCACTGAACATGTATCTGACATTAACCTGCACAGAAAGTGGACAAAATTGTCTGCTTTTTACTTTCGGGATTCTCCCCTGATGTCATCTGAAAACAGTCCCACTTTTGCAGGATTCTCTCAGGATTTAAATCCCGTTTCTGCACGGGATTTGGGCACTTAGCCTCCGTGTGATAAACTCCCTACTTAGAACTCTTCCATTTCTACATAGCAAAGCAATCTGGTTTGGTTTCAGACTACATTGGTTATGTTTTATATGACAACTGTCCAGTTATTTCTATAAGTTTAGAACAAGGGTAGGTAGGCAAAGTGTGGCCCACAGAATGTTTTGTAGAGTCCCTCCCTCTCTTTTTCTTTCTTTTTTCTTCTTTTTTTGGAGTGATTTTTTCCCCCAAACTTTTTTGCCACCCTCTAGGAGGCAGGCTAATTTAGGATCAAGAGAGGCCTTTTTTAAAAACAGGAAGCAATTTCTGCCTACTTCCTGTTGTTAAAAGGGGCCTAATATAATCCATGGGACCCTGAAAAATATGGTCAAAATGTAAACCAACCCTCACAGTTGCCCATCCTTGCTCTAGAATGCCTGGATATACTGTAGATGTATGGTTCCAGGCTCTACCTATAATCCAGTGATGGTGAACCTTTTAGAGACTGAATGCCCAAACTCAGTGGCATTCCTGCAGCGGGTGTCAACTGGTGCTGGTGGGGGGGAACTTCTGGGGGGGGGGGGGAAACACACAAGGAAAAAAAATAAAAGCTCAAAAGAGAAACAAAAAAGCCACTCATATAAATATTAAATCCATCCTTGTCAACACTGCTCAAAATGGAGGACCTTTTGGAATCTCTCCTGGACAGGAGGTTGAAATGGAGGGCAGGTCCTGAAAAGGAGGAGGACCAAGTCTGGTCACCCTAACCTTAAACACGCCCACCCTCCATGACTTTTCCTGGTAAGGGGCATGGGGGGATCAATCCTCTGTGCCTTTCCAGGACAGTTCACCAGGCAGCTCTCCCCTCCTGGAAAGGGTCATGGGGGTGGGGTGGGAGATTGATCCTCCACCCCTTTCCAGGGTGGGAGGGTGCAGAAATGGAGCACTCCATTCCTCCACTCCTCTCACCCTGAAAGGGCTTTCTTCCCTGTGTGCAAGCTCCACTCTCCTTTTCCCTTGCACCTCTTGTCCTCTGCCATGTGCTCTCAGAGAGAGCTTTGCGTGTCCTCTCTGGCAAGCGTTTCACAGGTTCACCATCACAGCTATGAGCCAATGGCCGGGTCCCTTCAAGAAAAGGCAGCGTGGTTTATTAGTTTGAGCATTAGACTACAACTCTGGAGACCAGGTTCAAATCCTGGCTCAGCCATCTAAACCCACTGGATGACTGGGCAAGTAACACTTTCTCAGAGGATGAGAACAGCAAACTCCCTCTGACGAAACTTGTCAAGAAAGCCCAGTGATGGGTTCACAAGTTGGAAATGACTTGAAGACACACAACAAGAACAAGAACAACAAGAACAACATCTAATCACAGGCTTTAAAAATAATACTCATACACACTATCCTTCAACTATATACTTCAAACCCTTGCATTTCTACCTCCCCTTTCCTTCTGGCTGATCCCCATATTCACTTGAGCTGATGGATTTCATGAGGGTCTCCACTTGAAAGTCTGATGGTAGAAGTGGAGGTGAAGGATGGTTTGGCCTCTTCTCTCCCTCCCTCCATGCATCCAGCCAACCCCCCCCCTCCACCACCACAGCCACTGCTTCTTCCCAGGAAAATAACATTTCAATGAAAGCTCAGTTTCTTTAGAAAGCATGCCTGGCTATAGGAAGGGACCCTGTATCCATGCAGCTTTTCCATCCATCTCGTCCCTTCTGCGTAATCTCACTTCTGGGCCTGAATTCATTCTGATGCTGGGAGGGATTAGCTGACCTTTCTTTCTTTCTTTCAGTGCTGGATAAGCTTGTGATGTTAAAGCTTACCAAAAAATTAAATTCTCAAGAGAATGCCTCAGCCATTGAGAAGCCTGGAGGCCTGTTCATCTTGTGATGGCAATTCTCAGTCTCTTCCCCACGCCATTGTCCACTCCAGGGGCACTCACAGCCATCCATTCATATAAGTTGTATTGTCCAGTTTTCTCCTGGAAAACATACAGTTCCACCTACCATCCCTCTATGCTTTTGTATATAAATAAGGAAAGCGCTTAGTGACAGATGCAGTGTGCTGGGGTTGTAAAAACAAACAATCTCATCCATGCTGGATGTTATGTAATTTTTAAAATTTGAAATTCCAAGAGATAAGAATGTAAATAAATCTGTCCAAGGTCATCTCTGAAATGTGAAAAGTTGCTTTTACATACAGAAATGGTATTCTTACATCCAAACTTGTGCAAAGTATCTACACATTTACCACACATTAGAAGGGAATTTCTAACATTCTGCCAGAGATTAAGAATTTTATGCTAATTTTTAACTTGTAGAAATGGTCCTAGAAGGACAAGAAACAATAGCAGACCATCTGGGGTTGCACTTAACTCATAGTGGTATAAATCAGAAGCAAAATTACATCTAATGGAATTAATATACATTCAGACTTGTGTACCCAAAGTTTCTATACCCACTGATTCTACCATCGACAACTTGAAAATATATATTTTTTAAATTCCAAAAAGCAAAGCTTGATTTTGCTATTTTTATATAAGGAACACCAGTTTACTACTCCACTGTACATAATGGCACTTGAGCATCCATGGATTTTGGTATGCATAGGTGTTGTGGAGGGAAGGTTCTGGGGCCAAACTCCAATGGATACTACAGGCCCACTGTATCTACAAAGGATTGTAATAAAGAAAAATAGAATCAGGGAGAGAATAAACTGCAAAATAATCTGAACAGAATAGCACCGTGTAAAAGCCTTGGGGCACCTTGAGGAAACTATTCATGTGTGATGATTTATATGTGCTTCTAGAGGTATGTGATTAACAGTCTCAAATTCTCCCTCAAATCCCCAAGGGGGGCAGATAATTGGTGTACATTTAAAAATGCAGGCCTAAATGAAATTGCTAATCTATAGTAGAGCAAGGCAACATGTATGTGTACATCCTGTTGATTCAGTTGATTCACACTAACTAACTAACAAATTGGATTTTATTATGAATTGTATGCTCTGTACAGGTTGTTTCTGTGTTGATGTCAGAAAATGATAATGCACGAGCAAATTCGAGCAAACCCTTTGTAAATGTGAAGAGGAATAGCTGGGATGGTGTGGGTGGGTGGGGGCTTTTCTTCTCACACAGACAAACTTCATGCCTTCTTGATTGGATTGTCAACACCCAGAATTCTTTTCTAAAATGTTCCATCTTGATTATTTTAGAAGCTATTTCTTTTTCATCTGAGTTAGGGCTGTTTAGCACATTCTTCGATCAAAAAGAGAAGAAGAAGAAAGATCAATTAATTTTCAAGCAACATGTTAATTATCTAGGAAAGAGAAAAATGATGTGTGGTACTCTCGACATTGAAGTCTGAAAGGCTGTCTAGCAGAAGTTGAGCAGAGTTGTTCTCTGTTGCTCCAGATGACAGCATCAGAGGGTGATAATTACAATGAAGCTGATGATGCCTGAAGGATCTAAAAATGTTTGAACAATTTTCCTAGCAGCATGAGCTGCTTGGCAATGGAACACACTTGAGGTGGTGGGATCGCCTTTGCGTATTTAAGTAGCAGCTGGATGGGCAGCTGCATCTTGTACTGGAGCATCTGCATTCAGAGGGAGGATGGACTAGACCATTTCAAGGACATGCGCCAGCAGCTCTGTGATTGTAAAATTATTTATGTTTCATACCTTTGTGTAGCATCCGGTTGTATCTGAAAATATTACAGATGAACACATCTAAGAAATCTCACCACCTACCTATTTAAACTATCGTGAATACACTAGACTGGGCATTTTTTAAAGGGCATTTTTACACAAACATTTTTGGTACTTCTCTAGCCACTTAACTGACATTTAGCAGCAAATCACAATCCCCCTGTCTCTTATTAGAATATTTTAAACCAAAGCAGCATTTTCAGTTTTGCTATTGAATTTTGGTGATGGTATGGCAAGCATGTGACCTGAAGTGGGTGGTGGTAGCTCCAGACACAATGAAATTATCAAAGACTGATCTAAACTGTGATTTTGTGGTTGAGAACGAACAAGATATCCTCAAGGTCACACATCCTTTTTCTCTTCCTCTTCCTCTCAAGAGTGAAAGCATCTTCTTTCTCTTTTGACTATATTTAGTTTCCCATTTACATATGAACTCAGTGTTTTATTCTATTTCTAGTTAACACAAACCAGGGCCCATATATAATTTAGATTAGCACTTGAACTGGGCTTAACCACAATATATTTGACAAAGAAAATTTGAAATCATGCCAGCTGTGTAGAATTGGGGCTTAACACGGGCAGTCCTGATGTCAAACTAAAGCCATGGCAATTTAATAAGGCAAGGGATGGGCTGAGTAAATTAATTGTTTTAATTTCCTGTTCTAGACCTGGGACCCAAGATGACTTACAAACATAACTTAATGCACAGTTAAATACCTGATGACAATTGAAAGATAAAATAAAAATAAAAATTAAACTAGCTATTCAATTAAAGCATCATTTGATTTAAAATAATATAAAATATTTGTAAAACATAAGAATAAGAATAAAAGTACAGTGTACACACCCCATTAAAAGTCCCTTTTGCACAAAAATGCCTCTGGATTTTTTTAAAGAAGTCTGTATCTGCCAATGGATGGAAAGTGGAGAAGGGGTCAGCCTGTCTGGCTATGGAAGAGAATTCCACCGTCTGGGAGCAGCTATAATAATAATAAATAATAATAAAATTTTTATTTATATGCCGCCCTTCCTCCGATCAGGGCGGCTCACAACATAATTAAAATACAAACAATTCCAATAAAAACATATTTAAAAACAAACCAACAGTAAAGCCCCAAAGCCCAACCTCTTGGCCACGAAAGAGAGGAGGGAGGCCCACAGGATATTTACTCGGGGAATGCCTGTTGGAATAGGAAGGTTTTGAGGTCCTTCCTAAATTGGGCCAGGGTGGTGGACGAGCGGAGCTCTGGGCAGCGCATTCCAAAGGGCTGGGGCAGCTATAGAAAACGTCCTCCGAGTTGTGGAGACTAACCTAGCCCCAGGCACCTTCAGTAGCTGCTGCCCAGACGTTCTGAGGGTGCGAGGCGGAATGTACGGGGAGAGGCGGTCCTTTAGGTATCCTGGGCCCAAGCCATTTAGGGCTTTATAGGTAATTACCAACACCTTATATTGAGCTCGGAAGCGAATGGGCAGCCAATGAAGATCTTTTAAAACCGGTGTTATATGGCTGGTCCTGGGAGCACCAGTGACCAGCCTGGCTGCCATGTTCTGCACCATTTGCAGCTTCCGAGTTTGGTATAAGGGTTGCCCCATGTAGAGTACGTTGCAGAAATCCAGTCTCGAAGTTACCAGAGCATGTACAACAGTTTCTAGGTCCCTCTGGGCCAGGTATGGGCGCAGCTGGCGAATCAGCCGAAGCTGATAACAAGTGCTCTTGACCGTCGCATTCACCTGAGCAGTCAGGTGAAGCGACGAGTCAAGAAGCACCCCCAGACTGCGCACGGAGTCCTTCACAGGGAGCGTGACCCCGTTCAGGACAGGTGGAACCACCGCCATTCCTGGACCAGGGGAACCTATCACTAGTACCTCCATGTTATTTTAATTCTTTACTTAGTACAATATTTCTAGGGTGACCTATACCATAGGATCTCAGGGCAGTGTGCAATAAAATCACTTTCACAAATTCAAAACAATTTAAGACCATAAAAATAATTTAAGCAGTCTGAAACTATATTAAACAATTTTACAAGTTAAAAAAGACTTGGCTCTTATTTCTGAAGATTTGACATATGGTAGACAGTTGTGCAAAGCCCCCTGCTCACTTAAAAGCTTTCTCAATTCCATCTTTTACATATTCAGTTCCCAAAATAATGTACAGTATTCACTATGATTAGCTTGGGAGTTTGACTCTGGCATCCCTGCTGAACAGTTTTCTGGGCTTTTTGTGGTAACTATTTGAAATCTCTTCATCTACTGATTGGCAAATATACCAGTAGCTGATGAGAATGACAACAGCAGCTTCATTATTATTTATGCTTTTTCTTGCTTCCCTTTGAGCCCTAGAACAGGAGTGGGCAACTGTGCTCCTCTAGAGGCTTTTGAACTGCAATGCCTTTCATTCTTCACCACTGGCTCTGCTGCCCAGGGCTATGGGAGTTGCAGACCTAAAACATTTGGAGATCTCAAAGTGCACACCCTTCCACAAAGCCAAGCAAAGAGTTAAATACTATTGATACTTTATCCAGGGCCCAGGCCAGGGCAGGCCTGATGCAACTCACCATATTCATTTTCCCAACAATTTTTTAAAAATCATAATGGAGAATGACCATTTTGAGAGATCCCCAGGAGCACCAATGATCCACTAAAAGGCAAAGGGCCTTCATTGGTTGTAAATAATAATAATAATAATAATAATAATAATAATAAATCCTACCCCAAAGCACTATAAGTTAATTTCTGGCCATTTCAATTTGAAGCGAGGGGGAATATGTGTGGAAAAATCACATTTTGGAGGGGTGCTCCCTATAGTAAATCCCTGAGGGGTAAAACTGGTATCCCAAAGTGCCCACCCCTGCCCTAAATAAGACATAGCATTCCTCACTGCTATAGCATTATTGGACTTTATTCATTCATTCTTTCAATTTATATCCTACCTTCCTCCCAGGATGGGGCCCAAAGCAGCCACTGATGCCCATCCTTCTGGCTTCAATTCCCAGAATGCCTAATTCCAGGCCATGCTGTTTGGAACTTCTGGGAGGCTGAGAACTTCTGTCTTAAGCTGAACACAGATTGCACAGAAAAACCTTTCTCTTGGAATTTAGCTGAGCTCTCTTGACTCAAGTTCAGTTAAGCTTAACAAACACTTGGATTTTCCCCAGAGTATGTTTCTAAATAGGTATGTGAATGCTGAAGAGTTTCCAGCTGCAATGTTTTGCTATATTTTAAAGATATCACATCAATTTTGTGACCTTATGTCAGTCTTAAAAGCCATATTCTTATCATCATTTGTGAAAAGAGCTGTATTCCACACATCTTCCAGAACTGAGTGATTCTATGTACTCATGCATTTTCTGCCAGAGTAAGCTTGTCTTTGTCTCAGGATTCTCTGTATCTAATTTTACAAAATGATTAAATCATTTGGCAAAATGGTTAAATCTGTCTGCCACATTTTACATATTGTTTTCCAGAAGCTGGATAGATGCTGATGTCACCCTTATGGCTTTGGTGCTGCTGCACGCCTTCTGTGGGGCTTCTTTCTGTCTGGACCTTTTGTTAACTTCCTTTAGATTGAGACTGGCTGTCTTGTTTTATGCTGCCTGCAGCTTTCCAAACTGCTTTGAAGCTGCTAGTTCTGTTCGCCTTCTTTCCAATGCACCGTGCAGAGTTAAATCAGTCTCTTACTGATCTCTAAGTGCTCTCACCTCTGACTGAGTAATCTGGATTTCAGACTCCCTGACTTTATGCCACACACTGTAATTTGAATGAGCAATTTGAAGAGCAACCCATTTCAAATGTGTGCTAACATTTTAAAATAAGCCACCCTTATGAGTCTATATGTCTTGTCATCCATTCACATTTCTACTGAAAAATTTGTATGTTTCATTTATAGCATTTATTTACAAAATATGTTTAAATTTATTATTCAAACCCTCTTTATTTGCACCAAAATAAATCTGGGGAGTATTAATTACGTTGCTTACTTCTTCACACATCAAAAATTGTGCTAACTGAAGTCCCGTTTTCTTTTGCACTCCCTTAGCCATACAGAAAGCAGAGATGGATAATACATTTATTAGGCCACCAGAATATTACTAATGTGATATATAAACAATGCTGCAATTTCAACTTCTCCAGAATTATTTAACAGGCAAGATATCGAGGGACAGGGAAAGAAACAAAAAGTCTGAAAATCTTGCCTGCAATGAAACTAAAAACCCCATTTCCACCTTTTCTAGTTCTTGGCAGCATTTCTTTCAAACAGAAACTGTAACTGAAGTCTTATTTGCTTCCTTGTTTCACTTTCAGTATTTCCTCTGACAATGTGCAAGATTTGCTGCTATAAACAATAAAGTATGCAATGCTAATGGAGAACTGCCCACACAATAATACTATGGCCCGTTACAGACGGGCACCCTAGGATGGACTCAGTCCGTGCTAGGGTTAGAAAGGGGCGTCTCTTCCAGATGCCCCTAACCCTAGCACGGACTGAGTCTGTATGAAATGGCGGCGGCGTTCCACACGGCCACCGCCATCTTGACGTAGCGGATGCTCTGTGTCTGCACGTCGAGCCCCGCATATGATGCTGCGACTGCGCAACTAGCGCCTTGCAGCATCACATCCGGGGCCCAGGAAGGAGCGCGATTTTCGCGCTCCTTCTTTGCTGCGTCCGGGACCCGCACCGTTTGGCTGCTGCGGTTCCCGGATGCAGCAACCAGCGGCGGCAGCAGACCGCCGCTTTTCGGCAGTCTGTAACCCACCTATGTTTACAATAAAAGCTGAACTCAAATTACTGTTGCAATCCCTTTTGTTTTCTGCTATGTTTCCAATTAAGGATTTCCTCCACTCATCTAACTACAGAATATATTGATTTCTAGTATCATTATAACATTGACCAAATTCACGCTCAACTTATACTAGACAGACAAAAGAAGAATAGATAAATAAAGATCATAATGTAGCACTGTACAATTTTCATTAAACCAAACATTTTGTATATGTTTCAACATTTATTGTGGTGTATTTTGCATGGAAGGGATTAATTATTTCAGAGTGTTTATCTAAATAAAACAACAAGTTAATTAACCCAGCCCTTCAAGTGCTGCTTTGAACCAAACATTATTTCCTTTGGGAAATGTACATGAGGGGACTGCTCTATAAATCACATTCACATTCACAAATGCTTCCACATTTGGCAGAAAAGTATGTTTTTGTGCTTCCTTGAAATAAATCTCTCCCGGGTCCTGCATGCTCATACTGCTCCACATGTCAGCAAGGCTGTTTTTTATGTCTGGTACTATATGCAAAAATTAAAACCCTAAAGCTGGAGATTGCCAAGGCTATAAAAGCTCACTTTTCATTATCAGCATCTCCTCTTGCAAATTTCCCTCTTGGATGTGGCAGTTTATGCCTGACTACTGAGTGTTTGTGTGTATGTGTGCCTTCAAGTCATCTATCAACTTATGGCAGACTCATGAATTTCAGAGGGTTTTCTTAGGCAAGGAATACTCACAGGTGACTTTGTCAGTTCCTCTCTCTGAAATATAGCCTATAGCTCCTGGGATTCATTGGCAGACTCCCATCCAAGTACTAAGCAGGGCTGACCCTGCTTAGCTTCCAAGATCAGACAGGATCTGGTGCCTTTAGGGTGGTTAGACTCTTCCTGGCTAATGAACACTATGATAATTGAGTAAACATCTGCGCTGTATCGGGGAGACACAACCTCCTCTCTCATAAGCTGTGACATTGCTTTAAAATATAGTATTATCGCCAGCACTGAACTTTGCAGGTGCTGTGCGTTTCTGATCAAGGTTGGAAGCCCCCCAAAATAAACTGCTGAAGGAAGCAATGGCACACATTTTTAGTGCTAGTTTGGTTCTTAGTATCAGTACACCATCAGATTAGAAACTGTGGTGGCTTCCAGATTTGCTGCTGTTAGCTACCTTCGACTTTGACTTATGGTGACACTATGAGTGAGAGACCTCCAAATTATGCTATCCTCAAGAGCTATGCTCAGGTTTTGCAGACTCAGGGCCAAGGCTTTCTTAAATGAGTCAATACATCTGGAATGTGGTCTTCCTATTTTCCTGCTTCCTTCCACCTTGCCAAGCATTATCTTTTCGAGTGAGTCATATCTCCCCATGATATGACCAAAATACAAAAGCCCCAGTTTAGTCATCTTCACGTCAGGGGAGAGTTCAGGCTTGATTTGCTCTAGGGCCAATTTATTTATCTTTTTAGCAGTCCATGGCATCCTCAGAAAACAGCTGAGGATGTTTAGCCTGGAGAAAAGAAGGTTAAGAGACGATATGATAGCCCTGTTTAAATATTTGAAAGGATGTCATGTTGAAGAGGGAGCAAGCTTGTTTTCTGCTGCTCCAGAAAACAGGACCCGGAACAATGGATGCAAGCTACAGGAAAAGAGATTCCACCTCAACATTAGGAGGAACTTCCTGACAGTAAGGGCTGTTCGACAGTGGAATGCACTCCCTAGGAGGGTGATAGAGTCTCCTTCCTTGGAGGTCTTTAAACAGAGGCTGGATGGCCATCTGTCAGGGATGCTTTGATTTGGATTTCCTGCATGGCAGGGGGTTGGACTGGATGGCCCTAGTGGTCTCTTCCAACTCTATGATTCTATGATTCTATTCTCCAGCACCACTTCTCAAATTCGTTTACTTTTTTTCCTATCAGCTTTCTTCACTGTCCAGCTTTCACAGCTGTACATAGAAATGGGAAATACAATGGCATGGACCATCCTAACTTAAATATTCAGTGATATATCTTTAGGATCTTGTCTAGTCCCTTCATAGCTGTCCCTTCAAGTCCTCATCTTCCTCTGATTTCTTTACTGGAAAATGTTTCAGTGTCTTGACTGTTAAGTAAAACATCTATGGTCATTATTTTTGTTTTCTTAATGTTCAACTGTAAACTTGTCTTTGCAATTTCTTCCTTAATTTTCTTTGATAATCATTCCAAGTCTTTGCTATTTAATGCTAAAAGCATGATATCATCTGCATGTTTCAGACTGTTAATGTTCCTTCCTCTGAATCTAATCCTGCTTTATCTATGAGAACCAGTCTGGTGTAGTGATTTGTGCATTGGACTACAACTCTGATCAGGTCTCAATTCCCGTCTCAGCAATGAAAACCCACTGGGTGACCTTAGCCGAGTCATATGCTCTCAGCCCCAGAAATTCTCATTATATTATACTATTTTATATATTTTGTTTATATGCTGATAGATCTGCCTTAGGGATGTCATAAATCAGAAATGACTTGAAGGCACACAGCAACAACAACAAATATGGAGTCGTCAGTACATCTCAGATTGTTAATTTTCCTTCCTCCAATTTTCTTGCCTCCTTCCTCCTGCTTTATGTATGATACTTTTGGCATACAAGTTAAATAAATAGGGTGATAAAATGCAGCCTTGACTGACCTCCTTGCCAATTGGAAATCATTTTCTTTCTCCATATTTTATCCTAACAGTAGCCTGTTGTCCTGAATACAGGTTATACATCAGGATAATCCAAAGCACACCATTTTTAAAAAGCAATCTATAACTTTATGCAAACTATACAGTCAAAGTCTTTGCTATAGTCTATAATGCATAGGCTGGTTTTATTTTGAAATTCTTTGGCACGTTACATTTTCCAATGTATGTTTGCATTATGGTTCTTAGTACCTCTCTTGAACCCAGCTTGGACATCTGGCATTTCTTATTCCATATATGGAAAAAAAATTGTTGTAGAATTTTGAGCATCATTTTGCTTGCATTTATTTTATTTTATTTTATTTCTATGCCACCTTTCTCCCAGAAAGGGACCCAAGGCAGCTCACAAATAAAAATTCCAACAAATATATTAATTTTAACAAGCATGTCCAGTCAAATCCACTATGGCTGACCTAAGAGCAGACATCAGCATACCACATGGCTGACTCTGCTACCTCTCTTCTCAGAATGAGGATCAGTGTAATATATGAATCATTTTATATAAATCACACAAGCTTTTAATAATTTGCAATCATTTTCCATTCAGCTTTTCACTTGTCATAAAGTAGTCAGCCAGACAATGGCCAGGTTTGTAAATCTGTTTGCTTATTTAAAAACTATTGTTACATCCCTTTTCATTCATCTTTTGGGTACAGGAAGGACATTCATTTATTTGCTTTCAAGGTGTATGACTCTTTGTGCACCCATTGCTAGTTTTCATCCTTCTGCTTTGATCCAGCATACTTTCCCTATTACTCATCCTTACTGGTACTGTACTTCCTTCATTCTACTTTGTATAAGCATGTGATTATTACAGGGTGATCTTTTAAAATTCTTCCATTCTAGTTTGAATTTACTTTCTCTTTTTGGAAACCCAGTATTTCCTTATGTAATTATGTGTGTGGTTACATTCATAGTCACACCCAAGTTCTCATATAGCTTAACAATGAAGAACTTTCTAACAGCATTCATTTGCTCCATCTGGAAGTTCAGTACTGATGTGTTAACTCTGTACTTCCAGTGCTACAGCTGCACTGCAGAAATAATCCGCTTTAACAACATTTTAAATGTACCAAGATCTGATACTATAACAAACTAATATTTCCAGAATTCAATAGCATTGGACCACGGCAGTTAGTGGTGTCAAATTGGATTATTTCTGCAGTGTGGATGCAGCCCAGGTTACATAGGCAATTATATATTTTTCTATTTTGAAAAAAAAAGCTTTAACATATTCTTTTTTAAGATTGTAAATACTTACTTTCTCTTAAATAAAAACTAGATTGTCAAGTGTCCAAATACCTCCAAAACACTAGATCCTATATGATTCTAGGAGCTAAGCAAGGTCAGGCCTGGTTATTAACTGGAAGGGAGACTGCTAGGTGCTATACTTTCTACTCAGAGGAAGGTAATGGCAAATCTCCTCTGAGTAAATGTTGCAAAAAATAGTATGAAAAGTCAGAGGCTTCATCTGTACTGCAGAAATAATGCAGTTTGACACCTCTTTAACTGTCATGGGTCAATGCTATCACATTCTTGGATTTGCAGTTTTGTGAGATATTTAGCCTTTTCTAGATATGGGGTGTTTGTTTACAGTTAATCTCTATGTTGAATCAATGCCTCTCTCAGATAGAGTGGCTTTTTATGCGTATGAAAACCCCATTGAATCATTTTTCAGATATCAAGATTTTATACTCTGCCTATTAAATGTAGGAATTTTATTTTCACCTGAAGAAAATACATTGTAATATTTTGCCTCATCACTATTACTTCACTTCTGCCTATAAATCATGGGCATTCTGATTGTTTCCTCATGAATTTGTTTTTGATGCAGTTGGTACTGGACAAAGTAAAAATATGAAAGAGAAAGGTGCAACACCAGAAAGGATGGAATACAAAATTGTCCACTAGGTAGGTTGTTATATTCCCACTCCAAACATCACAAATTTCCATAGCTAATACGCACTGCCTGTGTGTATCAAAAAAAGGAAAGGAAAGGAAAAGAAAAGAAAGCATGCAAAATGGATATAGTCTGACAAAAAGACATTGTTTGTATTTGTAAGAATTACACTCTGTAAGCATTACACAAAGACATAGTGATTGGCCTGGTTGTGAGAATTAAATAGCAGTTTAAATGATAATCAGTTTAGTGGTAATTTAACATGTCTCAGTCAAATTTACATCACCATTTAGGAAGTATGGAAAACTTTATTTAATTCAGTAAGCTACACTTGGCCATTTTTCTTGCAGATTTTTAAGTCACAATTGAAATTATCTCAAGGTGCATGAATTTAGGAAGATGTAAAGTAGCATCTGCTATTAAAATGCACTTGGTTATTTTAAGCATTAACATTGTTGTGCCTGTAGTTAACAAAATGAAGTTTGCACCTATTTACTCAGCCTCCACTTGTTAGAACAGAGTCACAGGTGGGTTCATGGCCCTCATTTTGTAATTACACCTGATTTACTTACAGTAGGTCTTTATCAATTAAATTGATCATGTTATTTCAATTCCAGTATAATTACCTTCAGAGGCTCTGGAGCTGGGCAGATGCTGTATGTTTGTATGTGTATAAAAATTCTATTTGAAAAACCAGGGTTATAAGGTTTAATCGATCCATTGACTAAAAGTGCCAGTTCTTATTAGTATATAACAAGGTGACGTAGTTCTTTCTTGTGTCTGAAGTTGTTTACATTCTGCTAAATTGGTGTAAAATTGCAAAAAGAAAATATTTAAGTAGACATTGTATTTTAATAATGAGTAAGAGGTTATTAGTTGCTTCCTGTTCCTTTAAATGTGTTTTGTGTCATTTCATGCATAAATTTAAATTTGAACTGTAAATTGCATGTCTCTTTCAGTGTTACATAAAGACCCAGTGTGAAAGTTGCTATTTAAATTTCATTAGAAATATTTACAAGGTTTGGGTACCTGTTCCAAAAGATCACTCTGAGAATGTGAAAATGTGGATTTTAGTAATAAATAAATACATTTAACTGATTAGTTAATTAATACATTGGCTAAAGGTAGATGACTAAACAACTAACATGTTTAACCAGACCAAAATCTTCACTAAACATCTTGGTTTTCATTTTCCAGATCTGTAGATGCTGAGTGACCGTTAACTTGTGACTGTGACAACAATATTATCTTCATTTACCTGGAAGTAAGTTTCATTGATTTTGAGGGGGTCTGCTGCCAAATAGACATGTACAGGATTGTGCTGTAAGTGCAGAAATGTCAGAAGTGTAACAAGAAACGACTCTGCCTTTTCGAGTTTTACAAACCTAAGAGTTTCATGCATCCACATTTGGCAGCGGGGGGTTGGAGTAAGAATAGGGGTGGCTTTCACCCAACTCTGTGCCTTCTCATGTTTAGCTCAAATTAATTCTGAAGGGAAACCCTCACATTCCTGGCCAGAACAATTGTTGAAATATTAGCTGAGCTACAAAAACAAACAAACAAAACCCCATTCAGGGCTATTTTATTTGTCCTCTTTTGTTCAGCCTGCTCCAGCGTGAAAGTTGCCATTTAAATTTCAGCAGTTGTGTTACAAGGGGCTGGGTATCTGTTCCAAAGCATCACCCTGAGAGCTTTTCAGTGGAATGTTTGCACAGTTCAGTTCATTTCAAAATGCTCAGCAGAGCTTCTCCCCCCATCCAACCCACCCCATTCCAAGCAAACTCACACCAGCAACTTTATGCTCTCAGATGCAGTGACGTAAAGTATAGGGCCTGGGATACTGGTCCACAAAGCCCCTATGTGCAAACACAAGCCAGTGTTTGTATTTGTCTTCACACGGTCAGGACTCAATTGTGCAAAGTGCAAAGCCTGTTGCCAGCCTGCTTTCAATATTCGCTTGTCTATCGTCAGCCTGCCAGAAATGCTTCCAAAGATCTCCCTCCTCTTCCTTTGAAGCAAAACTATTTTAATTTCATGATGCAATCTCAAACACTACCCAGAACTGACTTCATTCTCCTTGAGTAGCAAAGGGAGGGTAAACAACCTGATGGTGATGACCAGAAATACAAGAGGGAGGCCAAAAGCACAGCAGCTGCCCTGTGGGCTTCCAACCTCTAATGGCACTGTTGGGATTGGTCCAGAAGTCACCTTGCTGTTAGTAAGGGTCTGGGACTATAATGACTGACCCTAGGGATGACACAAAACACATTTATCAGCAAATTGTGTAAGACACTTATTATGGGCACACATACTACATATTTTAAAGGCAGCTTCTTTTGTGTGCACAAATACACACATGCACACACTAATACTCAATGAAATAACCTACTACTGTGCAAGCACACCACATTCCCTTATAATTCAGTAGCACTTTACAAGAGATTGCCAGATACATAATCAGCTTTAGCCCACTGAAGTAATGCCATGTAGCCAGGAACTGTTGAAAAATTAAGTGAAAAGAAGCGCATTCCCCCCACTGCTCATAAAAACTAGCCAAGGACTGCCAGTGTTCAAAGAATGAGGTGGATGTTCCACAGAAGACTCATGATAAGTACAGTAATATTTCCTTCATCCTCAAAAAAGGAAAGGAAAGGAAAGGAAAGGAAAAAGAAAGTGCTTAATACTATTTTTCTGTCATGATCATCATCTCTGATGATTTCTGCATAAACACTGAGCTCTAACAGCAGACTGTGCTGGTTTTGACTTCTAGGGAAGTATTTTTGCTGCAAGTTCATTCATTAAAAGCGGCGGTTTGTATCCCGCCATTATTTGAAGCACAAATGGATCTGCTGTCTCAGTTATTTCTTTAGTAAATTTTGGATTGCTCTTTGCCCTTTCTGGCACTGCTTCACATTTCTTTCTATAGCATCCTGGTGCCAATCTGTAAGATTAAGTTATCCTTGCACTTTTATAGGATAACTTCAGTGGGTGAAAAAGGATATAGGGAGGGAGATTTTGAGTGAGGATAGTGTTGGAAGGAGTTTAAGCAGCCACCTCCTCTTCCATTCAAAGTCATAGCCTCCAGTGGTGGCTTTTCCTTTTTAAAAGCCAGGAGGTTGCAACACAAGTCTGGTTCATAGCCACACTTTGGCCTTTAAGCAATTTAGTGAATACTCATTTTTGAAATCTTTGTTGCATTTATTACCCTCTGATAACTTTATCTCCTCTTCCCCCTTTCTGGTTGAAAAACAGACCAGAAGACTATGAACTGCAATAGCATCCAAAATGCACAAAACAGTGATACCTTCATTGGACTAAGCAAGTTGCATGCAATACATGAAGATTACATCATGTATTTTTTGCATTTTGATTGGCCCAATAAAAGTATTGCTGTTTTGTGGATTTTGGATGTTATTATACTTTGCTGTATGGCCAAACACGGCTGTGTGTTGTGCGCCTTCGAGCTGTTTCCGACTTATGGTGACCCTTAGGCAAACCTATCATGGGGTTTTCTAGGCAAGAAATTTTGCAGAGGAGTGTGAGTTCAGTAATGGCATCTCCTATGCTCATGACCCAACCTGCAGAACATGCCACTGTGTGCAACAGGACTGATAACTCTACATCAGCAACATCCTCCAAGAGCACAGTAAAACAACAGCAAAGGTTTTCTCTTTCCACTTAGTTTTTCTGCTTTGCTGTCTGCAGGAATAAATTTCTCTTGTTTTGTCCAGTAGGAGCTTGCTCAAGGCAAGAGTGCAAACTGAATAAGCAGGATGACATACTCTGGCCAAGACAGAGAGAGAGAGAGAGCAAGGCAAGGACTAACAGCAGATGAGCTAAAGAGAAGGCAGACTTCCAAAGTGGAATGCCAAGGCAGAGTTTTGTTTTAGCTCCAATGCACTTTGTATTATGATTATTTGTATTCAAGTTCAGTTTAATGGTAAGCTTCCTGAGAAGCACCGCCTGTGAAAAAGCTTTCCATGGATATAGCTGATAGATGGCAGAACGCTGGCTCCCATGTAACATTATCCATTGTTTGCTGCATATGCTGAGGTGAATGCCCAAAATACATACTCATTTGTGAATGTGAGGGCATTTCTGGATTAATGTGTGTAACCAAAAAACAAAGGCTGGCATCCTGTTGCATAGTCCCAACTAGAGTAGATTAATTCAATCAACTGTTGAATTGTAAGTAAACCCATAGGTAATTCCAACTATTTCAGTGGGTCTACTCTAGTCAAGACTAACAGCAGAATTGAGGCCAATGGGTGTTGTGATAGAAACTAATTACTCTCTAGCACTAGGAATGGGAAGGGGAGAACCATATTTAGAGCCTTATTGCATGAGAAAACAGCAGTACTTGAGCCAGAGAATAGCAGTTTTTTCCGTGCCTTACCACATAACATCATAGCGTTTCAGCTCTCTTCTTGCAGGAGACAGTTGTAAAAGCCTACCTTTGGTCAAACTGATTTCTCCAGCTAGAAAAAAGACACACTTTTACAACTGTTTCACAAGAAGAGAACTGAAGCACTTCAACAGTAAGGCATGGAGAAAGCTGCTACTCTCCAGCTCTGTTTCCACTTTCTTTTCTTGTACAGTAAGAGTCTGAGATTTTTCACACCTATGTACCACCCATTAATGGTTGATTTCGATTTGCATTTGTTTTTCATTTTTAAGCAAATAAACTTACAATAAAACCTGATTTCAGGATGGTCTTGTGAGCCATTACAGACATGTATCTTTTATGTCACTGGACACAACACTTCTAAGAATCTGTTGCAGGTAGAATAAAGAATGATCTAAGAATTCCATATGACCTTATGGAGAAACCACAGGAGGTAGCAGTTGTATGTAGAAAGTGGTTAATGAATGATACTTATATGATAAACTCTGAGATGGACTATCATGGAGGCTGTGGAGGAAATTTAGGCTGTGGAGTGGCAGTAGTATCACCAGGGTTGGTATCACCCAGTGCAGGATGGAGGCGAACTACCTCCCCCCTAAGCCTGGCACTGTTTCTCACTTGCCCAGTAGCTGTGCCAGTTCCTCCAGGTGTACCATCCTACTGAGTGGCATCCACCTCTGGGGTGGCATGCCCTTCTGTGGTCCGCACCCCCCGGACCACTACTACTTGGTAGTAATTTATTAACTGAAAAGTCCTTAGATAGGAGTACTGAGGAGACACGACACTTGGGCCTCGAACTGCCCAAGAAACTTCCAACCTTACGATCATCAGAACTGGCATCTTAACCACTAAGCCACCACAAACATTAAATAGCTATATTGCCTTTTGTCAATATACTTGTTAAACTCCCCCCACCCCAATTCAAATAATAATAAAAGAGTAATAGATTTCACATCCAGTTCCTTCTATTTTTGAGTTTCTTAGACCTCTCCAGCTTCAGGTTCAACTAGATCAGCTCCTATACTTGTGCTATAATAAAATATTTTGCTGATCTGTTTGCAAAATGAGATAAAATGTGAATGCTTTTATGAAGTGATGGGAGATGATGAGACATAAGAATGTAGTCTTGGATATCAAAATGTTCTCTGTGATATGGTGAGCATGTCAGGGAAGGAGCTTTTATGCACTGAACAATGCTCAAGGCTCAATGTGAGCACAGTTCTCAAAGTTGGCTAGGAAGAGCTGGCAGGGCAGCAGATGCTGACAGTCCCCCCTCTTCCAAGGTGTTAATGAGAATCCCAGCAGTGTCCCTCCTGCAGCTGCTGCAAGCCAAAGGAGATAAATTACAGCTTTAGACTGTTTACACGTTTAAAGGGCACTTAACAGATTTCCCACAAGGGACTGAAATGCCCTTTCCCACCAAGACCATATTGCTAGAAGTATGACCCTGTTTAACCCCTCAGATACTGGTACTCTAAGCTCCAGGAAAAGCAAAGCCTTTGCTCTTTTAAATATCTCTGCGTAACAAAGAACTAAAGATGCCTCAACAGGGACTATAACCTATGATTTACAAACCCAGTTGATCATCTTGGTTGTGGAGATAAAACTGCTGCCTTCATTAGTACCAGTGTGCACTGGAAACTGAAAGTGCCCAATACTGTGTACATTTAAGTTAAAATGCCTTCACGTAGTACAGCTCACTTTCACACTGATAGTTTGTCTAAATCCTACACGGTTAACACATGTTGCTAACTCATGACAATACTTTCTGCTCCCTTGTGGGGGCAACAAAGAGTGACCCCAACTGGAAAGCCTGCCCCTGTTGGGAAGAAGAATTTGACTTCTAAACAATGCCGTTGGTTTAGCTGGAATTCTGACATTATCTAAGGTCAGTTGAATCAGGCAAGAATGATTTTTATTACACCATCCACTTGAAAACAACACATTTTTAGCATATGATGGCTCTTACACCAGTGCAGATGTATACATCTGTCCACAATTTGCTCCTGAACTGCTTTGAAGTTCAGAGGGCTTGAAGACAACTTAAGGTTAGGCCATTTAGTATGAGAAAACATATAATGGAGTAGACTGTACTAGCAATCTTTTACTTGTGAGGAAACTCTCCACTTCATAGAATCCTAGAGTTGGAAGAGACCATAACTACCATCCAATCCATCCCCTTGCCATGCAAGAATATACAATCAAAGCACTCCCAACAGATGGCCATCCAGTCTCCAAAGGAGACTCCACCACACTCCGAGGCAGAATATTTCATTGTCAAATATCTCTTGCTGTCAGACGTTCATTCTAATGTTTTGGTGGAATCTCTTTTTCTGGAGTTTTAAACCATTGCTCCATGCCTTAGTTTCCGTTCATTCTTCAATTTGACAACCTTTCAGATATTTAAAAATGGCTATCATGCCACTTCTTAACCTTCTCTGTCGGAAAAGCTAAAGCACAGAATGAACTCAGGCTTGCTAGAGAGGTTAAGAAAAACAAAAAGGGCTTTTTTGGATATGTCCGCAGCAAAAGGAAGAAGAAGGAAATGGTAGGGCCACTGCGTGCAGAAGATGGCAAAATGCTAATGGGACAAATAAATGGCAGAATTACTCAACACCTTTTTTTGCTTCAGTCTTCTCAGAAAAGGCAAAGGGTGCTCAACCTGAGGATAATGGAGCAGATGACAGAATAGGGGAATTTCAGCAAAAAATAAGTAAAGGGATAGTACAGGAATATCTGGTTAATCTAAATGAATATAAGTCTCCAGGACCAGATGAACTACATCCAAGAGTATTAAAAGAACTAGCAAATGTAATATCAGAGTCATTAGCAATAATCTTTGAGAACTTCTGGAGAACAGGAGAAGTCCCAGCAGACTGGAGGAGGGCAAACGTTGTCCCCATCTTCAAAAAGGGGAAAAAAGGAGATCCCAACAATTATCATCCAGTTAGTCTGACATCAATACCAGGAAAGATTCTGGAGCAGATCATTAAACAGAGAGTCTGTGAACATCTAGAAAGCAATGCCATAATCACAAAAAGTCAACATGGGTTGCAGAGAAAGAAGTTATGCCAGACAAACCTGATCTCTTTCTTTGATAAAATTACCAGCTTGGTAGATGAAGGGAATGCTGTGGATATAGTAGATCTTGATTTCATCAAGGCCTTTGACTGGGTTGCCAGTGACATTCTTGCAAACAATGTGGGCTAGACAACATAACTGTTACATGGATTTGTAATTGGTTGACCGGCCGAAGCCAAAGGGTGCTAAACAATGGCTCCTTTTCATCCTGGAGAGAAGTGACCAGTGGGGTCCCACAGGGTTCTGTCCTGGGCCCAGTGCTATTCAACATCTTTAGCAATGACTTGGAGGACAAAATTGGGGGTATACTTATCAAATTTGCAGATGACACCAAATTAGGAGGAGTAGCTAATACCCCAGAGGACAGGATCAAACTTCAGAATGACCTGTACAGACTAGAAGGCTGGGCCCAAGCTAAAAAAATGAATTTCAACACGGAAAAATGTAAGGTACTGCACTTAGGGTGGAAAAATGAAATGAACAGATATAGGATGGGAGACACCTGGCTGAATGAAACTACATGTGAAAGGGGTCTGAGAATCCAAGTAGACCACAAATTGAACATGAATCAACAGTGCGATGCAGCAGCTAACAAGGCCAATGACATTTTAGGCTGCATCAAGGGAAGTAATAGTGCCACTGTATTCTGCTCTGGTCAGGCCCCACCTGGAATACTGTGTCCAATTTTGGGCACCACAATTTTAAAAGGATCTTAAGAAACTGGATCTTGTCCAAAGGAGGGCGAATAAAATGGTGAAAGGTCTGGAAACCATGTCCTATGAGGAAAGACTCATGGAGCTGGGGATGTTCAGTCTGGAGAAGAGAAGGTTAAGAGGTGATATGATAGCCCTGTTTAAATACTTGAAGGGATGTCACATTGAGGAGGGAGCTAACTTGTTTTCTGCTGCTCCAGAGACTAGGACCCGGAGCAATGGATGCAAGCTACAGGAAAAGAGATTCCACCTCAACATTAGGAGAAACTTCCTGAAAGTAAGGGCTGTTTAACAGTGGAACAAACTCCCTCAGAGTGTAGTGGAGTTTCCTTCCTTGGAGGTCTTTAAACAGAGCCTGGATGGTCATCTGTTGGGGATGCTTTGATTTAGATTTCCTGCATGGCAGGGGGTTGGACTGGATGGCCCTTGCGGTCTCTTCCAACTCTATGATTCTATGCTAAACCTACCCAGCTTCCTAAGCCACCTCTCATGGGAAAGCCCCCCCCCCCCATATTAAAAAGCAGTAATGTTTATGTTGGCAAGTGTTAAAGCACTACCATGGTATCAGCAGACAGTAGATCCATCCCCTCCAGGCTATCTATTTGCATGGCTAAAAAAAATCTAATGAGCAGAGGCTGATTCCAGATGGGGATTTATTATAGATTCACCTTGACTCATTCACTCACATTTTAGAGGTCAGGTCAGGTGTGGCATACGACTTTATTGTCCACTTTATTTTCCACTTTTATTCTGCCTGTATTTTCCTCAATGCTGCTTTCATCTTTTTCCTTACTGGAGAAAGCATTACCCACCCATCTCCCCACCTACCTTTTCTTTCTAGAACAGAACAACAGGTGATATCTACTGGACCTAATGCATTGCCATCCCTTTTCCTTGTGTGTCTTTTTAGATGGTAAGCCAGAGCGCAGGGAATTGTCAAATTAACAATTGTAAATTGCGCATGTAAAGTGTTATGTACATTATAAATAAATGACAATAATCATCTTCCTCTTGTTCTCCTTCTCCTTCTAAGTAGTACAAGGCACATTTCTGACTACAGTATTTTTTTTAAATGCAATATAAATAAAAAGAGTTATATTTGTTGTGATAACATTATGTTTAGAGTCTGTGGACTATGGAAGCAAGTTGTAAGTTATTTTGAGTAGTGCGAAAGCATTAGAAGGGTGTGATGTCTTGGAAAGGGGTGTGTGACCAGACATTCCCCCTTTCCAAGACATGTCCTACATTTCAACCCTCTGTCATGGAGGAATTTCAAAATGTCCTCCATTTTGAGCATTAGCAAGAAGAATCCATTTATATTTATATGAGTTTTTTGGTGTTATTTTGTAATGTCCTACATTTTTCTTGAATGCCCTACATTTTGCAGTACCTTGTCCTCCTTTGCAGTTATAACGTCTGGTCACCCTGGTGATACATATTTCTAAAATGAATGAATGAAATTTTATATACCATTTGCATACTTACAAGTGTCTCAGAAGATATTTGCAGAAACCAGTTCCCAAAATTATTCTGTGGGAGTAATACAGCCATCTTGTTGGATTCCCATTATCACCCACCTTTGGATACAGTGGGAGTTGCAGTCCACAAACATCCAGAGGGCTGCACAATTAACACCGGTGCTGTAGCATGACATTATAAAAAACCTCACAGACTGGGCTAATGGTGGGCTATGGAGAGGTAAAACCAGGCTATGATTAAAGGAACAGGAGGTCATATTATTATAATATGTTGTTGTTGTTGTGGGCCTTCCAGTCATTTACAACTTATGGCGATCTTAAGGCAAGCTTATCTTGGGGTTTTCTTGACAACTTTTGTTCAGAGGGGTTTGCCTTCACCTTTCTCTAAGAGTAAGAGAATGTGACTTATCCAAAGTCATCCAGTGGGTTTTCATGGCCAAGCAGAAATTCAAAACCTGGTCTCCAGAGGTATAGTCCAACACCCAAACCACTACACTGGGCTTATAAATATTGGGCCACTTTTGATACAAATGCCTTTGCAGATTAGTGATCCACACAATTGAAAATGCGAATTTTATCATCTAGGGTCTCTGAATGACATGTGGGAAGCTACCTAAAGAACTGCCTCTTCCCCTCAAACCTGCCTAGCCTCAAGGGCCTGCTTCAAATTGTCTGATTTACATTCTGACAGTTTCCTTTTGGGTTCCATTCCCAAAGAGGAATGTGCATATCATTTTTACTTTCATTTTGACACTTGTTTTTGCCCAGGCCTTTTTGTGTGTATGTGGTTTTTAAAAATACTGGAGTTTTAACAAGTGCTGCAATTTGTTATTGTTATGTACTGTTATTTATTTGTTACATTTATTGTATTTTTGCTCTACCGCAGCCTTTGAGAGACAAGGCTGAAAGTGGCTATAATAAATATATGGATAGATGGGTGGGTGGTGAGGGGTGAGGAATTGGAGGGAGGCACAGGGTTATTTCAAAATGTAATTAGCTGTGTGTTTCTTCCAAGAAAAAGAATCAGACCCAGATATCTTCTCACTCACATCCCTTTCATGTTCAGTATTCCCCTACAGATGCACCAAATGCCTGTTCCTACCATATTTCTGTCTTTTTAAACTTACACTCAGGAACATTAAACCTTAAAGAACCTTGTGCTGCCTGCATGGATTTATTGTGGACCTCAAAACTCTGATGGCTTAGAGAGATACCCAGTTTGCTTACTTTCCTTCATTACCATGGACTGATATCATAGGTGGAGCTAACAGAAAGTAGTACCAATCCTTTACAATCCTTGCTTGCTGTGGTTTTAAATTACAGATGCCTATTGCCTCTGGTGGAACCGCTGAATTAGTTTTCCTAAACATGAGCCCAACCACAGACTTAGGGAATGCTGCTTGCAAACATCTGTCTCACAAGATATTTAAAGTGTTTTCAGCAGTAAAATGCCCAAGTAGGAAATTCTTAATCAGGACCATATCAAAACATCATCATGCTTTGTGTTTCGTTTGTAAAAACAAGCTTCCATACCCCTAGAAATATTTTTCAACAGACTTCCCTGGGCCTGAAATCTTTGTAACTTTGTCTTTTCATGTAAAAGAGAATAAGAGCTGAAGCAAGCAAAAGAACCAAAGTAAAAAAGAAGAAGAGTTTAAAGACTGCTTGTGGCTCCAGATTGCTGCTTTAGATACCATACACTATTACTATATATTCACTATTATATTTGTTTATAATGGCAAAATACACCAAATAGATATATTTTTATTGCTCTCCATACAGATATCCCAGCTGAAACATTTAAGGCATACATCCCTGATAGCTGATGTATTAAAGAATCCCTGTCTTTCTATTGGGCAATGAAATAGCTGTAAAGCTATGTCCATCTCTTCTGAAACTACTTCTGGAGCAAACTGCATTCAGAAGAAAACACTAAAGTGGGGAAATGAGTTTCCCACTGAAAAGCTTATATCCAATTGTCGATCTCCACTAGAGTATACCTGCTGAATTAATAAGTACTTGGTAAGTCAACATTTATGCAAACTTCATTGATCCAATGGGTCTACTCTAATTGGGACTAACAACTGAGTTTAGGTCTAGAGTTCTTTTGGTAATTTGCTTGTAGCAATAGCCTAATTCTGTAGTGCATGATGAACTGCAGAAAGACAGGTGGATTTTGCAATCAATGATGGAGGAGGGCACCTGGCTAATATTTGTCCCCATGTCACATCCATATGTCAGTGCAACATCTATGGAGCATAAGGTCTATAGAAGCCAACCTCAAACCAACATCCTCATACTTGCTTTTTTTCATCAGCACTTTCTCTCTGCCCTGGGATAGGATTTAATGAGGGCAATGTTGGTCACAAGTATCCTGTTTGGATTCCCCCACCCTTGGCTAAATAACCTGGGAGTTTATCACACGGGAGGAATTTCTCTTAATAAAAAATAATAATAAACTTTTTATTTATATACTGCTTTTCCTTCAGATCAAAGCGGTTCACACACAATAAAACTGTATGACCCATGTCATAGTTTTCGAATTTCGAATGAAAAGAAAGTGGGGCTAGAACGCATTCACATGAATTTGCTAGTTCAGCGAATTTACGTGAATGCAAATTGCGTTCGAACTGACTTCCCATTGCCCGAAAATAGCTTGCCATTGCTCAAAATTGCATGTGGTAGGCTATCATGCAATAATGTGAAACCCCATGATTATGTTTGGACTGACTTCCCATTGCCCGAAATTGTGTGTGGTAGTCTATCACGCAATAACGTTAAACCCCATGATTGCATTCGGATTGCCATTGGATTATACTTCCAATTTCCCTTTTCTGATAAACTCCCTGGAGACCTGGTAGCCATATGTCTTGTCCCCACTACTCCATTATGGTCACTACACCTGATGCCATAAAGTAAAGGTATGAATATCTAGTTGTAACCGACTGTAGGGGCGGTGCTCATCTCTGTTACCAAGCCAAGGGTGCCAGCATTGTCCAAAGATGACTCCAGTGATCATGTGGCCAGCATGAGTGCATGGAATATTGTTACCTTCCCACTGAAGTGGGACCTATTTATATATTTACATTTGCATACTTTTGAACTGCTAGGTTGGCAGAAGCTGGGACTGGAGACAGGAGCTCACCCCATCACTTGGGCCTTGAACTGCCAACCTTCTGACCTTATGATCATCACAATTGGCATCTTAACCAGTAGGGATGGTATATTTTAAATAGGTTGTTTGGTCACAATAAGGTAGTCAATGAGGGGAGGGAAGAATGTGGGTGTGTCACCAGTAAGCATCCAGAGGCATCTTTAAGGAGAAAGATGGGAGGATCTGATCTGTAGGGTCTTGATATATGGAGTACTCTTTGGGAGAGTGGCTCAGGGTGGTTCTTCATCATAAAACGTTTTTATGTTTATTTTTTGTATCTCGCTTTTCTTTGATAAAACAATCAAAGTGGCTAATACTTCATACTTCAAGGTATGGCCATCAGTCAGGTCTGGCTAGCAGCCAGTAGGAGTTCAACTTAGCACTGGAACTGCTTTTACCATTGCAGATCTTGTCTGATGTTAATTTAACCAGTTGTGATACTTATTTATCCAGGACTTTGTTTGTCACCTCTATATTTCTAGGTACAACCATGAGTTGGAGTAACATGCTGCTCCTCACTCATCTCTCCCCTTGAATAGTTTGAATTAAGTTTGAATTACCTACAATAGTTTGTATTACCCACAATTTCCAAACCCAAATTGTTTCTGAAAAGTTTCATTAATATAAACTGCAGTTTAGCACACACATATAATATGTTCGCCCAGAGTGGCTGGACAACAAAGGAACTGTGATTAGATAAAATTAAACCAAGATGTGAGAAGTAATGTCTCAAGCAAAGAAGAATCTAACAAATAAAAAGTTCATGTCTGCTTTTTGTATTATGACACATTTAGTTATACTCATTTTTTTTTAAAGGAAGGATTCTCAGTGAGCCAGACTGTTGTATGATGCCAATATTGTGTTTTGTTGTTATTCTTGCTGCTCAGGAGCAAGACAAAGAAACTAAAAATCTTTTAGCTAATGATAATTTAATAGAATAAATGGAACTGTGTGCAATGCAAACCAGATTACTTTTCTACTGTTTCAACTTCAGACACCCTGAAAGCCAAGGTAAATGACACCCACTGTCCATAAGCAACATGAAAGTCACTTTAGCTATAGTGACATAAATGGAAAATAAATTCATTGAGTTCTCTAGGGAACAACCAAGCTAAGGACACAATCAGACAAGACAAGATTAGCTTATAGGGATAAACTCTCAGAAGAAGTTCACAGATAACAGCATAAGAAGAAGAGCTAGTTCTTCTCCATAGGCCTACAGTCCTGCGATACATGCATCCCTTTTTTAAAAAATTAAAAAAATAAAATCCACAGGAGATCTCATTATACAAATAAAGTCTCAGCTAGCTTGACCCTCAGTTTGACATGAACCCCAGAAACTTTGGGGTCTACTCAAAACATTATATTGCCTAAGGTGGAAAATCCAAACCCTCCCTCTCTGTTTTTACTCCTGGATATTGGGTGCCTTCAAGGTTGCCTGAAGTGCCCACTTCACTCTGTCTAATCAAAAGGCTGGCCTAGAGACACTTATGTAAAAACATCTTGAATTTGCAGCTGAAATTGATCACGGTTGGGAACATAGGTTTAGCTCCAACTTTCTGTTCTAAGAAAGCAAAGCCATTCTTAGCTCATCTACATCTGGCACCAAAACAGATGTGATAAGGAAATCTGACCCATGCATCTTGCAAAACACGTATACACACTTAGATGAGGAGCCAACAGCCCCCTAAATACCGAACTAAAAGTCCTATTATCCTGACCCTGGCCATGCTGGCTGGGGCTTGCGAGAGCTGGAATCCAGGAACTTTTTGGAGGGCCAAAAATCCCTCTCCATTCTTTAAGCAACTGTGGTGAAGTCTGATTTTGACTAAGGCAGTGCAGGTCACAGGGGCAGGAGAACAGTCGCATTGGGGAAGGGGTTCCTGTTTAAAAGTTCTCTTTTATCTGACACTTCCCACTTCATAGCTGTTCTGGCCTTCAGGAAACACAGAAACACAAGTTTTCTGGAAAATTAAGCAAGCTAGACATGCCTCAGAATAAACAAAGCAGTGTCTGTTTTGATCATTGTAGGGCAGTACTTCTCAAGCTGTCTGATGTACAGAGGCAGCATTCCCCTGGTCCCCAATATGCCAGGAGACCTGGCTACTCTAAATGAATTCAAGTCTCCAGGGCAGATGAACCATGTCCAAGGGTATTGAAAGACCTGGCAGAAGTAATCTCAGAACCACTGGCAATAATGTTTGAGAATTCCTGGAGAACAGGAGAGGTGTCAGCAGACTAGAGGAGGCTGAATGTTGTTCCAGGATTCAAAGGGGTGGGGGGAGGACCCAAACAATTACTTCCCCGTCAGCCTCATATCAATACCTGGAAAGATTATAGAGCAGATCATTGAACAGACAGTCTTTAAGATCTCAAAAATAAATGCCATGATCACTAAACATAAACATGGGTTCCTCAAAAACATGTTATGCCATGCTAATCGTGGTACAGAACACACTGCAGAAATAATCTGGTTTAAGACTGCTTTAACTGCCCTGGTTCAGTGCTAGGGAATCCTGGGAATTGTAGTTTATTGTGGCACCAGAGCTCTCTGACAGAGAAGGTGGCTAAATGTCTCACAAAACTACAATTTCTAGGACTCCCTAGCACTGAACAAGAACAGTTAAACTGGTCTCAAACTGGATTGTTTCTGGAGTGTGTTTGGGACCCATCCCTCCATCCCTCCCTCCCTCCTTCCCCCCACCCTCTTTTTAATAGAGTTACAAAATTGGGAGATGAAGGAGATGCTGTGGATGTAGTGCATCTTGATTTTAGTAAGGCCTTCGACAAGGTCACCCATGATATTCTTGCAAACATGCTAGTAAAATGTGAGTAGATAATGCTACTGTTCAGTGGGTATCTAATTGGTTAACTGGCCAAACCCAAAAGATGTCCACCAATGGCTTCTCATCCTGGAGAGAAGTGGCTGGCATGGTGCCACAGAGCTCTATCCTGGGCCCAGTACTATTCAACATCTTTATCAATGACTTGGATGATGGAATTCAGGGCATGCTTACCAAATATGACAACTAGGAGGAGTAGCTAATACCTTAGAGAACAGGATCAGAATTCAAATTTACCTGAACAAATTAGAGAGCTGGGCAAAAACTAACAGAATGAATTTCAACAGGGAAAAATGTAAGGTTAGGCAGGTAAAAAAAATGAAATGCACAGATAATAGGATGGGTGAAACCTGGCTTAACATCAGTATATGTAAAAGGGATCTAAGAGTCGCTGAACATGAATCAACAGTGTGATGTGGCAGCTTAAAAAGCCAATGTGATTGTAGGCTGCATCAGTAGCAGTATAGTGTCTAGCTCAAGGGAAGTACTAGTATCACTCTATTCTGTTCAGTTCTGGTCACCACAATTCACAGCTGGAGCATGTCTGGAGGAGGGTGACCAAAATAGTAAAGGTTCTGGAAACCATGCCCTATGAGGGGTGGCTTAGGGGGCTGGGTATGTTTAGCCTGAGGAAGAAAAAGTTAAAAGGGCACATGATAGCCATAAATATCAGAAGGGATGTTATATTGAGGATGGAGCAAGCTTCCTTTCTGCTGCTCCAAAGACTTGTACACTGAGCAATAGATTAAAGCTACAGGAAAAGAGATTCTACCTAAGCATTAGGAAGGACTTCCTGACAGTAAGAAATGTTCCCCAGTTGGACATTGCCTTGGAGAGCGGTGGAGTCTCCTTCTTGGAGGTCTTTAAGCAGAGGGTTGGACTGGATGGCCCTATTGGTCTCTTCCAACTCTACAATTCTATGATTCTATGATTCTATGATTCAGAGGCTGGATGGCCATCTTTCGGGGATGCTTTGACTGTGAGTTCCTGCATGGCAGAAGGGGGTTGGACTGGATGGCCCTTGGGGTCTCTTCCAACTCTGTGATTCTATGATTCTAACTCGAGGTTCTGCCCATCACACCAGTTTTGGACAACATTCAGTTCAAACATCTGTGGGGTTTTAAACAAAACAACAGTAGCACAATAAAGCTAATCAATTCCATCCTGAATCAATTTGCTTCCTAATTCCAAAAGTATAATGAAAGATCAAATGAAAACTCAGTGCCTGCCATCACTGTTTGATCCATCTTGGTTTTCAGTGTAACCAGGTTAATAGCCTCACTGCCCCAGTATTTCATTTATGTCTTTTCAATCATTTGATGTTGTAACATCTGTTAAGGAGACCCAACCCTCCTGCCTCAGATTAGATAAGTCATCAATGGCAATAGCTTCAGGACAAGTGCCAGTCTGCATGGCAAGCTTCCTGATGTCTCCAGAGACACTGTCTATATTACATGCAGTAGTGCCAAATAAGGACTGTAGCTATCAAGATTTGCTCTTGGCCTACATGTCTCTTTTAACTTTTATGCCCAGTTGCTCCAAGATAAAGAGCTGGGCAACCAGGATGGACCAGGATAAAATTTCCCTCCAGCGGTGGTGGGTCATGAGAGCTGGTCTACTTACAAATTAATGGAGGTTGAACTTAACCATGAG
Source organism: Sceloporus undulatus (assembly GCF_019175285.1). Taxonomy (NCBI): domain Eukaryota; kingdom Metazoa; phylum Chordata; class Lepidosauria; order Squamata; family Phrynosomatidae; genus Sceloporus; species Sceloporus undulatus. The sequence continues at coordinate 128,722,537 of NC_056523.1, read as the reverse complement.
AACAAAATCTGTTCACAGGACTGTCTGGTTTTGATGGTTCAACAGCAAAATAAATTTCAGAGAGTGAAAGGATAGCAAAGACCACTCTTAAAGGAACAAGAATTGCATGCTATATAGGACTTTAGTATACTGCAGTCTAGAATTAGGGATGAGAAGTGAGTTGGTCGTTTGCTAAAACTAAAGGATGCAATGAAAAGCTACAAAATGATTTCTTCAAATTGGCAGGAATGGACATTAAAATGGAGAATGTGGTTTAATATACGCAACTGTGAAGTGACATACCTGTGCTGGGGCCAAAACTCTTTAATTCCACACAAACACTGATTGTGTCTGAACCAAAGGTGATTGGCAAGGAAAGGGATCTTTGTGTTGTGGCAGACAGAGTGTTCACTCAAAATGCTGACAGTATGCCATTGCTATGCAAAAGGCAAATTCAATTTCAGGATCATTAGGAATGGAAAAAGGGGGGGGGGGGACTAAAGCTACCAATAACATAATGCACTACACAAATCTATGGCTGGGATACTGTGTAAAATTCTGCTTACAGTTCCGGTCACCCTGCATCTCAACAAGGATATTGTAATGATAGAAATGGAGACAAGAAGGATAATTCAAATGATCAAGGGGCTGGAGCAACCTCAAATGTTTGTGACTTTTTAGTTTTGGAAAAAAGCCAGTAAGGGAGAAGTGTATGAAACATACACAACATGGAGAAAGTGGACAGGGATATCTCCTCCCGTAATATTAGAATCCCATGTCATCCAATGAAGCTAAATGCCACGGGGGTGGGATATTTAAGACAGACAGAAGAAAGCAACCGTTTCCACAACAGGAAGATGTAGTGGTTGATATATAAATTCATATGGATATATGGATATACCTGTATTACCCCCATCTCCAGTTTCAGGAGAGTCATGCTTTTGCAGATCAGATAGTAGGCAAGGTGAGCTGGAGGTTGCTAAAGCATGCATGTCCTTCTGCTGGTGGGCTTCCCAGGAGCATCGTATTGGTCCAGAATGATGGACTGGGTAAGTCCTTGACCTGATCCAACAGGGCTCTTTTCAGTTGCTTACGTAAGGCTGGAGAGTGAATAAAGTAACAGAAGATCTTCTGTGGGGGTATCCGAAAGACAGGAACCTGTTTGGCTCTTCTACAAAACGGGCTGGAAAATATATGGCCAGGGCACTAAGCAAGGCAAATCTGGACACTGCAGGCAAGTTTAGGGACTGAATGAGCTGTTTATAACCAGAGCTCCTGAATACACATAGACATATGCTTCAGCCCAGACATTTAGCAAAGAAAGGGACCTTTCCCATTCTTTTTCATAAATAGAAGAGGATGGGGCGGCGGAAAGAAGAAGAAGAAGAAGAAGAAGAAGAAGAAGAAGAAGAAGAAGAAGAAGAAGAAGAAGAAGAAAAAGTTTCTCATATTTGTTTTGTATTATGATAAGTCTCAAAAAATCTCAGTTCAAATTGTGGTTTTCCTAAGTATCACAAGGAATATGGGTATTTCTAAAAATGCCTTAGGAGGTGCTCACTAGGAATGCATGTTGTAGTAACATTTATGTATAAATGCAGCATAGAGGATGGGTGTTTCCTTCATCATTACATGATAAGAAAATTCATCAACACACTTAATAATTTCTAAAACATCCATAATTATTCTTTATTAATCAAGTTATATTTAATACGTTTATATCCTTTAGAACTGGATCCTTGTGTTGCTTATACACGAGGTGCTGGCTGACTTTAAGGGTACTTCCAACTCTACCCATATTGACTGGAGGAGCAGCTGAGTAAAATTGCCAGCCTGAATCCAGCGGAACATGGACGCAAACTGAGCTAGAAGCAAGCAAGTCTTCCATACCTCTCAGGGAAAGTTACCTTCAGATTCACACACGTTTAGTACTGGCAGCAGGTGCTCAAGGAGTACATATTGCAGATGTTTAAAAACAACCAACAAGTGGAGTGTTTCATTTCCCCTAAATACTTCGGAGTGTGTTTAAGTACAGTTTATAATGCTTTGCAAATAATAATAATAATTCCCAGGCATATTATACATCTGGCTCGGCAGCTGGGGTAATTCGGAGTCCCCTGGAAACGCTTTCGGTCCCCTGGGAAGGACCGAGCCCCTCAGGATCCGATTCCCATCCCACCAGCCTTGAACCATCTCTCCCTCCTCCTCCTCCTCCTCTCTCTCTTCCAGCCCCAATCCCCTTTTTACAATCGCTTTTCTCTAGCCCTTGTTGCTGTTCTGTTAAGGCATAACAGGGCTTTCTTGGCAGGACTGGTCCAGAAGAGGTTTGCCATTGCCTTCCTCTCAACTACTCTCAGCAAGAGTAGGGCCCACAACAAACTCCGACTCCCAGAATTCCATAGCCTTGAGCCAGACAAAGAGTTAAAGCGGTGCCAAACCAGGTTATTTCTCCAGTGTGGATGCAGCCCTCGTGTTGCAGATGGATGTTAAGTTTCCTGGGCTTTGAGAACGGAGATTACCTGTACGACCCTCTTACAGTGCTGCTTCTCCACTTTTACTCCTCTGGCTGCCTCCTTTTGCATTTTGGGGATTTGTGAGGCCTAAGAGCTCTACTCTGCCTCAGAGTTGTAAACGCTTTTTCCTAAACTGCAACTCCCAGAATGCAACAGGAGGCAGTTAAAGTGGAACAGCGGCGCTATAAGAGTGTCGTGCGGTAATGTCTAATTTCCCAGTAAGCACATCGCCAGAAGGAGGAGGTGCCAGCCTGCAAGCCATACCCCTCCATACGATCTGAACTGAGAACAGAAACAGCAAAATGCGGACCTAAGACTAATATCTTCCCATATTTTTCTCTCCTGATGAAGAAGCCAGTGGAGCTTCGAAAGCTTGCAATTGTCTATTGTGCATTTTGGTTGGCCGCATAAAGGTGTCACTGTTTGGTGGGTTTTTGATCGTGATCGGTCTCAAACTTTCAAGCAAGTCTGTTGCAGCATAGTCTGATACACAGCTATGTCTCAGCAAACACACACATAAATATGTGAAGTCGGAGGCTTTCATGGCCGGCATCTATAGGGTTTTTGTGGGTTTTTCGGGCTATGTGGCCATGTTCCAGAAGAGTTTATTCCTGATGTTTCGCCGGAAGCTGTGGCTGGCATCTTCTCTTGTAGAACATGGCCACATAGCCCGAAAAACCCACAAAAAGACACACACACAAATAAAGGGCAGAATGCCTCTAAGCATGCACAAATGGCCTCCCCTCCGCTGCCAATCCGGACGGACGCTCAACCTGTGGATTGTCATCCCACTGAAAAGCCGGGCTCTCCAGCTGACACGCAAGGCGACTCCGCCTTCACACGGGCAAAAGCAAGCGCCCAATGTGCACGTGTCAAGCGGCAGCCCGTGCGCGAGGGGACTCCGGCTGCCCCCGCAGGGTGACCAGGTGGCCTCACCGCAAAGGAGGACACGGCACCGGAAAATGTAGGACACTGAAGAAACGGAGGAGTTGCCTGACCAAAGAAAAGCTCAAAGCACTCACAGAAATGGAAATCCATGCTTCTCGGCCATGCTCAAAGTGGAGGACATTTCGGGATTCCTCCTGGACGGAAGGTTGAAATGGAAAAGGAGGACGTCCTCAAGAGCTGCCCCACTTAGTCTGTAGCGCCGAAACAACGCGGATGGACACCACTTCAATACTATAAAATTCTGGGGAGATCTTATAATCAATAAGAATAAAAGCTTTATGTTTACCCCGCCCCTCTGTCAAAGACAATCGAGGCGGCTTACAATCTTGAAGCCCCTTTGAGACTATTACTGAAAGGTGCTACCAGATCTCTCTGCATACTGATTCCACAGACTGCATACACCTGTATCTTTCAGTTCTACAGTGTTTATGTACAGTAGTACTTAATATTTAACAACTTCACATGCGGGGTAATTATTTGGTTATATATACAATCATAAAACTTTCTGTCGTGGATTGCATCTTCTAACATAGCTGATGTGAACAACTACCAGTGATAATTTGATAATCTATTACTGAAAGGCGTTATTACCATTACTATTTGAGGCGATTGCCGAAAAGTGCTACCAGATCTCTCTGCCTACTGATCACCTTCTCGGTCAGAGGGCGCTGGTGCCACAGCAAACTACAACTCCCAGGATCCCACAGCACCGAGCCAGCTGTCATCCAGCCCAGCCGCACATTGGGATAGCCTTCCCTGAAGTTGAGAGAGTGTGACTTGACTAGTGGTTAAGGGTAGTCCCATGTTAAAGAGAAGTGTTTTGGTATGTGAGATCTGAACTCTCAAAGGCAGGAGTCTAAGAATAAGTGTGTATTAATGTTAGCTTCCAAAACCTCGGAGGGACAGACAGAGCGGCAGAAACCATTCTCTTTTCGTCACTGTCGGAAGTCGTGAAGACTTTCCGTGGTTGCTGCCAGCGGTTCTCAACATCCTCCAGATGTTTGGGACTTCATCCCCCAGGTTCCCTCGTCGTTGGCCCGGCTGTGGGCCGACGTCCCAAACGGCTGGAGGATGAAAGGGCTGGTCCCTCCTGGGTCCTTTCCTTTCCCCCTCCCCCGGGCGGACCCCCTTCCTCCCCTCGGGGCGACTCACCGACGCACTCGTTGGCCTCTCGGGCGGTGGCCCTCTGCCAGGGCCGGTCGTAGTGGAAGGGCTTGCAGCGGTCGCACTCGGGGCCGGCGGTGTGGTGCTTGCAGTCGCAGAGGAGCTGCCCGTCGCGGTCGCGGAGGCAGCGGGCGGCGTGTCCGTTGCACTTGCACCGTCCGCCCACCTGCAGGTCGGAGACGGCGTAGTAGTAGGAGTCGCGGGCCAGCTGGGAGTCGTCCTCGTTCTCGTCGCCGAAGGTGTGGAGGCGGCTGAAGACCACCTGGATGTCAGTGGCCGTGACCCAGTCCTGCAGGACGGGCGAGTTGTCGAAGTCGTGGGCCGAGGGCCGCCCGTCGAGGGTGGAGAAGGCGATCAGGCCGCCGGCCAGGGGCCGCAGGTCGGTGTGGGAGTCGGTGCAGACGGCCTCCTGCTCGTTCTGCTTGGTGATGGCGGCGCGGTTGGGGCGGTTGTACATCTTGCGGCACTGGGCCGAGTAGAACTGGAAGGGCACCCAGCTCTTGCCGCCGTCCATGGACTTGAGGATGGCCATGGACTCCGGGCGCGGCGAGCAGAACTGCAGGCTGACGTAGGTCACCTCGAACTTCTTGCCCAGCGCCAGCGAGAGCGTCACGTTCAGCGGGTGCTGCACGAAGCTCTCCGACTGCCAGCAGGTCAGGTTGTGCGGGTTGTTCAGGTCCGTCAGGTAGGAGGCCGGGTGCCAGCGCTTCGGGTCGCCCGCGTCGCACACCTGGCAGGAGGAGGGCGAGATCGAGGCCGCCCGCGGGCCCCGCTCCTCCTCCGCCTCGCCGCCCGGACCCTTCCTCTCGGACAGCACGCAGAAGCGGCTCGGGGGCCTCCCGCAGGTGCTGGACACCCGCACCTCCTTCCCGAAGGCCGCGTTGACGAAGTCCGGGATGCAGCGCCGGGGGTGGCCCGTCTCGTCGTAGCACGGGTCCGGCTGGGGCGCCGCCGCCTGCGCCGAGAAGAGGCCCAGCCCGTAGCCGCCGCCGCCCCCGCCGCCAAGGCCAGCGCCGCCCTCCGCCAGCCACGCCGCCAGGGCCACAAGGGCCGCCAAGGCCCCGGGCCCCCGGCCCCTGGGCCACATCCTCGGCGGTGGCTCCTCCGAAAGGCAGGAAAGGACGAGGCGCCTGGAAGGGAGAGAGAAGACGGAGACACGGGACGTCAGCCTGAAGAAGACCTGCCTCGCCTTCCTCCTCCTCCTCCTCCTCCTCCTCCTCCTCCTTGGGTTTGTTTTATTTTATTTCTATCCCGCCTTTCTCCCCGAAGGGACCCCAGGCGGCTCACGATCACCATTCTAAAAACATATTGCCACGAAAGAATCAAAAAAGTCATCTAAAAACAATACAAAACGACCCACAATAAACTCACAATACTCATAAAAATAATATAAAATGACCCACAATAAACCCATCCCATATAAAGCCCATCCCACGACTAGACATTAAACGCCTGCCTGAACGGAGCCGTTTCCGTTTTTACCTTAATCTCAAACTGGTCAAAACTTATGCATAAATCACACACAAATAGGGAGTTCTGAGGGTGTTGGCAGTGGCACCGTCAAGGTCGGACTGGCAAGGTAGCACTGGTCCCAAACCTGCAGGAGGCCGGGCGGGACACTGCAGGAAAGCAAGGGGGACTCTACATACGTGGATGCCTTTACCCCTCCTTGCCTTCGTTTCTGACCCTCGCATTGGGGCTCTCCAAGTTTCTTCAGAAGGGGTTTGCCCTAGCCTAGCCCTGAAGTTGAGAGAGTGTGACCTGCCTAAAGGTAGTCTCTTGACATAAAGGTCTAGCCATAACCGACTGTAGGGGGCAATGCTCATCTCCGTTTCTGAGCCGAAGAGCCAGCGTTGTCCGAGGACTGCTCTGGCGGTCATGTGGCCAGCATGAAGTAGATCGATAGGTTCCCAATGTCTGAGAAGTGCGACCTATCTATCTACTTGCCTAAAGTGACAGGTTTTTACGTGGCTGAACTGGGACTCCGCAGTCCAACGCTCCAACCACTACTCGAACTTCTCTGGGAACGGGTCGGTCTCCACTAAGAGTGGACTTTAATGGACACCTTAAGAAAAGAAGGTCATCTCAGGCTCAAGTGTTGGCTCAGGAGAAAGTGGCAGCGCGGTGTAGCGGTTTGAGTGTTGAAGACTTCATTGTCTCCAAACATTACAATTCCAAGAATTCCCTAGCACTGAGCCATGGAAGCTAAAGCGGTGTCGCATTATTCCGTCAGTGCGGATGCAGCCTCGGAGGGAGAAAACGGTCCTTTTTATTATTATTCAATTTAGGCTGAGCGAAGCTCTGGTGCCGCAATGAACTACAGTTCCCAGAATTGCATAGCACGGAGCCCTGGCAGTTAAAGTGGACTCAAAAGGGGTTATCTTTGCAGTGCGGACGCAGCCTTTGGGAGCTTGGGCTGCTTTGCTCCCGCATTTTGCCTTCAGCGCAATAGATGGAAAACCACAAAGCCACAGCAGCCCGAGTCTGAGGAGGCATTGAACAGGGCTGAAATTTAGGCTGAGATTAGGAGGAGGAGAGGCGAAAGAACCCAGTTTAATAAGGCCTCCAAACTCTCTTTTCAAATCACCTCACTCACAGCGGTAGCCATGTAATAATTGGTAAGACTGTTTTTCTAGAGAAACAGATAAGGCACTTGTTTCTGAATCTGTAGGCTTTTTCTCTACCTTATAGAAAGCCTACAGATTCAGATCCTATAAAAGAATCAATAGGCAAGGCGCCCAGAACCCTTGGCTGCCCTTTCCTTGCAAGCGGCTCACAGGACTGTCCTTCTAGGAATGCTTTGTGTGGGACTTTCTCTTCGGGGGGTAATTTGAGATCGCAGTCCTTCCTGAGGCTGAGAGCGCGCCATGTTTGACTTTTACTCCTCAGCGAGATCCAACAGTTTCTTGTTTGTTGGACGCCTTCAGGTTACTTCAGATTTATGGCGACCCTATCCCGGGGTTTTCTTGGCAAGGTTTGTTCAGAGGAGGGCTGTCCTTGCCTTCTCCTGAGGATGAGAGAGGGTTTCTATGGCCGAGCGGGGGATTCGAACTCTGGTCTCCAGAGCCATAGCGAAAAGCTCAGACCACTACACCACACCGCCTTCGATTCCAGGGGTCTAACGTTACTTCTAAACCTAACGGGTCTGACTCAATTCTGACTTGCAAGGAATAAATTCAAAGCGGGGCAAGGGACGCTGGTCTCAGCCGGCAACTGGGGCTAAGGAATAAGGACTGAAAGAGACAGTGCGGTGCAGGGGTTTGAGCGTTGGACTAGTGAAAATGAATCCATCAGTTCTTGTTCTTCATTGATTCTATAGAACAAGAACCGAACCCCGGCTCAGCCATGGAAACCCACTAGGTGACCCACAATCTCTCAGCCCAATGCATCTGAGGAAGTAGACTTTAGTCAAGCAAAGCTTCCTCTGCCAGCTTCTTTCTTTCTGTGAGTCTCAAAGGTGCTGCAAGATCTCTCTACGTACTGACAAACAGGGCTATATCTTAGGATCTCAGCCTCAGAGGATGGCAGTAGCAAACCCTCTCTGAAGAAACAACCCCCCCCAAATAAACCAATGATAGGGTCGCCTTAGGGTTGCCATAAGTCGGAAACGACTTAAAGGCAAACAGCCGACTCGCGCACACCTAAGACCACGGGAGGGAGTGGGTCTGACTTCGGAGCAAACAGGGTCGAGATCTGAAGGGACACCCCCCCCCCCAATGGTTTTGAAGCCGATCCCGTTGCCTTGGTGCGGCAGAGGGCTTCCGAGGAGACTGCGTCCGCACTGTACCCATAATAACTCGCTTTGACACCGTGCTGTGGCATTCTGAGAAAGGCATTGTACTGCAGTTTGTTGCGGCACCGCTAAACTTCTCAGGATTCCACAGCATAGAGCCATGGCAACTAAAGCGGTGTCAAACCGGATCGTGGCTGCAATGCAGATGCAGCCCGAGAACGGACACAAGCCATTCCCCTCCAGGGAGAGGAGGCTTAGGGAAACCCCCACTCCTTTCTCCCTTCCCTCACTCCTGCCCCGCTCCCGCTCCCGCTTCCCGATCTACCTGGCTTCGCTGAGCTTGCGGCCGCGGAGGGAAGGGATCAGGCGGACGATGGGCTCTGCAGTCCGGGGCTGGAGGCGGTGGGTCAGCTTGGCTCAGGGCTGCCCGCGGGTGCCCATGGTTCGGCCCCAGCGAGCGGCACCCGGGCGCCGTGGATGCCCCGAGCGTGTGAGGCGAGGAGCCGGGGCCGAGGAGGAGGTCATGCCGGAGGAGTGACAGACACCCCGGGGTGGCCCCGCATCCCCTGGCCGGGGGGCAGGAGCCAAGGCGGGAGGGAAGGGGGAAGGAGGAGCCCAGGAGGAAGGAGGAGGAGGAGGAGGAGGAGGAGGAGCGGGGGCCCCGACAAAGGCAGGATCGGGCCCCTTGCTGGACGATCCAGGAGAGAAAAGGCAGAAGAGGAAGAAGAGGAAGAAGAAGAAGAAGAGGAGGAGGAGGAGCCCTCCCCAGCCCTGTCCTCCTCCTCCAGACCAGAATCCTCCAATTCTCCGCAATGTGGAAGCCAGAACCCGGAGCCCGCCTTCTCCTCCTCCAGGAGCGGCTTAGTTAAGTCGGGACGATCCCTCTGGGTTTATGGGGACCCTAAGTCCCCCAGCCTATTAGTGTGTGGGGGTCGTGTGTGTCTGTCCGTGTGTGTGTGGCTTGCCTTCAAGTCCTTTCCGACTTCTGGTGGAGCTTCAGGTGACCGTCTGCTGGGGTTTTCCTGGCAAGATTCCTTCAGAGGGGCTTTGCCAGGGCCATCCTGGTGAGGCTGAGAGAGTGGGTCACCCAGCATGGGTTCGAACCTTGCTCTCCAGAGTCCAAAGCTCAAACCCCTGGCTGCGCCACGCTGGCTCTCCTTTCCTCTTTAAGGGACAGCGGGCCAAAGCAAGAGTCCCCCCCAAGGCAGGCGTTAGTTAGCTTTTCTTTGGCAGAATCGCCGGAGGCCAGGCCGCCCTGCCAAACTTTCCTGCCCGCGGGGGATCTGTCAGAGCTTCGCCGCCTGACTTTCACACATCCACACACGGACCTAATAAGGTTTGGAGAGCCTCCACCGCCATCCTCCTGGCCTCCATGTTCCTCGTCCACCTCCGACATCAGTCGTGCAAACTGTGTTCCAAGACTCTAAGGTGCAAGTCAGATCACCTGGGCCATGGCAGTTCAAGCGGGGTCAAACCGGGCTATTTCTGCAGTGTGGATGCAACCCGGGAGAGCAGGGGTCAGTTTTATACTGGTCTGCCCATGTCCTCGCCGCCAAGGAGGAGGGCAAGGCACCGCAAAAGATAGGACATGCAAGAATAATGGAGGGCATGCACACATAAAAGCTCAAAAGAAATATATGCAAAAATGCTTATTCCCTGATTCACCTCACTTTCTGTCTGGGTTCTGACCCGTTTGTGTGTAGTGTGGTCTGAAAAGCAACTGGGAAATTGTCCCTAATGCCCTGGAAGATGGGACCAGCTGAACCTTCCCATTTTCCCCATGTGAAAAGATCCCTAGAAATATAAACCCGTGCTTCTTGGTCCTGCTCCAAATGAGAGACTTTTTTGGAATTCCTCCTGGAGAGAACGCCGATATGGAGGACAATTCCTAGGAAAGGAGGACCAAGTCTGGTCCACCCGGGATTTTGCCCCGACGGCAAAACCGGGCTAAACATGGGACCTGGGAATGGGGCACTCTCAGGACCCTTGGTTTGGGGTCTGGTTCAAAGCCCACAAAGGCGGGTGGCCAAAGGAAGGTTTACGAGAAAAGGCACCCAAACCAATCCCAATCCAAGAGAGGAGGGCCGGATCGCTCCCCTCCTTTCCAAGCCGCTCGCTTTCTTTCCCGGAGCTGAGGGTTTAAGCTGAGGGCCAACCAGGGTCCCCTGCCTTTGGAGCTCCTTGCCTCCCGCTCTTGCAGTTTAATTCACCGCAGGAGCATCGGATGCCAGCCAGAAGGAGGGAGAAGGGATCTTCTTTCACTTTCCCCTCTTCCTTCACTATTTTCTAGGAAGTTTACTCAAGGGAGCAGAACGGAGGATTGGGGCCCTTCCAGACTACACAACCACAGCGCTATGATTGCGCTCGAACTGCCATGGCAACATCCTGTGGGATCCTGGGATTTGCAGTTCTGAGAAAAGCACAAGAGGGCTTTGGAATCCTTAGCCAGGCCCTTCCTCTGTGGATTCCAGGAGAGGCTCCCGTTGTTGACTTGTGGTGGTGGTGGTGGTGCGCCTTCAAGTTGTTTCAGACTTATGGCGACCCCAAGGAGACCCTGTCATGGGGTTTTCTTGGCAAGATTTGTTCAGAGGAGGTTTGCCATGGTCTTCCACTGAGGTTGAGAGAGTGTGACTTGCCCACGGTTAACTAATGAGTTTCCATGGCCGAGCTGGGAGAGTCATAGTCCAACACTTAAAACACTATGCCATGGTCCTACAGAGCTATAACTGTATAGTGTGGAAGGCCAGCCTTGGAAATGATTGCAGGGTCTTGAACCCTAACTAAAAAATCTGGAGCTAGGAGTAGAGCTGTGTGTTTGTGGCATGGTCTGGACTTCTTAGACACTACGATTAGCGATAGCAATAGCAAGTACATTTCTAAACCGCTTATCAGTGCACTTAAGCACTCCCTAAGCGGTTTACAATGTGTCAGCTACAACACGCTGTGCACATTCTAGGGCGGTTTTACACTACACAATTATAGCACTAACCTCACCCCACTTCATCTGCCATTCTCTGGAATGCTGGGAGTTGCAGTTTAGGCAGGAGGCCTTTGGAATCCTCAGCCAGGGAGCTCCCCGGTGTCTCTGAGCAAACTATAAATCCCTGGATTCCATAGGATGCTGCCTCTATGGGAGTTAAAGGGGGACCACAGAGGCAGATTGTGTAATGTAGTGATTTCCAAACGTTGCTTCTCCGGATGTTTTGGATTTCGGCTCCCAGAATTCCTGACTACTGACCAAGCTGGCAGGGGCAAGTCCAAAACACCTGGAGGACCAAAGTTTGGGAACTAGGATGAAAGGGCCACTAAGACTGGTCCTCTTCTTAGGCAAGGCGAGGGGACTGCCTTCTCCTGAAAGAGCGGCACAACATGTGGCGATTACACTTTTACTGTCAGAGATGGGGAGAGGATTCAAGACCATAGCCGTGTTAGTCTGAAAGAACAGGATGGAAAGCGATCATGGAGCAGCTGTGGGAGAGACAGAGGTGGCTACAATGGGGCTGGTGGATTTTGCGGGGGGGGGGACTGTAAATAGGGGCAGAAAAGTTGGGACTGTTTTCTTCAAAGACTATCAAGGCCATGATCCGTTTTTGGCTGTCGGAGTCCGGGTTTGGTCCCTGGGATTTGGCCTAGAAGGTCTGCCCGTTCCTTAATTCCAAGCGACAAGAGGAATTAACACGAACAGAAGCCCCCCCCCCCCAAAAAAAAAACCCAAGCCCACGAAGTGCTTCTATCCACCCGCACCTAGGCATAGTACAGCCATTTCACTTCTGCTTCATTGCAGGGAGGGGGTTTGAATGCTGGACTACGACTCTGGAGATCAGGATTCGATGCTCAGCCATGGAAATCCATTGGGCGACCTTGGGCAAGAAGTCGCACTCTCTCAGCCTCCTCAGAGGAAAGCCATGGCAACCCTTTTCTGAACAAACCTTGCCATGAAAACCCCTTAAGGTCTCCGTATGTCGAGAAAAGGCTCACAACGCACACACTTTAATGTGGCCAAGGAGGGGAGAAAGTTAAAAATGGCAGGGGCTAAAGGATGAGGTTGGGGCCAGCCTTCCCCACCACACCAAGGTGCCACAAGCCATAGTTTTCTCCCTTTGGAGTACCCCAAAGGTGTTGGACTACAGCTCCCATCATCTCTGGTTACCAAAAGTACGGAGACATGCCTTATTTGCAATGTTAATTTATATTTATGTAGATATAGGACTCAAGGCAGCCAGCAGCAAATTTAAAACACTACAAACAACAACAAAAAATTATATATCTTAAAATCTGAACTCCTAGCACTGAAAAACCCAGCCCTTCTCAGAATGAAGAAAAGCCTCAGGGCACAAAAATGTGTTTAACCTGCTCCCCTCAAAGGGAGACCCGATAACATCAAGCATCCACCAAACAGTGATCCTTTTCTTGGCCCAAAAAATGCACAATATACATGTAGCTTGGATTTGGATGTTATTGGTTTTGCTATATGGCCAACAGGGCTCCCCTTGGATGTTTTCTGGACCTCAAAAGGAGAGGAGGGATGGAGCTACCTGGGCTTCTCTAGGGAGGGAGACCCAAAAGGAAACACGGAGGAGCCCAGCTTGCTCCCTCCAAAGGAGCCTGAGAGGTGGAGGACATTGAGTACATGAGGAGGACCTCTTTGGACAACCTTAGAGTTTGTCTCATGGGTTCATGAAGGGAAAAAATGTCCTTCATGTAACCAGGTCCTGTAGCACTTTATAGGTCAAAAACCAACCATTTGAACTTGTGGCCGAAAACAGACCTGCAGCCAGTGGAGCTCTTGCATCAAGGGACTTGTGTGCTCTTCGGGCCAACTGACGCTTCTGAGCACTTTTTAATAAATAAATAAACAAATAAATAACCGGCGCTTAATGGGAGATGCTCCTTCAAAAATAACCTGGACGCAGACTCTGAAGCTGCTAAACTCTGTGTGTGTGTGTGTGTGTGTGTGTGTGTGCGCGCGTAGAGAGAGACTAATTTCGCACTTGAATGGGAGACCCCCCCCTCAAAAAATGCCAGGTGCTGCACGCTCTGTTTCAGAGGCAGGGACTGGCAAAACCACCTCTGAGGATTCCTTGCCCAGGAAAAGCCTGAAATTCATGGGGTCGCCCTAAATCGACAGGCGTCTTGAAGGCATACACACAGACAGAGGGTACCATTAAGGGCTTCACCCAGTAAATGCCTCCTGCACCCATGTTAAGATGTCCAAAAGGTCTGCCTGCCCTGTCTTTAGGTGCTAGGGAAGTCCACCCTGGCTAAGCCAGCGTGGTTTGAGTGTTAGACTTTGGAGACCAGGGTTCAAATCCCACTTGGCCATGAAACCCACTGGCAGACCTTGGTCAAGTCACACTCTCTCAGCCTCAGGGGAAGGCAATGGCAAACCTCCTCTGAACAAACCCCAAAGCCCAAAAACGATTTGAAGGCACACGAGGATACAGTCCCTCCTTCCTTCCACAACAGCCATGGTCCTTCCTTTTGACCCTGGAGGCAGCCCGTTAGTGTGTTCAGGAGGCCCTCTTTTTTGACATTATACAGTTACATAATAGCCATGGAAGGGTCCTATGGATCTGGAGGCACCAGAGGAGCAGCCTGATTTCAAACATCTCTCCCACTAAACTCCAAAACCCAGGATTTCATAGGCTTCGCGGTCAAACCAGTTCCCTTCCCAGCGACAGGCGTCTCCCGGATTAGCAACTGGTTATTTTATATCCAATAATCCAACACTTTCTTGTGACCCCTTGGTCAACTGTGATGCTAAAGAAGCCCATCTTCCTGTTGGCTCGCAACCCCCAATGTCTTTCCTCCTTCGCTGCAAACCACCAGCCAGGGCCATTTGGGAAGAAGACCAGGGTTCAAATCCCGACTGGGCCATAGAAATCCACTAGTGACCTTGGGAAAGTCATACGCTCTCAGCCTCAGGGGAAAGCAATGGCAAACCCCCTCTGGAGAAGCTTGCAAAAAAAAAACAAAAACCCCATGATAGGATCGCCATAAGCCGTGAAAGACTTGAAGGCACACAACAACAACAACAACAACAACAACAACAACAACAACGAAGCAAACGCCAACGTCTACAATTATTGTTGAAATACTCTTGATTTCAAGCCTGTTGGAGTCCCTCTGAGTTGAGTCGGTTTTAGGCTTGAGTCTTCCCTACACACCCAGGGTAACCAGGCGTCCTCTTTTCCCAGGACGTGTCCTCCATTTCAGCCTTCTGTCCCGGAGGAAATCCCAAAGGTCCTCCATTTGGAGCAGGACTAAGAAGCATGGATTTCTAGGAGGGGGTTTCCCGCCTTTGTTTTGTAAAGTCCTAAACTTTTTTTGATGTCCTACATTTTGCGGTGCCTTGTCCTCCTTTGCGGTGAGGACACAACCACAAACGTGTAAGATCCGGAGTAAGGATCTCAAGTAAGGACTTAAACATGCGCTTCACTCTTTTCTTCTGAAGTCAATGCGGCTTTTGAGGGCTTGATTCTGGCTCATGTAAAATATTATTACTTAATTGTTTTAAGAGCTGGAACCAAGTTGCCTGCTGCATCCACACTGGAGACATAACCCGGTTTGGCCCTGCTTTAATTCCTTGTCTGGCTCTTTGCTATGGAATTCTGGGAGTTGGAGTTTGTTGTGGGGCCCAGCCCCACAACAAACTCCAACTCCCAGAATTCCATAGCAAAGAGCCAGGACAGTTAAATCGGTGCCAAACCGGGTTATTTATCCAGTGTGGATGCTCAGATAACGTTACCATTTCCTTAACAACGAAGAGAACTGAAATATTTAACTCAACCACCAGTGTCCTTCAGACGCTCTGAATCCGATTTGGTTTCTCTGGGGGGTTGGATCGCTTCCTGCCCTCCTCTTTCTCTTCTTCCCTTCATCTAAGATGCCAGCGTAGAGATCTTAAAAACGTTTCCAGCGGCTGTTGTTCAAGTATTGTTTAGGGAAATGTTTTCGAGTTGCTTCCCCTGATATTCCGATGCTGGAAGCTACTGTTCAGTTTCAGTTCAACTCACAAAACGGACTTCCAAGTTGCTGTGTTGGGAATTTTTATCTAGGTACTTTCAGAACTGTAAAGATTCAGATACAGGTCGTTTTGAATTTCTGTTAACAGTAATTAATCCCAAGTCTACCTGGGCACGATTGAAACACAAACACTCCCTAAGTATCCCATGACTCGGAAGTTAGAAACTATTTCTGATCGAGATCCCGTTTTTTCCCAAGAACACACACTTATTAAAGGAATTAACAATTAATGTCCCGCATCCTAGACAAATCCCCCTCCTCCTTCTATTTTTGGTCAACAATATAACCTTGAACAGAACGTTTCAGGTATTAGGGCCAAACTTAAAGAAAAACTTTTGTACAAATATTACTCCTCCACATATATTGTTCTTCCCTTAGAAGTTTTATCCAGAAAAGAAAACAAAACAGGGCTACCCCACAATGCACCACAATGCTTTGTCTTTCTGGGGAGCCATGTTTTATTTAGCCCTACCTATCATGTATCTAGTAAATAAAGGGTTAGAAATACGCAGATTTTTAATTTTGAACCAGGAGCTCACCTAAATCCCTCTTCTCCAACAAACACACACCTGTCTGGAATATTTAGTCCGATTTCCCAAGCCAGGCTCTGTTCAGAATTTCTCCTTTTTACTTCGGTTCTTCTCCTCTTTGCGTCTTGCCTCTCACCAAGAAGCCTCTATAGTTTCTCTGCGGTCTTAAGACTGAACTCTCCTGTACTTATTTCCCAGTAAAACCCAGTCAACTCAATCGGATTTATTCTTTCTGCACTTTCTGGTTCGGTATGCAAAGGGATCTTGCAGCATCAGCTTTCTTATAGACTCGGTCTACTTCCCCAGATGCACGGTTATCATGGTCCGGTTGAGGTCCTGCTTTAGCCTGAGGACCCCTTTCCTTGGGAGTTACTTCTCTTTTATCTCCCTTCGGGACTTAAGTAGTGACTTTATGTCCCTTCAAGGGGTTTCTTAGCAAGACTTATTCAGAGGTGGTTTTCTATTGCCTTTCTGTGAGCAGGGGAAAGGGTGACTTGCCCAAGGTCACCCAGTGTGTTTCCATGGCTGAGCAGGGATTTGAACCCTAGGCTCTGAGCTTTGCTTAGTGGGTTGAGTGTTGGACTAGGACTCTGGGAGACCGGGGCTTGACTCCCTGGTCAGCCATGGATAAACTCTGGGTGACTTTGAGCAAGTCATGATTTCTCAGCCTCAGAGGAAGGCAATGGCCAACCTCCTCTGAACAAATCCTGCCAAGAAAGCCCCACCATAGGCTTGCCTTAAGATGCAAGTCGAAAATGACTTGAACGCATACAAGTCTCACACTTAAGCAGCTATACCATTCTGGCTCCCAAATACAGTAGGCCCTTGGTCTCCACTGGGCTTTGGTTCCACCCACCTCATACCAAAAGCTATGGATGCTCACGTCCCATTATAAATGAGGCAGTAAAATGGTGTCCCTTATCTAAAATGGGAAAATCAAAGTTTGCTTTTTGGATTTTTTTTGGGGGGGGGAGGGGGAGGAGGAATATTTTCAAGCTGTGGATGTAGAATCTGTGCTGTGGATATGGGGAACTGACTACATTGATCCAGACCATCTCAATTGACAACAGAAGTAACATCTGAGACAAAATGTAGGCCTGTGACTCTATCATCATCATCATCATCATCATCATCATCATCATCATCATCATCATCATCATCATCATCATCATCCTTTCTTCTCCTGTGTAATTTTTAACATTTTTGCCTGATGAAGAAGCCAGCTGAACTTCCAAAGCTTGCATGATGTTTTTTGTGCATTTTTATTTGGTCTAATAAAGGTATCTCCATCTCATGGATTTTGAATTATGTTGTGTTTTGCTGAATGGCCAAGACATCTACCCCTGAATATTCCTGCACTCCACTGTCATCTGTCCTGGAGAAATGTAGACTTCCTGCTCTCATTCCTGCTCTGCTTGGGGCAGGCATGCTATGATTCCCAACAAGACTCATGACCCAGAGCACCTTGGGTCAATATGTCCAGCTGTGCAGGAGAGGAAAAACTGAATTTGGGTAACCCCAAAATGTAGTTGGATTTCCAAAGAAAAAAAGATGCAAGGGAAGAGAACCTTTCTGCTCACAGCCCAAGGCTCCCTGAAAAAAAGAAAAGACACGCTCCCATTTTCACACCTGTATCCCAGCCCAAACTTTGGCTCTGGATACAGAAGAGTTGGTGGACCTACAGCCCTCCAGGTGTTGTTAGATTGCAATTCCCATCTTCCCTGTCTATTGTCTTTACTGGGTAGTGCTGGTGGCAGCTGGAGTGCAAGCACTTCCAGAGGCCTACTGCTCAGTACATTTAGTCCAGTTTAGTTTAATTTAGTTTATTATTCAGCCCTTTAAGTCCTGGGTGCTGCAGACTCCTGCCCAAGCCCCAGGTGGCATTACATTTCTTCTCATCACCTCAGTATTTCCAGACAAGCAGCACACTTAGCTGACTGCAGTTTCTCACTCCCTGGCCACTAACTACACAACACTTTGAACCAGATGGATGCATATTCCAGAAAGATAGCTGGATAATATATTAGCAAGCCAAACAGTCTAAGGTGGTATTCTCAGGGAGGCATAGGAACGTTTCTTGTGAGTTCCCACATTGATCTCTTCAGATGATGCACAGGGCCAAAATGGGCAAAATACAGGAGGATCCTCTGAAGTTAGAGTCCCCTTTTGCTCCAAATCAGGGTGGAAACTCTCAAGAATCCCCTGAGCATGCAGACTGACCTTTTCCTGCCCAGAATTTCCAATTCCCCACAACAGCAAACTGCTCACACAGATGCACATTTGCACAACTACAGCATTAGTACAGTGCATCAGTGCAAATTGATCGCCCAAGCAAACATTTGTAGAGCAAGTCTACAGCACACCAATGCTCAGTAGAATGGCCATTGCCCCCCACAAGCTGTGGGAAAAGAGGGAGTGTGTGGACAAGGCTGCTGGTATTGTTGTGGATACCAGTTGTGCAGACAATTTGTTCTCCTCACAAATCTGGTAAACTGGGTTTTCCCCATCAGTGTGGACATGGCCTAAGCATAAACATCTGCAATAAGAGTTGTAGCATCTTAAAAACCAACAAGCATATTCTGGCATGAGGCAGAATGCAGTAGACTAGGCCTAGGATTCCATTATATAACAGGGCCTATGCAAAGGAATTGTCATAGGGACACGAATGTCTTCAAACCTTATAATCTCTCCTGCCCAGGGTTGCTGTTGTTGGTCTTGTTTTTTGTTTTAACCCCTTTAATGGAAATCCACTGTCAGCAGCCCCTTTCCAAATCAAGTGATGCAGCTACTTAATCGCACCAAGGACTCAATAAAATATCTTCATGTTTGCTTTTTGATTCATTTTCTGAACATTAGGAGGCTCAGGACAAATTCAAAGTGAGGATTTTAGTGAGAGCCCAAGAGACTGAGGAACAGGCAAAGGAACTGAGCCACTCAGCCAGGCAGACTTGAGTTCACTGCATCGTTTTAGGCTGAGGTGAGGAACTCCCCCCTTCCCCATCACCATTATTTTGAACTTCAGCTCCCAGAATCCCACACTGGGTTGGACTTCTGGGAATGAAAGTCCTAAACATCTGGAAGGTCAAACTTTTTCCACCCGTTCTCTGCTGGTTTCTTCAGCTAGTTGTATAATACAGGGTTGACAGTAATACTGACCCACCTTACAGGGTTGTTCTTATACAATTTATTGAGCTTATCTTTGCACTTCTGCCCTCATGTTTACTTCAAATGTTTACTTTACTTCAGATGATTGCACATCTTCTTTAGTGTATTTACCACACTCATAATTTGTTCCCAAATAGGAATAGTGCTGTGCAGCAACACTGGTTGCACATTTGTCTGTATGGGCTTTAGAGTGTGGTTGTTTAGAGTATTAATTTCAAAAGGGAGTATGATGAAGGGAATGGATATACTATTCTATAATAGAATTCTATTGTATCTTAAATATGTCTGGTCAGAAGTAAATCCCAGCAAGTATAGGATTGCTGTGTTAAGGGTTGTGTGGGAATTATTCCTTAAAGAGATTTCATTATCAAACTTATACACATCTTGTGGAATGTTAAAATCTGATAGAGAGAGGCACCTCAGTTGATATTCTAGTGGTTTTAGCACAGCATGAGTAAGAAATGCACAGTCCTCTCCAACTCATAGTGTAACCCTAGGTATGCTTACTCAAAAGTAAATCCCATTTATTTCAAAGAGGCTTAAGTCCAGGTAAGCGTAATGCATAGAACTGTCAGCGTTACCTGTTTTATGTGAAATAATGTTGTTGTAGGAGTTTGTTTTCTGTTTGAGAATACTGAAAAAGCTGAGATTGGCTCTTCATGTTCTAAAGATTCCCAAGAAACTGAAAAACCTTCAAAGCAATTTGTAAAGAATCAACATCTCAAAAAATGTGTGTTTCCCAAGCACTCATTTCAGGCAACAAACTATGGTGCCACTGCAAGGCAAAAAAGATACAACACTGTGTCTTGCCTAGGTGCCGGAGTATTTACTCTGAGGCAGCCCCACTCACACAGGATTTACAGCAAGATGAGGATTCATTTCTTTATCTTTGTCCTTAGCCTGCCAGCACCACTCTGGAAGAGTGAGATGGTAGGGAAGTGGTGGGAGCTGGAAGCCTCTTCTTTTTCTTTTTGTCTGGCTGTTTACATGTTGGGGGAGAAATAATGGCTTTTCTTTTCTCTCTCCACCCTTCACCACTGAAGGGGGTCTCACTTTCAGGCCATCTGGATATTCCCCTTTCTGCATCTTGGCTGCAGCAATGAGATGAATCCAGCTGACCTCTAGAGAGGTTTACTTAGGGATGAAACAATGTTTGCCTTGTCCAAACACCATGAATTTCCCCCCTGCCGCCTCAACAGCCTTGCAGTCAATGGATCCAGTATCCAGTGATGGCTTGCCATATTTTACCATGTTCAAAGGAATGGAGAAACTGTAAGAGTTGTAGTGATGGAGGGGTTCACAGATGTGGAGGTGGGATTTGCAGGGAGTGGGGAGAAGAGAGCCAAGGGGCTACATAAATGCTTAACCTATCAGCTAAGGACTTTGTTGTTGCTGTGTGCCTCCAAGTCATTTTTGATTTACGGCAACCCTAAGGTGACCCTATCATAGGGTTTTCTTGGCAAGTTTTTAGAGAGGAGAATTGTCATTGCCATCCTCTGAGGCTGAGAAAGTGTGACTTGCTCAAGGTCACCCAATGGGTTTTTATGCTCAACTGGGGAACTGAATCCTGATCTCTAGAGTCCAACACTCAAATCACAATACTGTCCTGTAGAGTCTGAGAATGTGGTAAAGTCATCATCCACTAGACGTATCTGTGAGATGCTTTTAACATATGCATGTGCTACTGTCTGAGTGATTCAGATCCTGATCCTAAATGTACAGATGGAAACAGATTCCACTGAAATCAGTAAGGCCTACTTTCAAGTAATGACCATGCTTTAAAAAACCTATCTATGGCAAGACAGGAGAGACCTTTGGAGAACAGAAACATTGCAAAACTGACCAGCGTGTCACCCTCTCATGAAAAGACAAACCCAAATGTTGTATGATCACCAACCAGTTGTGCCCTCCTCGTTCCAACTTCTTAGTTTATTTTCTTAGTCTAGTCTAATTATGCAAAAGTTGTACAGAATGGAATTGTGCCAAAAACAAAAACAAAAAACCTTTGTGGAACAATATATGTTGTGCCCAAAGCACAAATGGTGCTATTTTCAAAGAACGATTCCCAGAGGGGGAGCTGTGTTAGTCCACTGCAGCAAACACAGCAGAGAGTCATGCAGCACCTTACAGATGTTACATGTTAAAGCCTGAACTTTTTAGGGACTTTAGCTCAGTTGCATCCAATGAAGGAGACAGTAGGCCACAAAAGCTTATGCTGCAATAGCAGATTCTTTGTTTTCTCCAATTGCAGGGAAACAATCTTAGGGCTCTTTTTTGAAAAATAAATATTGATGACTACTACTTTTATTGATTGTCCATAATTTCATGGTCCAAAGGCACCCATCCCTTTAAGGGGCATAACATGTTTTATTCAGTTGGTACATGGGCACATGAATGCAGGCATATGCATAAGGCAGAGAGAGAAGAGATGTTACAATATAATTACACCTATGTTTTTTCTCACAACTATCAGTACAGATAGTACAGATGGTTAACTAGAATAGGCATGTGACTCTCTATTTGGGGGCGGGTTAGACCTGATACTGATCTCGCAGATGCACCTTCTCCAACTCAGTGCTGTAGAGCAATGGTTCTCAAACTTTGATCTGCCAAATGTTTTGGACTCCAGCTCCCAGAAGCTCCATTAACCTGGCCTAGAGGACCAAAGCCTGAAAACCACTGTTGCATAGGAGGTATGAATCCCAGGTGTGGAAAAATGTGAGGTTGGATAGGAAAGGTGAGTTCCAAATCCTTGGTGGGCTTTCTCACTTGGTGGCTTTAGGCAAGGAAGTCACTGTCTCTCTGAAAATTGCTACTCTGAGTAATTTGGAAGAAAGGTACCAATGGAAATGAACATGAAATGAAGCTTAGCTTCCTAGTCAAGAAACAAACAGACAACATTTTCCTGGTTTTAATCTTGTTGACAGAAGGCAATTGATAGCAAAAGCAACTAAGTGGCCCTTTACAAACCACCCCAAAAGGGCAGGCTGGCAGCAGCCTGTTTGCCTGTGAAGGGACACTGCAGCAGCCAAACTGCCCGGCGTCCCTCCACCCCAAAAAGAATCCAGAAAAACCGGGTTCTTTTTAAGATGGTGCACACACATCACGAGTGCACCATTGGCGCACTCGTGACACAAGTGACACACAGTGACATCTATACACTGTGCATTGCTTACGTCAAAATGGTGCCCCCCGTGTGGATGGGAGGCCGGCATTAGGCCGCTGCCGTGATGTGCTAGGGTTCAGGAGCGTAAGGTTGCCATGCACTCCAGAACCCTAGTATCGGCGGCGACATGCCACTTTGGGCCCATCTGTCCCAGGACAAGTATCTTGCAGCACACTAAAAACCTTTCTTATCTTCTGTCCCTTCATTTTTTAAAGTTTTTAATCTTCCTTCATTTTCTTTATATAGTTTCAAAATAGGCAGCTCAGTACATAAGTAACTTGCAGTGGTAAAGTATCCATATTTTAATGTGTATGGCATTAGATATTGTACATGCAAGTTAGTGAACTGATGGGAAGCACAGATGGATGCTGAGAAAAAGAAGTAATTGTGGGAAATGAGGCGTGCTGATATCTTGCACCTATTTAATGTTTCTCATTATGTTTCCGAGCAGTTTATAACCTGTATAACCAGTGATGTAATTGGAAAAGGGGTTGTGTTTTTACCTTCCTTATATTGCAAAAATCCCAACCTTTTCAGTAAACAAAAAACAACCACAAATACCCACAACTGAATAATGACTAAGCCCTTTGCAGATTTGAACAGTCCACTTCATTAGATGCAGCTTTTCAAGATTTTCCAGGAGCAATTAATCTAATAAAACCAGTCTGTGCTCTTCGATCTGATGCACATTTAAGCCAAAATGTAGAAATGGAGCTATACATGCTCAAAAGAAAGTTCTCTCCTTTGCATTACATCCTTATGACAAACATGTCTATCATGCTCACTCGTGCATCGCTATTTTGGGTGCATGCTTAGTTACAACTTCTTAAGTATAGTAAGTACATTGTCCACATGGGGAAAAATAAAAAACCAAAACCATGATCTCTTTGTGGACTGGCCAAAATACCATGTAATGCTCATTGCCTACATGAATATCCTGCATCATGTTAATTGAGGACAACAATAACAACATCTTAACAAAAGTTAGGCCTGTGACTCTAGCTTCATCATTTTTTTTCTTTCTCCTGTATGATTCTTAACGCCTTTGCCTGATGAAGAAGCCCATGGAGCTTCGAGAGCTTGCATCAAGTGTATTTTGTGCATTTTGGTTGGTCAAGTAAAGCTATCTCTGTTTTTTGGGTACTGTTGTACAGAATTGCTTCCAGTTTTGTTACCCCAGGACAGGTCTTGCACCTAACAGCTAAAAGATGTACTGCAAGATACAGAAAGATTTTAATTCACTAACTAAAGTAATCAATTTTATTTCTGAAATAAATCGTAACTATGGGGTGCATCCCTCTGCCCCCTTAGTATCCATGCCATGTTTCAAGTGTCTAGTTTTCACTGTGTTGGAGTTACAGTGGAAATATAGACACACACCCTCTTTTATTGTTATAGATGTTGTAGGTATTAGAGATATTACTTTCCCATTGATCCTTGATCTGCCTGGGTTGCACTGTCCTCTAGCATAGGATTCTCTCAGCCCATTCACTGGACCTTATCATAAAAACATGGCAGTGAAAATAACAAGGAGGCGAGCAGCACAGTAAGACATTTCAGCTGCAGTCCTAGGCGTTCCTGTGTGGGAAGGAGTCCCGCTGAACACAGAGAGACCTCTGGGCAGACTTGTCTACGATTCCATGCTGCACAGGTGTTATAAATGCACCTGGAAATTTTCTGTGTCCTGCAGTTTTTAATCCCCCTTCAAAACAACTGGGCATTGCTACCCACCTGCCAGAGGTACTGAAGCAATGAGATCTCACATTTCTAAGGCTTTGTTTTTCCAACAAAACAGGCTGCACTGACTTTCCAAAGGTGTGGAAGGATCAGCATAAGCCCTGCATGTCAAAATTGTCCTCCTGCTTCTCAAATCCAGAGAAATATGTTTGGTTAGTATTGATCTTTTACTGTTTCCTTCAAAGGTGGTATACTCCTTTCTTGATATTATAATGGTATTTTTCCCCCAAGTTTACCTTTGTATCATGTTTGTAACTTGTAACCACCACAATGTACGTTTTTTAAAAAGTAGAAGTAATCAGGATAGCATTTCATTCTGATTCTTACAATGATTTAGCCACTTCTACACTGTGATCTGTATCATTCTGGGTAGAATTAAAATAAAAAATCCTTTGAGACTTCTTTTCTTTTAATATATGGAGTCACAGATGGAAGGTATGTCTACAAACTTCTTAAAGTTTATCAGGCTTTTTTTTTCCCAGTTGTAAAATCACTTGATTTCTATTGCAGGCTTCATCTTATCCCATTTATTGCTGTTTAAAAGTCAGCAGTTTCCCACTTTTGTCCTTTGATGTTTTGTTTGCTTGTTTTCATAGTGGCAATTCGTGCCTTTAAAGTGGCTAAAGGGATATGATTTATAGGTTCCCAGGGGGCTTCACATCACTCGGTCACAGCAAAAACAACAAGGAATTGTGTGGTAGTTCAAAGCCCAGTCCTCAAATCCTGTTAGAAGGGACCCATCCAATAAATAGGAGTGAGTCAACATATGCTAGTAAGTCAATTTTAATTGGGACCAACAGTTGCATTTAGACCCAACACATTTATTCTGGCATACACTGTCAGGGGCTGCTGTCCACTTCATGAGATGCATTAAATGTTATCCTGAATTCATGTGTGTGCTTACAGATACATATGTCCCTCTCGCTCAACGCACACACACACACACACACACACAGGAGAACTGTATACATGGGGGACAGAGGAAAATGAACTTATTAGCTTACATTATTATTATTATTAACCTTTATTTATAAAGCTCTGTAAGTTTACATATAAGACTTTGGAAAGCAACCATATGAAGGTGAAGTAGAAAGGCTAGAAAGTGTCCATATGGCCAAAGGTTCAGTGATGCCAAAGAAAAAAGTCTCTTAAGCCTAGAAAATGTTGCAAGGGATTAGTAGTTTCAAGTTAAGTGAAACATGCGCACAACATGCTGAGCCCTGTTCTAGAACATTATGACACATTCTGCAGATACAGGATACTTGCTAGAATACTAATATATGATCCAAAGAATAATATGTACTGTAGTTTGAAAACAGTGCTTGCTCGTTGTGACTGTCATGGCTTGTTGTTGCTTCCTGGTAGCCAGTAGACTCTGAACATGCAAGTCAGGCTCTGTCAAAATTGTCTGTTAAACCCCCCCCCCCCCCCCCACTCTCCTCAGTCTACTAACAGACTCCAAACTGAAACCGGGATGGCTCATTTCTCCCCCCCCCCCCGCATAATCAAAATGAATGATGCGTCAATAGGAGCTTCCATATTTGTGTTGTTGTTATGTGCTTTCAAGTGGATTCTGACTTATAGCAAACTTCTCACAGGATTTCTTGGCAAAAATGTATTCCAAGGTTTGCCTTTGCCTTTCTCTGAAGCTGAGAAAAGCTGACTTGCCCATGGGACATTGCAAAGCAGAGATTTCAGTCTGGGTCCTAGTCCTAGTCCAACACTCAAACCACTACACTACACTATCATATGCAGAGTCAAGAAAATACCTCTGAACAATACATGCTGCTGAGGACAAGGCACAAGAGAAGGTCTTCCTGTGGGTCTTCTGTCTGTGGGTTTCTGGAAGACCTTAGCTAAGAAGCATTATGTTTCCCCAGGACAGAGTCCTTTTAGATACTTTGGACTATAGCTAAGACATTCTTTCGCCCTTGGCCAGGCTGGATGGGGCTGATGGGAGCTGTGGCCAGAACATGCAAAGTGCCAAAATGCCCCCTCCTTCTAGAGGGGCCCTTGCTTTGATCCAGCGAATACCTCCGGTCATTCTCTTTCTGACCAGGAGAGCATTTCTAATATTATAAAGCTGTTCTTGAAATAAAAAACTTTTAAAATAATTGTCAACATTTCTATAAAGAGATTTTGCTTTTATTTTGTTTTGAGTTTCAAAGATTTTATCAGGATGTTTTTTTTAAAAAAATAAAGTAAGTTTCCATAAAACACAACACAGACAGTGTGTGTGCGTGTGTGTGTGTGGCGGTTTGAGCGCTGGGTTCGGACACTGAGAGACCAGGGTTCCGATTCTGGCTGTGCCATGGCAACTGAATGGGTGGCCTCAGGCAAGGCACACTATCTCAGCCTCAGAGGATGGCATTGGCAAATCCCCTCTGAAGAAAGTTGTCAAGAAAACCCTACAATAGGTTCGCCTTAGGGTCTCCATTAGTTGGAAACAATTTGGAGGCACAACAACAACAACAAAACACAACAAACCTAACACCTGAGTAAACATTTTTCTAAGGGCCTGCGTGTTGTAATGGTTTAGCTGTTGGACTAGGACACTGGGAAACCAGGGTTCGAGTCCAGACTGGGCCATGGAAACCCACTGGGTGACCTTGGACAAGCCTCACTCTCTCAGCTGCAAAGGATTAAAAACAAAGTAAACCCCTGTGAAGAAACTTGTCAAGAAAACCCCATGATAGATTTGCCTTCAGGTCTCCGTAAGTTGGAAACGATTTGAAGACACACAACAACAGCAGCAACAAACCTTTTGCTGCTCTGTGCAACAGACCCAGGCAACCAGTGTCTCTGGTCTTTAAAGGGCTTCCTTCATGCACAGACTGTGCTCCTTTTCACTACGGAGCAATGGGAAGCACAAGCAAACTTGCCACTCAGGAAAACCCCTGCACCAATAATGCTGTCCTCTTGTGTGTTGTGTATTGTATTCCCTATTACCATGTATGGATGTGAGAGCTGGACAGTTAAGAAAGCGGATAGGAAGAGGAATAATTCATTTGAGATGTGCTGCTGGAGAAGAGTGCTGACAGGGACAGCCAAGAAGCCAAACAAATGGGCCCCAGAGCAGATCAAACCAGAAATGTCTCTGGAAGCCAAGATGACAAGACTGAGGCTGGCTTACTTTGGCCACATCGTGAGAAGGAAGGATTCACTGGAAAAAACAAGGATGCTAGGGAAGGTGGAGGGATGCAGAAAGAGAGGAAGGCTGCATGCCAGATGGATGGGCTCTATGGGTATGAATTTGTAGGGCCTGAGCAGAGCAGGGGAGCACAGGGAGTCTTGGAGATGTTTCTTCCACAGGTCGCCATGGGTTGAGCTCGATTCGAGGGTGGACAACAACAACAAACTGTGTATCTGCTCAGAAGTAAAGCCCTTTAAATTCAACCACAGGAGAAACGCGTATAGGGTTGCAGCGAGAAAGACGATCTCTGCAAACCATCTGCCTCCGACTCTCCAGCCAAGTCAAACACAGCACATCTTTCCTATGAAAACTTTGCCCCGCATTCATTCACACGTGCCCCACTGGCTAACGGCGACGTAATGAATGAATGAATGAATGAATGAGTGAAACGCCTATTGTCAATGCTCTTTATCGATCAAGCACCGCCGAGGGAAACAGCTGAAGACTTAAAGAAACACACTTTCCAAGGAAGACCCTTCCCACGTTGGGGGACATCGAGGGTCCTCAAGTCACTTGTAGACTTATTGTCATAAGGTTTTCTCAGGCAAATATACAGTGGGTCCCTGGTATCCGCTGAGGTTTGGTTCCAGGACCCCCGTGGACACCAAAATCCGTGGATGCTCAAGCCCCTTTAAATACAACAGCATAATAAAACGGTGTCCCTTCTCTAAAATGGCAAAATCAAGGTTTGCTTTTTTGGATTTAAAAAAATATATATTTTCAAGCCCTGGTTGCTTGAATCCGTAGATGGATACAAATCTACTGGTTTTGCCAGCAGGAGGAAATTCAGATATACAGTGTTTTCAAGTCGCCTGTCGATTTATGGTGACCCCATGGATTTTATAGGGTTGCCTTAGGCAAGGAAGCCCAAGAAGTGGTTTTGCCAGTTCCTTTCTCTGAAATAATAGCCCACAGTAACTACTATTCGTTGGCGGTCTCCCCTCAAGCACTAACCAGGGCCGACCTTGCTTGGTTTCCAAGATCGGGCGGAATGTGGTGCCTTAACGGTATTTAGAGGTCCCTGAGGGGTGACATTTGTTGTGACCGTTGTGTGCCTTCAAGTCGTTTCCGAAACATGGAGACCCTAAGGCGACCCTATCCTGGGTTTTTTTTGCCAAATTTCCTTCAGAGGGGGTTTGCCATTGCCATCCTCTGAGGCCGAGAGAGTGTGACTTGTCCAAGGTCACTCAGTAGGTTTTCCGGAATTCGAACTCAAACCAGTTCATTACGATTAGAGACTGTTGCGGCTCCCTTTGTCTTTATTATATACTCGTTAGTATTATTTTAAGTAGTATTTGAATCATGTCACGTTGTTTTAGATTGTACGCCTCTTGGCAGGTTTTTATTCTTTCTTTTTTCTTATTTTATTTGACCCTTACTATGAATAATAATAATAATAATAATACAGTAGTTACTGGAGATATTGGCTGGCTCTTTGGACTTGCATCCCTTGGAGAGTGGTCACAAGGAGTGCCCCGAGAGGAGTTCCGCCTTTTCGACATGAAAGGCGCCACAGACCCAGGGATTTGTAGTTTGACCAGATCCCGGGAAAGGAAGGCGAAAAGGTGCTGGTTTCCACCGGAGAGATTTCAAGGGCGGCTTAAGAGGTTTTGGATGGCGCCCTGTTGGGAAGCCAGCTTCATCTCCTCTTTCCATCCCTGTCTCTCAAAGGCAAACTGAAACCTGCCTCCTCTTTTCTTGAGCCAAGTGCCTTTGGATCTCATGGGCTTGGGGGTCTTAAAGGGCAAAGCGAGATCATGGTTTAATGTCTCTTTAAGCTCTAGATTTCGTTGCGGGGTAGAATCTAGTTCAGAGGTCCCCAAACTGTGCCCTTTAAGAGATTTTGGACTCCATGTTGGTCAATAAGTCTGGGATTCTGGGAGCCGAAGTCCAAAATCTCTTAAAGGGCATAGTTTGGGGGCCACTGATGGCTCCCTTTCCTGCTAGAAAGAGATGGAGAGGGACCGTAAGATTGTTGTCGTGTGCCTTCAAGTCGTTTCCGACTTATGGCGACCCTAAAGAAAGCCTGTTAAAGTTTCTTCAGAGGGAGTTTGCCTTGGCTTTCCTCTGAGGTTGAGAGAGTGTGACTTGCCTAAAGTGGGTTTCTATGGCCGATCCGGGATCCCAACTCTTGTCTCTCAGGGTCTTGGCCCAAGGCTCAGACCATTACACGACATTGACCCCCTACCAGGGGAGACATCTGTGGACTGTCAATGCACACGGGGCTTCACACGATGTGGAGGGAAAGGTTTTAAAAGCGGAGGTGCATCCCCACTGGAGACATAATGCACTTTGAATCCACTTTAACTGCCAGGGGTCCATCCTACAGAATCCTGGAATTTGAAGCACAAGCCCTCTTTGAGAGAGCCAGCGTGGCGTAGTAGTTTGAGTACTGGACTACAACTCTAGAGGACCAGGGCTCGGTTCCCTGCTTGGACATGAAACCCACTGAAGTCACACGCTCTCAGCCTCTTCAGGAAAAGGCAAGGGCAAACCTCCTTCGAACAAATCTTGCCAAGAAAACCCCAGGATAGGGTCGCCATAAGTCGGAAACGACTTGAAGGCACACAACAACAACAACTACAAAGCCCTCTCGGGCGAGAAGGCGAAGGACCTTGTCAAATCACTAATCCCAGGATTCCACAGCCCTTCAAGTGGTGTCAAATGGCATCATCTCTACAGTGTGGATGCACCCCTGGGCTTCGGATCCTGGGGTTTAGACGGGATCGCCCCCTTCTTTCCCCTGTGAAAGAGCCCCCTGATTTTCCAAAGCAACCGGGGATGGTTGCTTTGGCCCTTTCCAGAGGCCTCCCAGGCAGATGTCCTCACCATAATGGAGGACAAGGCCCTGCAGGATGTAGGACAGTCCAGAGAAATGTAGGGCCTTGCCAAGTGAAAGTTCAAAACACGCATCCAAATGCAAAGCCATGCTTCCTGGCCATGCTCCAACTGGTGGGCATTTTGAACTTCCTCCTGGAAGGAAAGCTGAAATGTAGGGCATGTCCTGGAAAAGGAGGACCCGCGGTCACCCTGGGAGCCCCAAGGGATCTTTCCCTTTGAAAGAAAGCCCCCCTCGCCGCCCAGCCGTCTTCTCCGGCAAGATTCTTCCCAAAGCGGGGTCCCTGTGTCGCAAAGGGAGCAGCCGCGTCTCTTGGGCCTTTCGGGGGGAGGCGAGGCCGGAGCCTGGTCCGAAATAATCAGGCCCGATTTATGCCGACGGAGTGACAGCTCTTTTGAACGGGGAGCGAAAGGCCCTCTCTGTCTCCCTGAAAGCTTTTCTTCCAGATTGTGTTCAGATTAGGCGGCCGGGATGAATGGCCGCTTTATCCCGAGCAGGGGCTTGGCTGAAATGCCAAATTAATTACCAAGGCCTGAATCATGGCAAAGGGGGCCTGAGAGGAGGAGGAGGAGGAGGAGGAGGAGGAGGAGGAGGAAGGGGAGAAGGAGGAAGAAGAGGAGGAGGAAGAGAAGAAAAGGAAGAAGTGAAGAAATGGAAGAAGAAGAGCAGGAGGAGGAAGAAAAAGAAGAAGAGGAAGTGGAAAAAGAAGAGGAGGAAGAGGAGGAGGAGGAAGAAGAAGAAGTAGAAGAAGTAGTGGAAAAGAAGTGGAAAAAGAAGAGGAGGAGGAGGAAGAAAAAGAAGAAGAGGAAGTGGAAAAAGAAGAGGAGGAAGAGGAGGAGGAGGAGGAAAGAGAAGTAGAAGAAGTAGTGGAAAACGAAGTGGAAAAAGAAGAGGAGGAGGAGGAGGAAGAGAAAGCAGAAGGCGAAAGAGCCAGGGACTGTAGGGGAAGAGAAGGGGGATCCTCTACGCGCATTATATATATATGTGTATATATATATATATATATGTAAAATCTGTGTGCTTCTGGGTGTGTTTGCGTGGGGTGTGAGTGGCGGGTCTCCCTCCCTCGGGGTCCCTGGGGAGGGCTTGGACCGCTTCGTGGGAGGCTCTTTGGGAATCCAGAGGGTGCTCTCGGAGGGGGCGGCCAAGGCGAGGAAGGGCACCCCGTATCGCTCCCGGTGCTGGCTTCTTGGTTTGTTCCTAAGTCTCTTAGAGCCGCGTTTCATTTCCATTGAGGACCAGATCGGAGTCCTTGCTCCAGAGCACCTGGGAGACTAATTGAAAGCAAGAAGTGGGCAGCATGCGCTTTGGTCGGCTTCAGTCTCCTTCCACAGATGCACCTGAGGAAAGCTCCTGCTGCCAACGTCTTTCTTGCAGTTAGTCTCCAAGATGCTGCGGGGTCTCTTTCTACATTGTTACGGCAGACTTTGCATTCTTGCTCCGGACCCTTCTTCGGCTGGAGCAGGGGCTGGGAGAGGGGGGCTGGCTTGAGGGTGGGAAGGGAGAGGGCCTTTTCTCCACTTGCCTGACGGATGCCAAGTCCTCCTGCTTCTTGCTGATTCCCTATCTCCTCCTTGAGTTTTGCCCTAGCCCCAGAAAGCCGCCCGCCGCCCCCGGTCCGCCCGAGGCGAGCCCTTACCTTCCTCCTCCGGAGCCGGGCGCAGTCGGAGAAGCCTGGCAGGGAGCCGGGAGGCTGAGGCTCTGCGATCCCTCCTTATCCACCTGCGGGGACTTTTCTGGGCCAAGGAGGGGGGCTTAGAGGGGAGGGGACTCCCTCTTCCCAAGAAACACACCGCCTGTGTCCGCACCGCAGACAGACCCCGCTTTGGCACCACTTTAACAAACTACACTTCCCAGAATTCCATAGCACGGAGCCATGGCAGTTAAAGTGGTGCCAAAACAGATTATATCTGCGGTGCGGATAAGCCAAGGCTTATCCCGAGCCACGTTCAAGCCCCTCTGCTGCCTGAGGCACAGGGGTGAAAGCAATCTCTTTCCTCTCCTCCTCCAGCCCAAAAGGGATTTTAACACCCGAGGAAGAAAGCTACTTCTCCCGCTCAGCAAAAACACTCCTCCAAGTCTGCAGTGCTATTATTATTGCTGCCTCTGAGGATGTGGACCAAGCCTACGAAAGCTCAAGCTACCAATATCTACCTTTCATTGAGTCTCAGAGGTGCAACCAGCACCCTTTGCGTACTGAGTTTTTTGGTGGAATATCACTTTCTTGAGAATCGCTAGAAACTCAGGAAAGTAGGAGGACTGTTTAATCGCACTAGCAGAGCAAACACAGCGGAACACGGCGAGCAGGAAAACTAGGTCCACTACTATATCTCCCAGTCTCACTTGTCCCCAATCAAAACACACAGCCACTTGGTTAAAATGAATAACAAACAGGTTTACTTACAAAATCATGTGGTGTGAAGTAACACACAGGTCTAGCTAGCTTCATGTTGCAAGAAAAATAAGGTAGAAAAAGGTAGGTTACAAACATCTTAGGGAAGTTTCTTCTCAGCATGCAAAGAAGGCATCTTTTCCTGGCAAAGGAGTCAGACTAACACAGTTCTTGTTGTTGTTATTGTATGCCTAACTTAAATAGTTTCTGATTTAAGGCGACCCTATCATGAGGTGGCCTTCCTCTGAGGCTGAGAGAGTGTGACTCGCCCAAGGTTACCCAGTGGGTTTCCATGGCCCAGCCGGGATTCGAACCCTGGTCTCCAGAGTCCTAGTCCAACGCTCAAATCACTACGCCACACTGTCTCTGTATTATTACTACAGGGAATGTCAGTACGGTAACCATTGGGTAATAGTTGGCTGTCCCTTCCCCTCAAAGTAAGGCTGGAAGCTGCCTCTCTCTTGGCTTCAGAGTCTCCAACTTTCCAAAGGAGGACTTGTTTTCCCTGAGGGGTGAACCTTGTCAAATCCAAAGACCTTGGGAGCATTTTTGCTCTCTGGAGAACCTGAATCCCCCTTTTCCTCCCCTTAAAAAAGGCTCCATAAAGGTAGACCTGGTGCAGAGGAATCTAGTCTTCCAGGTTAGAGGATCTCCTGAGGGTTCACACACTCTCTCTCAGTTCCCTGTAATGCCTGGCAAAACACCACAAGCCCCATCCCCAGCAAGAAGGCCAAGGCAGGTCTTTCAAGCGAAGCCACCTGCGTCTGGGCATCAGGAAACTCCAAAGCATCCAAGGAGGGGGGTCTTTGGAGTAGGAGATGCAAGGAACCAACTCTAGCGCAAGAAGAAAAGAACAGCAGAAACAACCACAACGATCACAACTTATAGTATAAATATCATATACAAGGGTAGCCCTAATGGCCATGTAGCAAATACAATAACATCCAGCCAGTGATACCTTTATCTGAACAACCAAAATTCACGATATACTTGTTGCAAGCTTTCAGAGACCCCAGTGGAGCTTTGAAGGTTTGCAGTATGTGTTTTGTTTTTGCATTTGGTTGGTCCAATAAAGATAACACTGTCTGGTGGATTTTGGATGTTCGTATAAATATCAGAGACTGGATTAGTAAAAGTAAGTACAACTGGCAGCCTCACTCCTTGGAAGGCCCCATACTATCCTGGCAGACCACCCTGATTCCTAGATTTGTGGACAAAATATGAATCACAGATGATGCAGAACTCCAAAGGGCAACACCTGGTATTTTATTTTATTTTACATCCCACTTTTCCTCCATAAGGGTCCCAAAGGGTAGTGTGTGAGCCTGAGTTAGTAACAGTAATAGTACTGCTACCTTGTTGTTGGGTGCCTTCAAGTCATTTCTGACTTATGGCAACTCTATGGTAGGATTTTCTTGACAAGATTTGTTCAGAGAAGGTTTGCCTTTGCCTTACTGAGGCTGAGAGAGTGTGGCTTGCCCAAGGTCACTCGCTGGGTTGTCGTGGCTGAGTAGGGATTTGAATTGTTCTCCAGAGTTGTAGTCTGTTGGCTCTCCTAATAATGATTATAACCTTTCTTAGGCTATGGCCTATACTTGGTACCTGTTGCCTAAAAGGAACCTTCATTCTTGTCAAATCTCCAGCATCATCCACAGGGAAAGACCAGAGAGAACAGTAAAAATTTCCCTGAATTCTGGCTCGCTCTGTTTTGCTTTTACACATTTATGAAGAAGCTCTATGGTACATTAGGGAGGAGGAAAGGAGGACAGCAATGGAAAACAGGAATGAAGGGGCCCTCCTGACCATTTTGCTTTCTAGAACCTAGAGGAAGAAATGAATCTGGGGAGAGGGCACAGTGGGCAGGGAAAGAGGATGCCAGCTCTTACTCAGGTGGCCATGGCCTTTCTTTGGTCAAGCGGTTTATTCCTTGCCTCACTTTCCAGTCTTTTGAGACAAGAAAACTGGGTCTTATAAAGACTTGGGAATAGCTCTCTCTCTCTCAGTCTCTCTCTGTGTATACACATGTGTACAATAGATGTAATAAACCATTTGGACCATAAGACTGGACCATAACACTGAAATACTATATTTACTGTTGTTGATAATGATGATGATGATGTGAGCCTTCTTAAACTAAAAGCTGGAAAAGAATGCTTTAACAAATAAAGAGAAACCTAGAGTGTTGCTAGACCCCCTTCTTAAAATGTGCACTTTTCTTCTTACTCCTTCACCCTCTCTCTTTCCCCTCTTTTCCCTCCTCTTCCCATTTCTTCACCTACTTCTCATCTGCTTTCTCTGCCTGGGCTCAAGAACAGGCCTATCTTTTTCTGACCTCAGACTCTATTTCCTACAACTTCCCCGCTTCTTCTAGACCCAGTCTGGTAGCCTTCAAGGGGTATTGGACTGCAGCTGCCATCAGCCCCAGCCAGCAGAGCCAGCTGCCAGAATTGATGGGAATATGGTGAAGTTGTGGTCCAGCATACCTGCAGGAAGCTCCTGGAGTGGGAAAGGCTGCTTCCCACTTTGGCCCTTTGCCTCTTCCACCTTGCCTTTAGTCTCCTGGTTGTTTTTCCAGGCCTGGTTTCATCCCTTCTGCTGGCAGCAGGGCAGGTCATCCAGCAGGCGGCTTTACACTGGCATAATGATGCAGGCAGATATTGATTTAAATAGCATTTCTATCTTGGGGCAGGGTATCAGAATTTGTCTGTAAAACTGACATGGGGACTAAAATAATTTTCTTATCTTCTCAAGGAATTATTTATGTAAATTATATAATTCCTTTTAACTGACAAATGCATTTTTTGTTCACAGCCAGCATACTGTAGTGATTTGAGCATGAGATGAGGGTTCTGGAAGACCAGAATTCAAATGCTCAGCCATGGAAATCCACTTGAAGCCCTTGAGCAAGTCACATGCTCTCACCCTCAGAGCAAGGCAATGGTGAACCTCCTCTGAAGAGATCTCGGCAAGAAGACCCTAAGATAGGGTCACCATAAGTTGGAGTCAGTTTGAAGTCACATTAAAAAAAAATCAATTTATTCACTACATTACTAATACTCCACTTCCCACTTTTAATGGTTATGATTATTATTATCTCCCAAGATGTAACAACAACATTGGAGATAGGACAGGCACCAAGTATACAAACTAAAAAGACTAGGTGCATGCAGGGCTAGCTGTGTTGGCCATTTAACAAATGCAAAGAAAAATCCATCAGTGATACTTTATTGGCCAACCGAAATGCACAATATACATGTTGCAAGCTTTTGAAGCTCCATGGGCTTCTTCATCAGGCAAGATGTTACAAACCAAATATGAGAAGAAGAAAACACAATTGGAGAAAACACAGTCATGCAGGCACCTGACTAACATCTCCAATTGTGTTTTTCTCTCTCATGTTTAGTTTGTAACATCTTGCCTGATAAAGAAGCCCATGGAGCCTTGAAAGCTTGCAACAAGTATATTGTGCATATAATGTTGCCAGATTCTGTGCAGCTGCAGTTAAAATTCATCAGGCAAAGACCTCTGTATCAGACTCGTACCAATCTTGTCTTGCTATACTGGATTTTGAAATGATATTTTAAATACTGTTTCTAACCTGTGTTTTTATTCTGTATCCCCTTTTTACCTGTGCTGGTCTATGACCGTAATTAATATGAACTGAATTGAATAACCAAAGCACTTCATCCAGCCTCTGTTTAAAAACCTCTAAAAAAGGAGACTCCACCACTCTCCGAGGAAGCATATTTGAATTATCACTTTATCATAAGGAAGTCCTTCCCAACATTTAGATGCAATTTCCTGCAGACTGAATCCATTACTATTGAATCCAACCATCATCCCACTGACACAGCAGCCTCTGCCTCTGGCTGCTGTTGGTGAGCAACTTCTAGCATCTCTTGACATTGGCTCTACTGTGTAGAGCTTCTGGAGTTTGCAATCCAGCAACATCTGGAAGCCACCTGTCCTCTGCTGCTGCTTCACTTGATGAGACTCTTAATGACTGTAGCTTAGAGACAGAGAGATTCCTAGTTTGGCCAGCTTTCAGCTCCAGCAAGCCACATCAAGTTTTCTTTGGATTGGCTAGGCAACATCTGGCAGAAGGAAAGGTATTTACATTTTTCCAGAGGCACTCCCTCTGTGACAATTTCATTCACACCTAGGACTCTTCTATTTGCTGTGTTCACATTCCCTTGGTAACTTTGCCTGCCCCTTTTCTTTGGATGCCTAAACTGTAGTTTCAAAATGCTCAACTAAAGTTTTAAGTGACTGCAATGCTAGAAATCCGGGGACTGAAGGACAATTTCAATTGGATGGTGCAGAATACTTATGCTTTCACCACTCTCCATCTATACTCCTGGCCTGCAAGAAAGTTGCAAAAAATGAAAGCAGTGAAAGTAGTGGAGAATTTGTCAGTACATTGCAGATCTCCTCCTCTCTACCTTCCCTCTTTCTCACACACAGATATATACACACACAGTGGACCATTCATCCTGCCAACACTTGCCCATAAATGAGTCTTATCTAGGGATTGCTTTTCAACTTCCTCTCTTTATTACATTTCATTGCTGGGCAGACACTGTTATCATTACTATTAAGTAATGCAGGTAACAGCAAATGAACCGCACAAAGTGGCAGTTGGCAAACAAAGTAAGAGAAAGCACTGCATTTGTCCTGGTCACATGCTGTGTGGGCTCCAATATTGTTCTGCCCCATTCCATCCTGGGCCCATCTGATAACCCTTCACCTCCCTCTTGCTCAAACATAGCAGTTTGTCTGTTCCTCTCAAGCCTTGGTGCTTACTGTCCTACCTGATCCATCTTCCCTGAAGCATCAAAGTTGCATGGAAAAGGTTTTGTTTGCTCACTCAAATTCCTAAGAGTTTGATGCTATTCTTTGGAAGCTGCTCTATTTCTTCCTCTCCTTTCCATGTTGGACACTTCCTTCTTGTTTGATAAAATAGCTTCAGGTGTACCTGAGCTGGGAAAGATTGCATTTTTGGATCACAACTTCCAGAAACCTCCAGTTATCATGGCCATGCTGTAACTTTCTCCCTGATGAAAAGCTGTTTCAGTACCAGCAATCTGAAATACAAGCATGGTCCAGCTTTCTAGATTGGCTGGGAGGGATCTCCCTGTGTCTATATGTGTGCATATCTCTGTGTGTATATAGGACCTGTCAACTTATGGAGACCCCATGAATTTCATAGGATCCTCTTAGACAAGGAATCATCAGAGATGGTGTTGCCAGTTCCCTCCTTTGAAATATAGCCCATAGCACCTGCTATTCATTGGCAGTCTCGTACTAACCAGGGCAGACCCTTCTTAACTTCCAAGATCAGATGGGATGCCTTTTTTGAGGGCCCTACTGTTTGCTTTTGCACTTCTGAATGAAACAGAAACAACCGCCTCTCCATGTTTCAACAACAACAACAACAAAAACAAAAACATTAAACTTTAAGACCAGTGGTTAGACATTTGCCTATGTGGGAGAAACATTGAGAGGTTGCATTGCTCAGATGCAGGTGCATTATCAGCAAGGTCATCCCTATCATTAGATAGAGTGAGGTGGCTGCCAGATACATTTTCTGTATACAGTATTCTCACCCCAATGAGAATTTCAGTATATTGTGGGATATTAAAATGCTCTATATTCACAGGAGTGTTTGTGGGTACTGTCTTGAGGGTCCAAATTCCTGTCTATCATTATCTGTGGGGAATTAGCAAGTCTGACTGCCCAATGTCACAAGCCAAAAACAATGGCATTTTCTCCATAACTTGTTTGTCCTCCCTATTTTGATTGACTGTCCTCTCTCAATGATATTCCACAACACCAGAGCACCCAGAGCCAGAAAACCCATGAGCTGGAACTGTAATTTTAAGTAGTAGTCAGTGCCGCCCCACTCCCTTTTTTTTGCCCCCCCAAAAATGATAACCAACACAGTTCCTATTTCTAAAAAAGCTAACTGTTGTATTTTTAAAAATCTGTAGAAAGCAGGTAATTGAATATCAGGGTTATTGGTTATAACACCTTCAGGTAACAATATCATAAAACCCTAGCCATATAGGTCTAATTCTGTGTGAATTATGCAATAAAAAGTGACTGTTAGGAACTGAAATCTTCTGCATGAGACTCAATTTAAGTCTCTATTTAAAAAGAAATAAAACATTTCACATACTGTCTTTTAAATAAAATGATTTGTGGGGATATTTAAAATATACAAGGCATAAAATTTTCTCCAACCATAATGAAACACAACTCTAACACATGGGAGGAGGGGAAAGATGCCAAGTAACACTATGGCCTAAATAGTAATCATATAATCACAGAGTTGCAAGACGCCACAAGGGCCATCCAGTCCAACTCCCTTCCATGCAGGAACTCATAATCAAAGCAACCCCAACTGATGGCCATCAGCTTCTGTTTCAAAACCTCCGAGGCAGCCTGTAACACTGTTAAACAGCTCTTAGCCATCAGAAAGTTTCCCCTAATGTTTAGGTGGAGTCTCTTTTCCTGTAGTTTGAATCCATTGCTCTGTAATGCTTTGTTGTTGCTGCTAACTGCCCTTGAGGTGATCCCAGCAAATGGGGACCCTGTGGATGAGACATTTCCAAGCCCCTCTGTCCTCCATTGCTCTGATGAGGACCTGTAAATTCAGACCTGTGACCTCCCTATTTGAGTCTATTCATCTAGCATGTGGTCTTCCTCTCTTTCTACTTCCCTCTACCTTTTCTAGCATTATTGTCTTTTCTAATGAATCTTGCCTTCTCATGATGTGGCCAAAGTATGACATCCTCAGTTTGGACATTCTGGTTTTCAGGGAGATTTCAGGCTTAATCTGTTCAAGGACTCAATTGTTTGTCTTTTTGGCTGTCCACAATATCCCTGGCATTCTTTCTCAGCATCACATCTCAGATGAACTGATTTTCTTCTTATCCGCTTTCTTCAAGTAGACTGGTTGAATTTATCTACATGACTCACTATTCAACAACTGATTTGATGTGTCTGTTTAAAAACTTACCACTACCTGTCAAGCTAAAATGCAAAACATCATAGGATAGTGTTGACCCTGCATTTCCTGGCACTGAAAGCTTTTGAGGGGCACTGGATGGTTTAGACAAGAACCATCTCCTACATATCAGCCCCCCGAAGTTGGCCAGCGCTTACCTAATTTCTCCATATATAAACAGCACATCCTATCCAGTTATAGATCCAATGCTTTATAGTATAGCAGGGCAAGTGAACCTCCAGGTACTGTTGGATAGTACTACTATGTCCCTTGAAACTGGGGGACTGGTGGCCCTATGGATATTGTTGGACTATAAGCACCATCATCTCACACTGTTGGCTATGGTGGCAGGGGCTGATGTGGATAGGATTTCACATCATCCCCTGGCACCATAGCCAAGAGTGTGAGATAATGGTGTTTATATTCCAATAACATCCACAGGGCCACCAATTTCAAGGCACAGAGTAATTCCCACTGCCCTGCTGGTAGGGCATTTTGGTAATGTTTGACTCCAAGACTATATGGGACAGAGTGGTAGTAGGGTTAAAGTCCAATACCAGTCTTGTTCCCATGAGGAGGGGCTGAGCAACTGTCACATGTGATATATTTCCCCCCAAAGCTTCCCCATTTGATTCTTGCTTGAGTGGGACAGGATGGAACCATGGAAAATTGTTTCCTAGCCATCTACTTTCTGATATGTTACACCCAGATCATATAGTGACCGCAAAAGGAGTTTACTGAGGTTACTTTGGGTAGCACAGGTTATGCATAGTATAATGGCTAAGATGCCATGGCATTCTTATTCTGTCATTAATAAGAGGCTGGCAGAACTGTGAAGACTATGCTAATCAAATAGGTAACGCTTCTAGACATTAATGAGGTTAATACAAAATTAAAAAAGGCAAGCAATTGTGGCTCAAAATATGATCATTTTAATCATATTTTAATCAGAGAACCGCTTTTCAAAACTTATTTTTAATCCGTTCAGACAGGAGGGCACAACACAAGTCTGCACAACATGTGTTTCAAAGCAGCATAGTTCTCCTGTGTCAATGCGGATTCTTCCTGCCGTCAAATCAGCAGGGAATGATAGTGCTGGACTGTATGTCATCTAAATAATTTGTGAAGGTCTGCATTGATACTTCTCTTATTTCTTTACCTTTATCCTAAGGTTCCCCTGCCATCTAGTGGAGATTTGTAAAAAAGCAAAGTTTTTACAAGGAGGAATGCACAAGAGAGGTGTAAAATCTGATGCTCATGATACTCTTTGTAAGATGCATACACCTGTCACTCATATTTAAAACCTCTTCAGCACAATATCCACTGTTCCTTCACCATGTTCACTGTGCTGGTGTAACACAAAACCATACATCCTTATCACTTGAGCTCATCTCTTGCTGAAACGATAGCATCCTCTGCTGCAGCCGCACTGCAGATATAACCTAGGTTGAGATCACTTTAATTGTCATGACTCATTGCTATGGAATTGTAGTTTGTTGTGGTACAGAGCTCTCTGACAGAGAAGGCTAAATGTCTCACAAAACTACAATTCCCACAATTCCATAGCACTGAGCCATGGCAGCCAAGTGGTGTCAACTTAGATCATTCTGCAGTCCAGATGCAGTCCTCCTACCAATATGTTCTTGTCTTCCCTATAAACAGCTCTCTACCATGCCTTCCTTCAGTTTTTTCAAGGAAATGGGTAACAAAACAGGAGTTGTGACATTCCTTCAGTGCCAGGGGCTGTATGCCTCTGTGGAGCAGCTGCCAGAGAACATGAGATGGCGGGAGCATTTGTGATCATGTTCTGCTGGCTGGCTCCCCATGGACCACTGCTTGGCCACTGTGGGAACAGAATGGTGGCCTTTAGTCTCATTTGACATCATGGCTTTTCTTATGTTCAAAAACTAGAGAAACAATCTTTGTGAAGGTTGCCTTCCGTGTCAGTGTGGTAGTGAATCTTCCTGTGAATTTTCATCTGAGCTTTAAAGGAAGCTATTCAAGACCCTGAATCTCATTTCTAAATAGCTTCAGTACTTTGGGTAGATCCTTTAAAATTTAGACTAAAATCTGGATCGGATTTATCCTCCCACTAACATGCAAGCCACCAGCTGCCACTGGGAACAAATGGTTTTCTTTGAGAAATTTGGAATCCAGAATCTGAGCGCAGTCAGTGTTAACTATTGCCTTTTTGTTGTTATTGTATGAAAGAAGGCCTCATTAATAAACATATCTGCTTACATTAGTAATGACTTAAATATGTGTTGATAACTGACTGACAGACTAAAACTATGTAATTTTCATGAAGTGCTTTCCTAGCTCAAATGACAGTGATTCTACACTCTGTAATGTTGGTTTCCAGCCAAATTCTGAGGGAAGCCATCACTGGGAAACTATAAGAAACCATTCAAAAGCATACCCCACTTTTGTACTTAAATTCCTATTCTTATCAACCCAAAACCTAAACCAAACTGAGAAGAGCACAAAGTCCATTTAATAACATACGGTTTTCCTACAATAATAAATGCATTTTGAATGTCACCCTTTCTGCCCTCATCACTGAATGAATCCCATTGTGGGAGAAAGGCGGGATATAAATCCTTGAAATAAATAAATAAATAAATAAATAAATATCACTGCCCACACCAATCATAATCTTTGGCTATAAGGATTATGGGAAATTGCACTAGACCACTGAGTTGTCCAGTCCAGCTTTGTCTGCTGGCTCTTTCCTAGTTCTGCTACCTGAGGAGATTGATCACTGGAGATGATCTGGTTCATTTGGTTGAGAGATGCTCCCCAGTATTGCTTCATGACAGAATTACATGATTTGTTTTTAACTGACTCTTCTTTTAAAACAATGACATTTGCTATATGCCTTCTTTCTGATATCCTAGATCATCGACACGAGGGCATGGACCGCATGTCACCTGGCTTCAGATACAGCCCTCTGTACCTTGTCCTATGACTTCCTGGCTCATGTGCCTTCCCTTAACCTCTCAGTCTGAACATGACTTCTGAACATGTTGAGTGTGGTGCCCTGTCTCTATCTAACTCAATAACCAGGCTACATGGATGAACCAGAAAGAGGTTATTGTAGCAGCTCAGAACAGAAAGCTATTTCTTTCCAGAACTGGGTTCAAAAGTCAATTTCAATATTTTAATTCTCCACATGTCCACACCCCTAAACCACCTGCATTCCTTTCTCCA
This sequence comes from Sceloporus undulatus, assembly GCF_019175285.1. Lineage (NCBI taxonomy): Eukaryota > Metazoa > Chordata > Lepidosauria > Squamata > Phrynosomatidae > Sceloporus > Sceloporus undulatus. The sequence goes on along the minus strand of NC_056523.1, from coordinate 128,679,936 downwards.
TCCAAACAACCTTGGCAAGTTTCAGTAACAATGAGTGTCTCGCCTCCCCCTCTTTCTCATCATTAGGTCTAGCACCTGCTCATTATATTAAAAGACATTTAAAACCAAAACTACATCTAAAATATAATCAACCTAAAATAATAAAAACATATGGCACTGGGAACCTGCACAGGGGACCCTGACATTGAAGTTTATCACACGGAGATTTTTAGAGCTTTTGCAGGTCAGTTCTGATGTGACTGTGAGTCCAACGATGCACATTCATGTCATAAGGTGAATGTTTTTTCAGACACCATTCCTTTCTATGGGAGCTCCTTCCATGGGGCTTCCGCAGTGATTCCAAAGTGACCCCTCATTTTGATGAATTCAGAAAAAAAGGGAATTCACAGAATTCACATTCAAGCTCACTTCGATTTCACTTCAAATTGGTCTGGTGTGGAAAACCACTCCGATGTGGCCCCCCTTGGCCCCCTGCGTCCTGCTCCATCATTCCCCTCCTCCACCCCATCTCGCCCCCCTGCCCCCCATCCCATCATCCTCATCATCCCCTGCCTTCTCTTGCATCCCAATCCTGGCACCAGCGACCCCAGCAACCTATCCCATCATCCTCTGCCTTCTCCTGCATCCCAATCCTGGCCCCAGTGATCCCCAGTGAGCTATTCCATCATCCTCTGCCTTCACCTGCATCCCAATCCTGCCCCCAGAGACCCCCAGTGACATATCCCACCATCCCCTGCCTTCTCCTGCATCCCAATCCTGGCCCCAGCGACCTATCCCATCATCCCCTGACTGCTTCTTCACCCCGATGAAGGATGACCGCTAAGGAGGGAGCAGGGAAAGAGGACAGCATCCAGAGCCCCACTGAGCATGTGTAAGGGTGCCGATTCGAATCAATGAACCCTCCGGTGTTGTAATATAATGTGCACTCACTGCGCTTTGCTTGAATCCGCATCACGTGACTTGCTTGGAATAGAACTGACTTCGCTTCCCCCTAAATTCGGAAGGGCAACAGAAAGGCAACCAGGTGTGGTAAAACATCATGTTTTAACCTTAATTTGCATTGCTAGACAGAAGTGACTCTGGATCTGGTGTGAAAAAACATCATGCTTCGCGTTGCTAGAACAGGAGTGACTGCGGATCTGAGTGTAAACCCCCCACATGTGGTAAGGTCCACTGAGTCTTTGGCCATTTGAAAACACAAGACTCTAGGACTAGACACTGGGCCTTTAAGGACTACAGTCAGCAACCAAAAGAGGTGGAACCAAAGGAAGACCAGAGCCCTTTAAAGTCTATTGCTGAGACAACAGCTCTCTTTGAGGAAAAATAGTTTACCCAGAGGTCCAAGGTTCTGGCAGCTCAAGTCTACCTGTTGTAACCCTGAAACAACTCTTGTTTATCAGGTGCAAATTTACTCTGTCTGAAACAACTGGTCGGACACAACGGTGTTGTTGTCTACTTTCCCTGTGCCTCATGCCAAATCAGGACACTGTTCTTTTCATGATCTAAAATGTGAATCTATAATGAAAGGGAGAGGAGTTTAGAAGTAAATTAGGGGCTTATTCAGACTGGCAAATTATGCTAATTTATACTGCACCATTTGTTGCATCTTGCTACTTCCCTGGTCAGATGCTCCTCGCCTGACTTTTGAAAAAAACTTCAGTACAAAGGCAGAACTTTTCAGTTAATTTGTGAGCATCCTGTTTGTGATGTGTGTTGTGAGTTATGTGTGAGTGTCCAAGCCCTACCACATCTTTCCCCAGATTTAATTTCAAATATACTGCAATCTTCACATAGTCTAATTTCATTTCTGAACAAGATCACCTCCCTTACTCTGTATTCAGTCCTTTCCAGTATCGCAATTCACTCTGAGAAAGCGAGAGAGAGCGAGAGAGGCAATGGGAGAGAGATCTTGCCTTCACCAAACAAAGAGAATAGAGCACCATTACAATTTTCCACTTTTGCACTAGAGCTCAAGGAATTGTTTTTTTCTAAATTGCAACAAAGCATGGGTAGAGAAACAGAAGTGTGAACACTTCAAAAGTGCAACGTGGAGACTTACTGGAGGCAACATGGGGCAGGAATGAGAAACGAGCCACAGGCTGCATCCTCACTGCAGAAATAATCCAGATTCATACCACTTTAACTGCCACGACTTAGTGCTATGGGATTCTGGGAATTGTAGTTTGTTGTGGCACTAGAGAAGGCTAAATGATGAACAAAACTAGAATTCCCAGAATCCCATAGCACTGAACCATGGCAGTTAATGTCAAGTTTGATTATTTCTGCAGTGTGGATGCAGCCACAGTGATACCTTTGTACAACTTATGTAATCAATGCTAATGATCTAGAGAGATTTTAAAAAAATATCCTTGCTCTCATACAAGAGAAGAGAGATCTTTCCCTGGAAATATGTTGGTCAAGGGGGAAATGAAATGAGGTGGCAAAAGCATTGTTTGGGATTGCTTTGAAATCAAAAATAAGAAGCACAGTGCTCCCCAGTTCTGATAGCTCCCCAGTTGTTTTTCCAATTCCAACAACCACACCGTTGCTTTCAGGGGAAATGTGGCTGTAGGCAGTAGCACTTTCACCCTCACCATACCACAGGAAGTCTCCCAAACTCCTTGTTCCTGCACCAATCTCAGATGGAGCACAAAAGTCTGGTTATGGTTGGATAATAAAAAAAATTAACACACACAGCACACTTATTGCACACAGAAAGCTGTGTCTCCTCTAGCCCCCAAAATAAACCAGAACAAGCAGCAGCACATGGATTTGGAATTCAAAAAATACTGACATGTAGCAGGGTAGGAAAAAGTTGCATTCAACTAAGGAGTAAAAAGCTGTAGTGATTGACAGGAATTACTAGGAAGTACATGAGGATAGGAGAAAAGTGTTTGGATCTTGCAAATAAAAGCATAAACACAGGAAAGAATACATTAATGTCCAATACAGTCTTGATTATTGTCTGCATGAGCAGTAAGAATGAGCCTAGAAGTCAAGTTTATTTGTTTAATGAATTTTGATCTACATTTTATTCCAAATAGTTCCCAGAGAGTTGCTGTTACTATCCTTTAAGGTAGGGGTAGGTGTTGGAAAATCATTGCATTCTCTCTCCCCCTCCTCAGATAGATTTTTCCTGCATGCATCTCTACTGTCCTCTATCTCTATTTGCATGCCATTTGGTCCTGCTAAATTACAGGGGCAATAAATACCTTTGTAAGTTGGTAAACAGATCATGTGATCTAAGTAACTTCCTTAAGAAGTTCTCTCACACAATAGATCTCTCCTGCTTTCCCTTCGGTCTCTCCATCACCATGCTCTCTCAGCTTTCCTCCGAAAGATGGTGAGATACAAACTCCTTCTTTTACCTGAACTATTCACTAGACAGGTTAGGATGTAGCTTCCATGTATATGTAGATATAAGCCATTAGTAAAGTTTTGTTTTTTAAACTACAGTACAAGCTACTTGTGTCAGCCTCAGTTCCTATACAAGCATCTTAAGGCAAAAGACCGTTCTGCTGCTCTGCTGATTTACTAACAAGACCCTAACAGGCTTGGCTTTGATATTTTTGATATTTTTGTTTCCTTACCAAGGGCTGAAGCCTTAGGAAACTTGAATTCCCCAACAGTAGGTTACTGCCAAGGGCTGGGGGATTGCATTGGCCCTTCTGCCCCACATAAATTACTATTGCCTCTAGCTTCCTAGAGGATGTAGAGGGCAATTTCCCTATGTCTTTGCCCTTCCTCTGGCTATTTTAGGTCCAGAAGCGGCCTTTGCTTTGCAGGAAATGACCCAGATTTTTTGCTTTCAGGACAGTTCTGTTATTTTTCTCTTACCCTCACTTTTCTTCTGCATAAATTTACCATTTATCCAATCAGACAATGTGCCAAAATACCTGGAAGTCCTTCTTGTGCTCATCCATGCTGGGTTTTGGCCACATCATGAGAGGGCATGATTCCTTAGAAAAGACAATAAGGCTAGGGAAGGTAGAAGGTAGTAGAAAGAGAGGAAGATTGCAGGCCAGATGGATAGACTTAATCAGCAAAGTCATGAGCTTGAATTTGCAAGATGTAGGCAGAGCAGTGGAAGATAAAGAAGCTTGGAGATGTCTGATCTACAGGGTCACCATGAGCTGAAGTTGACTCGAGGACAGTTAATAACAACAATGATGAATCCTATCTCCATCTTACACCTTTGGAAAGGGCTCTAAGTGTAGCCTGAGCAATAAGGAAAACAGAGCAGTTAACAGCCTGAAAAGCACTGGGAGGGCAAGGAGAAAGTAAGCATGTGTGTGACCTTGAAGAAGGACGTTTCCCTGAAAATGTATTAAATAAGGCACTTTTTAAAAATATTGGGTTTCTCTACCTTTTGGCTGGGGAAACCTTTCAAGCAGAGCCTGTGAGAAACTTGTTCATTTGTTAGGCAAGGATTAGCACTGGAGACAAGTGGCAGAAATGCATGAAGGAGTCATACATCTTTAAGAACAACATAGAAGCCAACTGATGCCTCTTCCCTCAGTACAGAAACTGTCATAAGGAAAGGCTGTATATGTGAATATGTTCTTTCATCTTACAGTTATAAGATGACTCTCTGTAGATGTGGCAACCATATAGTCAGAGCACCATAGTGTAAAGTCAGTTTGTGAAATTTGCATGAGGATAGGGTCTGTGGACTTAGAGTCAGCACACAGCAGTTTTTAAACAGTAAGAGAACACACTTTCAGTTGCAAAAACAGAGAGCTAATCCAATGGTTGGAGCTGCAGTTCTCTATAGTTCCATACATTCTTGGATCATTTTCATTTTTATAGGGTTATCTGGCCAGTTCAGCTGTCTCACTCTCTGGACAAAAAGTGTACTTGCTGCATCTGTAGCACTCTGGACAGCACCACTGAGGCTGCTTTGCTCCTAGAACGAGAGAAATACCAGATACAGTTAATGCCAGCCGTGATTTGAATTGTATTTAAGTGCAATGCACAGACTTCCCAGACTCATAAGGATTTTCCATAAGAAGAAGGCAGTCTGTCTCAACTCTGTTCACTTCTCCAGCAAGGAATCTCAGGACAGTAGCAGGAAGATTACTGAGACTCTTCTGCAAAATGATCTGAGCTATCCCTCCAAAATGTTTAAGTCAGCTAATTCATTCCTCCTCTTCAGCGAGCTCTACAGGTCATTTCTCCTCTACAGATCTATAGATGCACAGGTTGTGAAGATGTCCCTGGATCAGAGAGATAGCCCTGTCTTGCTTTTTCTACACTCTGGATGGAGAATGTGTGGGCTTCTAGATACAGCTGGCCTCACAGCATCTCAGAAGCTCCCAGGATTTCTCAGCCATGTCTGCTTGGGGAGGTCAGGGAACTGTGGTCTAGAAGGAAAGATTAGAGGACTGTATTCAGAACAAAGGATTATATGGTTAAAAAAATAAGATAATTTATTAAGACATCAACATGGAAGTATTCCATGTAATACCTCATTCCAGAAATTAGCATGTATTTTGCAATATGTGGCTTATCAGTTCACCAGTACCTCAATTTATATATGAAATACAAGGAAATCAAATACTGAAAAATGTGTATCTCTGTGCAGTGATTGCTTCTAATTTGGAAGGTCAATTTCTTAGTTAGAGCCAATTGGCAACATTTTGCTTTTCCAGCCATCTAACAAAGGATGATGATGTCTTTTCCAACTTTTTGCTATGACTAATCTAGCCACATAGAAGACAGATGAATTCTTTTGTGGGCGTCAGTGTCCAGTTCCTAGTTTTTTAATGGCAGCTAAACCAGAAAGCCTTTCCATCCCTCTCTAAACCTGGTCTCTCAGGTAAATTGGATATAGATCTGTATGTTTATATGCAGCTCAGTCCAGTGTATCAGGTCAGGAAGTTAGGAGGTAACTGGTTTCCCCTCCTGTGTCACTATTTTGTCTCTGTCACTTTACACTTCTTCCCAAAGAAAATTACTGTGCACTAGCCCCTGACTGGACAAATCCCAGAATTCTGGTTAAAAACAACAACAAAAGAGATTCCACAATCCCTGACCTGGCCTAAGACTTTAGCATGGAGGAGGTAGAGAAGTTAGATGTCCTTTCAGTGGATCAATACATCTTCAAAGCAGGTGTGGGCAACTTGTAGCCCTTCAGGTGTTATTGCATGATCATCCCATGCCTTTGGCTATCCTGGCCAAGGCTATAGGTAACAATATATGACCTATTTGTTTTTGCTTTGTAAAAAAAAAATATTTTCTGTTTTGTTTCCAGCCTCCTAATTTTTATACCCATCTAGCCTCATGGAGAGTTCTGCAGAACTTGAAACTTGCATACTTTTGTGGCATTTTGATTGGCTCAAATAAAGGTATCATCCACCTATGTATGTTTTTTCTTTTTCTCATGGTCTAGCATGGCTACCTTTGTTTTTGTTTTATGAACTTCGTAAGAATGTTTTATGTGCTTCTGGCCCAGCAGATGGCAGGCTTTATAATGCAGCTTCTGCTTTTTTAAAGGCACATTTACTGTTGCAGTAGAGGGAATCATAGAACTGGAAGGGAATGGAATATATTAGTTGCTCATTTCCTACAATATAGCTATAGTTAGGTATTACATATTGGGTGTCAGGATAGGGAAAATGAAATCTTGTTCAACATTATAACAATTATATTTATATAATAATATACCTATATCTGTCACACAATACAATACAATATTGTCAGGCTTTCTTTAGCTCTATCTTGTTTTGACCTTGGGTCCCATGGTAGGAGAAAGGTGGGAAATAAATTAAATGAAAAAAATGCATAAATAGTATCCTTTTTCCTTTTTTGATTTTAAAAATGTTTATTACTATAGAATCATATTGAACACAGAGTTCAAAAGACAAAGTTAAAAAAAGACAAAAAAACCCACACAGTTTAAAAAACCTGCTTACATAGCCATTATACAAATAGAAGGACCTGTGTACAATAACTTCTATGTTCCTTTCAGTTAACAAAAATTACTACAATACAACTGAATATTTTTCCTTTACATGCTCCTGAAAAAGTTATTAGAGAGAGAATCACAGCTGTTTGGTGCATATGATTTCTTTATCATGATGGTTGACTAATCCAGAGATGGGAATCATACAACTTTCCAGATGTTGTTTAATTGCAAATCCCAGTATTCCTCATCTTATGGGCAGGAATTGTGGGAACTGCAGTCCAACAACTTCTGGAGGGTCTCATGAGTCCATCCCTTTGATCTAGTGCAAAACTGGTCCAGTGATACGAGTTTACAGAAGAATATATGTGTTTTCCTTGAGCATTAGCAGTAGGATTTAACTCAAGTTTACTCAGTGGGTAATTTCTCATATATTCAGCTGGGTTTACTAATTAGTTTGAGACTGCAGGCTGGAAATACTTTTGTGTTTCTGTCACTCTCAGGAGCAGGTTAAGATATTGTGGTACCTGAGACAGAAGAATAAAGTATATCCTTTTACCAAGTCAGGATGCAAAGAACCCACAGGCTTGCCAAATTATTTTGCTTCCTGAGGAGAAACAGATCTCATCAGCCTTTCCTGGGTGTAAAAATACAACAGTAAATTAAATAACTATTCCTTTACTGTCCTTTCATAAAGCAGGCAGTCAGTTGCCTGAGGAAGCAGCCACTTTGTTTGGCTGAATGCTGAGGCAGGAGTGCCAATAATTTATTAATATGGGAAAGCACAATGGAAGAGAAAGCAAATGGACCATTAATTTACAGGTCTGTTTAAAGCAAAAGCCACTTTATGCTTAATGTGTGAAAACAGCCTTGCTGATGGATTGCAAGATGGCTTTTCAGAAATGAAAGCTTACTTCCTTAAAGGCATGAATGTGATATAAAGGCATTGGATAAATATGCACCCTGGGTGCTGTTCTACATGAAGGACCTGAAAGATGAAGGGCAGCAGAAGTGCAATGCAGGAACCAGTCACTTAAATCAAATACCTCCTCTTATTGCCTCCAGACATCTGCAGTCCTCTCTGGCAGATATATACAGTGGACCCTTAGTATCTGCTGGGGTTTGGTTCCAGATTCCTCTGTGGATTTACCAAAATCCATAGATGCTCAAGGCCCACTGCATACAATGGTTTTGTAAAATAGTGTCTCTTATATAAAATGGCAAAACCAAAGTTTATTTTTAAAAATTTATGTAGTTTTAAAATATTTTCAATCTCTGGATGGTAGAGTCCATGGATAAAGGATCCATGGATAAGGTGAGCCAACTGTACTTCAAATTAACACTCATTCTAACACATCTTTTATTTTGCTGTTGTTGCTGTGTGACTTCAAGTTGTTTCCAACTTAAGATGATCCTATCATGGCATTTTGGGTTTGTTTTTTGACAAGATTTCTTCAGTGGGAGTTTGCCTTTGCCTTCCTCTGAGGCTGAGAGAGTGTGACTTGTGCAAGGTGGGTTTCCATGGCTGAATGGGGATTCAAAACCTGGTTTCCAGAGTGCTCAAACCACTGCACCACACTGGCTTTTCCCTTATTTTATTTTATTTTATTTATATCCCACCTTTTGTTGAGTGCAGGACTCCAAGCCACTTACAACATGAATCAAAACAAGACACAGCTGGAAACCAATAAGTTGTAATGTGAAAGAGCAGTTAGCAATGAAATAAGTCATGTGTTAGAAGCAAGCACAGGGTTAAGACATATTGGTAACAAACCTAAGCTAACAAACATGACAAGAAGAGTGAGAGGAATACATCAAGTCAATCAATATGTATACTGAAATATGCACTTATTTTATCTTGCAGTTCTCTATTGTGAAATAAGCCCCAATGAACTTAAAGGGACTTAACTTTTGGTTAAACATGTTTTGGATGAGTTTACTTATTTTTATCCAAAGCAAAACAAGAAGTGCCATCTGCAGATACGTTTGAATTCAGCAGCATCACCATGGAACTATCACCATCATCCCAGGTATATTTTGCTGAAGCATTTCTGTACCAAAAATTAAACTAATTATATATATTTCATCTTTTTTCCTTGCACAATACCCAAAGTGGCTTACAATAAACAAAGTTCAGAGTACAAAAGTAAAAACAAACAAACAAACAATCCTGTTAAAAAAGCATAGAGGTAACACAATTCAAAACACAGTTAAAACATAATTAAAAAGGTAAAAGCACAGTATACCACACTGAAAACACTGTTCTGTAACATGATTTAAGAACCAAAGTCCTGTTGAAATAAAAAGGTCTTGGCCTGCCAGTGGAAAGATAAGAAAGGGGTCAACCGAATCTGCTGTGGGAGGGAGTTCCACAGTCTGGAAGTAGCCCCTGCGAAGGCTCTCTGCCATCATGTTCTCACCGCACTCAAATTATGGGCTAGCTAAATGAAGTATCACTATTTGGATTTCCTGACTGTTTTAAGCTTTTAAAACAGCTGTGGGGAAGGGGAATTGAATTTGAGTGGGGGAAGGTAGGTACAGAACAGTACCTTTTACCTGCTCATGCAGTTAAACTTTTGTCTTCACAAATGTTTTGGCCTTTTCAACTTCCAATGTCCCGGTCAGCATGACCAATGGTAAGGAATTAGACAAGTTATGGCTCCATATTTCTAGAGGGCCAAAGGTTTCTCAACCCTGTTCTAACAGGGTATGAGGATGGCACTCAAACAGGGGGAAGCACACACTTAAAGGGCAAACACTTCCATTTCTATAGCATAAAAAAAGGATAAATCTTCTGCACCTTTAACAGCTATATAACACAAGGAATTTCAATAGATGTTCTTCACAAGAGACAAACATTTCTTCTTAACAGAGCTGGAAGTGATTTGAAAGTGGGATTATTTCTTTCAGCATTGCTGGAGGTTTTGCATTGTTTCTTCTTGATAATGCTGACTATGGAGATGATTCCTAAACCTATATTATAATAAATAATTTCCTTTTGTTGAATGCAGTATTGATGTTCTTTGCTTTAAATGTTATTTTGCTCGAATTTCCCCCATTGACAAAGCCCTAGCGATAGCCATACAGTTGGCTGAGCTGGGATTTGAATCCTGGTCGCCCACACTACACTATACTGGCTTACAGATATGTCTGAATCCTTTAAACACTCGCTGATACGGATGGCACTGACAGCACCAAGACAGATTTGAACCATTCTGCACTTCAGAAACAGCTCACCACAGTCCAGGCCTTGTCAGTTCAGTCTGTATCTACATTTCAGAATTAATGCAGTTTGACTACCATGGATCAATGCTGTGGGATTCTGGCATTTGTAGTTTTGTGAGATATTTAGCCTTCTTTGTCAGAGAGCTTTGGTGCTACAACAAACTGCAAATTCCAGGATTCCAGAGGATAGAACCATGACAGTTAAAGTGGTATCAAACTACACTAATTCTGCAGTGTGGCAGCAGAAACAGCTATGCTCAGTATAGTATTGTAGTTAGATCAGGCACTCAGCTGGCTCCAGCAAACTTTACCTTACTTCTACCACTGCAGTATTGTTGTCACATGTGCAAAGTTCCTAGAAGAGCTCAATATGGAAAGAGCTAGTTCTTAGGCAAATATGCCAAATGTCACATTATAAAACTCAGCTTCCCTCTTTTTAGTTTATCGGCTTGATGGCAAAAACTCTGGAAATGAGATAGGCTGCACAGGAGATTTGGTCTCTGCTCAGTCCATCAATGGACTAGCCGCTCATTGTTTATAAAAGCTGAACAATCTAGATAATTTGGTGTTAAACAACCATGTTAAAAAAGCATGTAGGAGATTTTATACAAAGGACCAGTTTTTTTTCATATCCTGCACCTCTTGGACATTGCTCCTTTCAGTTCTCATTTTCTGTTCTTGGTTCAGCAGGTTTTTCCTTTGTTTACATTTGAAACCATCCTGTTTCGGGAAGTTTGGGCTGGGGTGACAACATTTTAACTAAGTTATACAACCTGGCTGTTAGAAATAATCCTCCTCTCAACAGCCACAAAATATTTGCTTACATGCAAAGCTGTGCATTACTAAGGGAGTCATTCAGCCTGGACTGTATGAGGAACACTGTTCTAAAATGGGGTGGAACACAGTAATGGAGAAGTTGCCTTTACTTCACTTCACACATGGTACACTGCAGAATTATAGCATGATGCTTCCACTTTAACTGTCATACTTCCATACAGTGGAATCCTGGGATTCACTGTTTTAGTGGTATATTTAGAATTTGTAGCCAGAGAGCTGTTCTAGTGCCTCTGGTCAAACTGTAAACCCACAAATTCCATATTATAGCCCAGTAATTGTGTAGTGAGAGCCAGTGTGGTGTACTGATTTGAGTACTGGAGTACACATCTGGAACACAGAGTTTGAATCCCCATTCGGCCATGGAAACCCTTTGGGTGACCTTGGGCAAGTCACACTCTCTAAGCCTCAGAGGAAGTCAAAGGCAAACCTCCTCTGAAAAAATCTTGCCAAGAAAACCCTGCGATAGGTTCACCTTAGGGTTGTCATAAGTTAGAAACTCTTATAAGGCACACAACAACAACAAAACCGTGAAAGAGCCTCTGAACAGATAATAAAATCTGCAGGGCTAGCTCTACTTTGAGGAAAAGAGAAATAGGACTAGGATGCCATGAAAGAGCAGTGTATTTTTTTAACCACTGGAAATGGGAAGAAGTGATTGAGGGATTTTGTGTCTTATATACCAGTGTACATATATTGGAGCCCGTGTGATGCAGTGGTTTGAGCACTGGACTAGGACTGAGAGAGCAGAGTTTGAATCCCAGCTTGGCCATGGAAACCCACTGGGTAACGTTGGGCAAGTGACACTCACTCAGCCTCAGAGGATGGCAACAGCTACCCCCCTATGATGAAACTTGCAAAGAAAACCCTATGATAGGTTCACCTTATTACAACCATATGGTAATGACTTGAAGGCATACAACAACAAATACTCAAATAACTTGGTTGGCCTTGGGTACAGCATTTATGGAACTCTTGTGCGGAATCCATCCCTAGGCGCACTGTCCAGAAATGGGATAGTTCTGCATTCTGTCCTGGACTCCTGGATGTTCAAAGTAGCCTTCAGTTCCCTGAAAAACAGAACACTTTCCTAATTAATAAGACCACACAGAACATATTATTTGCAGTTCCTTTATTCTGTCTGTCACTTGGATGTCTCCTTTGCATACATCCCTGGATAGATTTGCTTAGACAAATAGAATGCTTTATGCAAATCGATTTCTGCAGAAAAAAAGTGCCCTTTAAAGTTTGGGAGATATTGTACAAAGGAAACAAATGAGATAAGTCATTTGATAGTGGTGCTACTTGGTTACTGGCAAATTATGAACTTGCACAGAGTTGTTTTGTAACAAAAACATAAGAACTCTTGACATCATAAATACCTCCCACCTCCAATTATACAAGGGGATATTTGTTTGCTTGGTTTTGTTAACCCAGTATAACAGGATACTAAAGGAAATAGGTTCCATTTCTCACCTCTTGTGCTACCCTGCAGGATTCTTCACAAGTGTTAATGATAAAATCTCTCTTGTTGGTGGATTTTGCCTGGCACCTGAATCTGTAGAGATAAATGGAGTTCTGTTTCTCTGCAGAATACTTGTTTTGCTCTGCAAGACATGACCCATGGCATGAGCATGTTAACAGGCTTACTTTCCAGTTTCTAGTTTTATCTTTCTCAGATATTATTTAGCTCAGTACTACTCAGGTTGATTTAGGAAAATGGCAATGATGGCTTGCCCATGGGCCAGGGACTGGTAACATATTTGTGCCCATTAGGTACAATTGTTTGTTTCATTACTGGGACTGGGACTGGTCCAAGGATTCTCTCTTTAACTAGCACTGATTTAGGAATGCTTTTTCTTCTTTTGATGGCAACTCCAGCATTCTTTCACTCTTTTATAGTGCTGTGGGGGAAAAATCTGTTTTCTTTTTTACTTCATTTCTGCAGTTAAGTGTTACTGTTGTTGCTGCTGTGTAGTGTTGTGGCTTTATGCACATTATCTTCATCATGTCATTTCATACTCTAAAGGAGAGGTCTATCCTGTGTCTCCTAGAGATACTTTGAAAGTCCTGTCCAAAGAAAGAATTTTTCAGATTGTGTGGCAAGAGGTGCACCCTTCAAGTTCTTTTGAGAAGTTAATGCAACCCCTGCCTTCCATTTCTTGCCCACTCTTGTTCTAAAGCCTAGGCTACTTATGGCCTTCCATCTATCATTATCCCCTCCTTCTGGCTATTCAGTTTACAGCTATCTAATGGGAGCTATAAGCCAAAACTCTGGAGGTCCACATTTGGCTACCTCTCCTCTAAAGCTTAAGGAATGTGCAATTTGTTGTTCTCCAGATGTTGTTGGACTGCAGTTTCCATCAGCCACACTCAGTAGGGAGGGGTATGTACACTGTAGTCCAACAGCATCTGGATGTGTGTAAATTGTCCATCTCTGCAATAAACCTTTGAAGGAGAAATCATGGGAAGTATTTATCAAAACAATTATATCCCACATTTTGACATGAAACAATGATTCTCAACATTTGGGTCTCCAGATATTTTGGACTTCATCTCCTAGAATCCTTGAGCCTCTACTTGTCATAACTCATCCTCTGGAAAAAGAAGATTCAGACACAAAAGAATCAGATTCCCAGGAATTCCTGATAACAGTGTCCTCTCTGAGTTTGAGGAGCTGGGTACTCACCAGCAGAAGGTGTCAGACGATTGAGATTATTGCATTAGCGTCACCAGGATAGACCCGGGATGTACCTTTCTTAAGGTGGATCTTATTGCATTCACCCATTGCTGGGCAGTATGCAGCCTGTATGCAACTCGGGCTTCTCTCACAGCTTTTCAACAATGGGATTTTCCTGTTCTTGAAAAGATGTAGGAGAAGCTCGGAGAAGCCCGGGTTGCATACAGGCTGCATACTGCCTGGCGATGGGTGAATGTGATAATATCCACCTTAAGAAAGTTACATCCCAAGTCTATCCCAGCAGCGAAGCTAATGCGATAATCTCCATAGAGGACACACTACCATCCTTTCAAGATCATGAAGAGATAAGGAGAGATTGTACAGATCGCAGAGGCTGTTAAATAGGATACACTGACTCATAAAGCTCCTGGTATCTTGAGACAGCTGTCTATAAATTTCCCAGCAGCTCCCTGGCATCTTTGTTGCTTGCAAATGTTCTGTCTTGGTGATTGACAGTATTCTTCTGTTTTAGTGTTTTTTTGATCTTGGACTGGCTATGATTGATGACTCTGGTTTACTCCTTGATGGCTTCATTTATCTGGGCTACTGACTGGCTGTAACGACTTCTGGACAGGCTGACAACCACCCTCTTATTTCTCATATAACCTTGCTGGATAATTTATGACTGACCTAGACTGGATTAATTTGCTGACTGGACACAGCTATGCTGGCTGACAGATTTGAAATAAAAAATGTCTGGGCAGATATTTAAGATGTTTAAAAGCCTTCCCCATCAGTACAAACCTTGCAAGTCTGTATTGCTTTTCTGCCCAAACCTTGCAAGTGTCAAAACAGGAGAATCATGTGCCCCTCCAGGTATTGCTGAATTGGAAGACTTATTAGCCCTAGCAAGAATAACCAATGGTCAGAAGTGCAAGAAGATGCAGTCCAGCATCTGGAGAATGACATGATTCCCACGCCTGTTTTAGAAGGAAAGTGGCAGAGCTGCAAATGTAGGAATAAACAACCTGAAAGGTAGACTGCTGCTTCCCCTAGCTTGAAAAAGGGAGGAAGTGCGCATGCTCATAGTATGTAACATTTCATCCTGTTCCTCAGGCTTCAGATGTGGCATGCAAACTGCATTTTACAACAGCTTCCTTTCTGGACAACAGAAGCAACATCTCTTTCTTATTTTTCATGTTAAGAATAGATCAATATCAATGAACAACTGGCTGTCATTTAAAGGAACCATTTGGTGGAGACAAATGTGTGAGAAACACAATCCATTTTAAAGATACAACTCAAACCTGTAGTCTATAGGCATGTCACTCCTAAATAGCAGCACAGTCTAATGCAGTCTGCAAACATATTAGGACTTGTTCCTTTGTTAACACATTTTGCATTGGAGCACACTGGATACTTACTTAAATAAACTGGCCTCAATTCTATTGTTAGTCTTAATTAAAGCAAACTCTTTGGATTAATGGGATTCACCTTTGTGTTGATTTACTATTCAACAATTGATTTAATGGTTCTATTCTAGTTAGGTCTAACCAACAGGGTTCAAACCACTGTATTTAGTGTGACTTACTAATAAGCACACTGAAGACTGTAACCCAAGTTCTTTTGAAAGAGGGACAAATTACTTGTGACTACCTTTTCCACTGATTCCAGCAGATCTGAGTTCTTACTACATCCAACCAGGCAAGTCTCATTAAATTTATGAGATCATAAATCCAAAACGCACTGCAGAAATAATCCAGTTTGAGATTGCTTTAACTGCCCTGTCTCAATGCTAGGGAATTCTGAGAACTGTAGTTTTGCAAGACATTTAGCCTTCTCTATCAGAGAGTTCTGGTGTGACAACAAACTACAATTCCCAGGATTCCCTAGCACTGAGTCAGCACAGTTAAACTGGTCTCAAACTAGATTATTTCTGCAGTGTATTTTGGACCCCAATCTGAAAAAACAAGTGTCCTTGCCAGACTGAGTTTCGGGCATGGATGGGAATCATGTGGCCCTCCAGATATTCCTGGACTGCAACTCCCAGCATTCTTTACAATTGACTATGCTGGTTGCTGGATATTGTAGTGTAAGAACCCCTGGAGAGGCACACATATCTCACCCTTGCTTTAGTACTAAGGTGAAAGTATGTTTCAGATCTTGGAAATGTTGTTTTGAGGATTACAGCTCCCAGAATTCCACGACTAGTGCTCACTGGGAAATGTGGGGAGCTGCAATCCAACATGTAACATTTCCAAGCCTTGCTTTGTTTTTATTTTTAAAAGCCTTTAAAAAGCAAAGAAAGAATGCTGTAAAGAAGAGTAGAACAGGTTAGAGCACCTGTTGTTCTCAGCCCCCGCCATGGTAACTGCCTCTTATCTGAAAAATGTTATGGAAATTGTTGAGTTGTTTTTTCCTGTAAGACTGGGGACACAGCCCAGTCTGTGTGATGCCAGCACTACAGTGCACAGATGAAGGAGGGATGCCACTTTGTTTACATCTGTTGCTGACAATTGCAGCAAGCTCTCTAGCAGCACACATGACCCGGAAAACCACCTTCCTCCTTGTTCTACACTTCCTTCCTCCCTGCATGAGCCCCCAGCACTGATGGCCATGTTCGGTAATCCCTTCCACTTGGTAACATGCCAAGTCGTAACTCCCTTGAGCAACCCCCCATCAGTTACGGTGAGAAGCACATGCAAAGCTGCAGTATGTGTGCTGTGCATTTTCACAAAGGAGTTTATCACACAGAGGGTGAATTGGTAAAATCCCGTGCAGAAACGGGATTTTAAAATCCAGTTGTTGTTTGTCAGATGCATTGATGTGAAAGAGAAATAACATGAAAATAATCCAAAAGGAAAGCTCCTTTGTACTTTTGAAATTTAGCAAAAGTAAAAAGGAGCTGGCTTTGACGACTTTGCATTTGGGTTATTTTCACGTTATTTCTCTTTCACGCAAACGTCATCTGAAAAACATCTCACAAATCCATTTTTCCCCCAATTTTCTCTTTGGGTTAACCCCAAATGTCATCTGAAAAATGACCCACAAATTCAGGTTGTTTTCAGTTAAAATTTAGTTTCTGTACAGGATTTGTCCCATGTGATAAACTCCAAAGCAAGTTCACAACTCCTGCTGTGTGTTTTTCAGCCATCACACAGTATGCCACCAACTGAAGAAGTAAGGAATGTTGCTTTGCTGCCACAACCTTCTCAGTGCAAGACATACTGATCACTAGCATGTTTATAAGCTCATGCAGAGATGGGGAAAGTTATTTTTCAATGGTGTCCCCAGCCAGGGTGTGTCACCTACTATGGGGGGGCTTCCAGGGGGCAGAGCTTATGGGGTGGGCAGTCTCCCCCCATGCTTTCTGGATCCAGGCTGGCCCTCTTCCTCCATCCTGGGCTTTCTTCCTGGGGAGGAAGCCCTGGACGGAGCAGACTGCAAGGGTGCACATGTGCTCCTCCTGGCCCGAAGGGGGAGGAGGGCCTAGTCGGGCGTCACTCCCATTTCTGGGTGTCACCTGGGGCAGTCTGCACCCCCACATACACACCTCCAGTGATACCAGTGTTATTTTTTTGGACTACTGTACTCAGAATCCCTAGCCAACAGAACTGCACGTGATACAGCATGGCACTGATGCTTAGAGGCAAACTAGGAAGGAGTGTTTACTACACTGCTTAAAACAAAGATACAAGCTGATGCTCAGACTCTTGTTAGTGGTACAGGTATACCTCAGTTAACAAAGTAGATGCATTCCTGGGCATTACTTCTTAACAGAAACTTAGGTACTAGAGACAGAAATAACATGGAAATAACACCATAAGAAAGAACGAAAGAAAGAAAGAGAGAGAGAGAGAGAGAGAGGAAAAGCAGTTAAATATGTTTCATCCAACTTTTCACCAAAATTAACAGTATGCACATTTGAAGTAAACAACCAGGTTCAAGTTAGCCTTGCATAAGTAAACAAAAACATTTTCAATTTTCTAGGAACCACTTGGAACCTTCTTCCAACATGCATCCAGGGACACTTTTGTTCTTTCACCAACCTCTATATGTTTCTTAGATTTTCATAGGCCAAACCTATAGACCTATACTCCCTCCTCCTCCTCCTCCTCCTTCTTTACCTACTGGGGGAAGCTGGAAAGGCAAGTTTCTCTATTCTGCCTCTTTTGCATTTCATGCATGCTTAGTAAGGCATTCTGGAAAAAGCTGATGTTTACCTTGCCTCTTGTAGGCAGGCACACACAGCTACAGTAGGATTAGCTAGAGCCCTCTGCCTTAAGCTTCATTGCATTGTTTACTGTGGGCATGCTACTCCAACCCATCCCCCAAAATCTGTTTCTCCAGCCCTCCTTCACAATATTCCCAGTACTGATGCTGCTAAAGGGGAGGAAAAGGAGGCCAGGAGCTTGTATTTGTCAGAGGCTGTGTTAACTGAGGTATGTCTGTGATTGATTTAAAGAGAAAATACAGAAAGAAAATACAGTGGTCCACTCACACATTTTATTCTTATATCAATGACATATTTTTGTACCGGAAGCCAAGATGATCAAATTGAGGCTGTCATACTTTGGCCATACCAAGAGAAGGCATGGCTCATTAGAAAAACCAATAATGCTAGGAAAGGTAAAGGGAAGCAGAAAGAGAGGACAATTGCATTCTAGATGGATGGACTCAATTAAGGAGGTCACAGGTCTGGAGGACAGGGGGGCTTGGAGATGTCTCATCTACAGGGTCACCATGGGTCGGGGTTGACATAAGGACAGTTAACAACAATTGCCCAATTCCCACAATATAGCTGGAACTATGTGGATTAGAGAACTGGCTCACACGTAATGATACATCACTTATAGATTAGTCCTAGGTGTAGCTATTCTGAAGTAAGTTGTGCTGAGTTCAATGAGACAGACTTCCAAGTAACAATGTATAGGATTACTGCTCCTGTGCATATTTGTGACCAGGTATGTGTCTGCTTTCATGTCTCCTCTCAATTCTGGCAACCCCAGTAATTTCTTATGGTTTTCTTAGGCAAGGAATCCTCAGAGGTGGTTTTGCCAGTTTCTTCCTCTTATATATAGCCTATAGAATCTGGTATTTGTTGGAGGTTTCCCATCCAAGTTCTAACCAGGGATGACCCTGCTTAACTTCCAAGAGCAGACAGGATCTGGTGCCTTACATGGGAGCAAATCATATTGAACCCAGTTAGATCTGCTTTTCAAGTTAAAAATAGTTTAGAATTGTACTGTTAACCTCACAACATTTCATTATACGTATAGGCTTTGATGACTCTCAGCTGTGTGAAACTCGACATTAAGAAGTATTATGAGATCGTGTCAAGTAAGAGGATCAGACTGTCTCAGGAATCTCGGGGGTTTATTGGCTTGGTTAACAAAACTGAATGCATGTATATGAACTGACTCTCACTTGGAAATAGCTTGCTCCATGTCTCTGTATTTTTGGTGAAGCACTGAATATATCTAATTCACATCTGATTAGTTCATCCACCTCCTCCAATGGTTAGCTGGTAGCTTCCATACCAGAGTATTGCAAATCCAAAAATAGGTTCAGTTTAAAGTTTGCACTAAAACCCAGAGTAGGTTCACTATTCCACTGACATAGAAGCCATGAGCTACAAGTGTGGTCAACCACACCCACAGACTTGTGATATTCATGCATACAGATATTTGGGATAGAAAACAAGATGAGAGAGTTCTTTTTAGCAAGAAATGTGGCCTTTACATTTGCTCCAGGAAGAAGATATATTTCACAGTCTTTGTCTGAAATCAGGAAAACTGGTATCAAATTGGGTTCTGGAAAAAGGTATCACCAAAAGAAAGAGAAGGTAAGATGAACCATGGTAGATCAAAACAAGGGTTTATTTAGTACAGCAGCATCTGATACTGAAAATAATAGCCTCTGGTAGTGGAGCGAATAGTAGTGGAGTTACTAATTTGGACTAGTAGCTACTCGTGGCCCTCACCACTGGATTTATCCAAACCCTCTCTAAAGCCATCCACTTTGGCAGCCACAGTGGCAGTGAATCCCACTGTTTAAATATGCATTGTATCAAGGAAGGACATGTTCTTGTTGCAGTGTGCCTTCAAACGGTTTCTGACTTACGGCGACCCTAAGACAAACCTCTCATGGGGTTTTCTTGGCAAAGTTTGTTCAGAGGTTTACTATTGCCTTCCTCTGAGGCTGAGAGCTTGTGACTTGACCAAGGTCATCCAGTGGGTTTTGTGGCCAAGTAGAGAGTCAAACCCTGGTCTCCAGAGTCACAGTCCAACAAACTACTATGTCATATTGGCTCTCAAGGAAGGACATACTTCTTTTATCTCTCAGAGTATCCCACCTTTCACCTTTGGAGGATGACCTGTAGGTACCAGACTTAGAAAGAGGGATGCAGACATAATTATGTCACCTTTTCTCCACATTTGGTTCAATTTGGAGTAATTCAATAGTGTTCCCTCTGCAGAACTTGCCTTTTCTCTTAGCTAAGGAACCCACAAATGTTGCCAACCCTCCACAGAAGGGTTGATGGTCTCTTGATCATTTTGACGGGGGGGGGGGGGGGGGGGGCAGGGAGAAGCTCCATCTGCTTTCCTCCCTATAGTTTCTTATTTTCACACACATACACCCCATTGTAACCCCTTGATTCAGGGGTTATTGAGCCATAATTTGCAAAAAGTAGATTAGGAATGAGGTGACATAAAATAACTGTATAGTAACAAAGGGCCCGTACAGACAGGCAAAAATAAAGCTGCTTCGGGACACTTTGGAAGTATGCTGTTTAAATCATGCATGCGTCCTAAGAGGGTAGAAGCCACGCCAAAGCTACGTTCCAGTCCTTAGGACTGGACCACAGCTTTGGCACAGCTTCTGGCCTCTTAGGATGCATGCATAATTTAAACAGCATACTTCCAAAGTGTCCCGAAGCAGCTTTATTTTTGCTTGTTGGTATGGGCCCAAAGAAACAAATGGGACCTCCTACAGCAGAAGTGGGGCGACTTGTGGCTCTCTAGAGTTAATTAGGGTGCAACTCCCATCAGCCCCAGTCAGCATCGCCAATGGCCAGGCATGATGGGAGTTGCAGTCCAACTTTAGCTAAAGGCCCATGACATCCTCTGGCCTCTGCTCTACAGAAATTTAATCTGAATTTTTTTTTAAAGGCCATGAATTGAGGTTAAATGCCAGCATGGCATAGTGGTTTGAGTGTTGGACTATGACTCTGGAGACCAGAGTTCAGATCCTGGCAGGACTATGAAACTGACTGGGTGACCTTGAGTTGCACCCTCTCAGTTT
The DNA here is from genome assembly GCF_019175285.1 of Sceloporus undulatus. NCBI lineage: Eukaryota > Metazoa > Chordata > Lepidosauria > Squamata > Phrynosomatidae > Sceloporus > Sceloporus undulatus. The sequence continues at coordinate 128,658,988 of NC_056523.1, read as the reverse complement.
CAGGGGAAGGTGGCAAACCCTCTCTGAACAAATCTTGCCAAGAAAAAGCTATGGCAGGTTCATGACCTTAGGGTTAAGTATAAGAGAGAAACAAGTTGAAGGCACAAAGTGGGTGAACCCACAGTGGGTATAAATCCAATGACTGGTCCCAGTGGAGCCATTGAGCCAACTGTTGAATGGTCAATCCCATGGATTCAATGGGTCTAACTCTCCTGGGAACTAGCAATCCCATTGAGGCTGGTAGGGCTTACCTCTGAGTAAACAGGCCAGCTGTAAGCCGAACAGATTTCTTAAGAAAAAGACATTACTCCATCCTTGGGGTTTTGAAATCAAAAGCTCCAAGAGTGGGAAGCAAAACAAGGCTGGTGGTCAGTTACAGTACAGTACTTGCTTGTGGCATCTCCACTGGAGAGATAGTGCAGTCTGACACTCCTTTACCTGCCTTCTACAGTATCCTGGGATTTGTAGTTTCATGAGGCACCAGCATGCTTGGGTCCAGGAGGCTAAAGACCTGTGGTCAAACTACAAATCCCAAGGTTTCATCGCATGGCGCAACAGCGCTGAAACTGGTGTCAAACTGTATTATTTCTACTGTGTAGATGCACACCCCTCCCAGAGTGAGGACCATCCGCCCCCTCCCTCCAGGCGAGGTTGGAGTCTATGGCTGCATTCATTCAAACTGCAGGAATAATCCGGTTTGACACCACTCTAACTGCCATGGCTTGGTCCTGGGAATTGTAGTGCATTGTGGCACCAGAGCTCTCCGATAGAAAAAGCTCCGTGTCTCAAAAAACTACAGGTTCCAGAATTCCCTACCATTGCGCCAAGGCAGCTAAAGCGGTCTCAACCCGGATTATTTCTGCAGTTCAGGTGTGTTTCGGACTTCAAGCCACCTTTGCACTGCAGGAATAAACCAGTTTGACACCATTTTAACTGCCGTATGCGATGGAATTCCGAGAACTGTACATTGAGCCTTCTCTACCAGAGAGCTGGGCTGCCCCAGCAAACTACAAATTGTAATTGTTCTTTGTATTGTTGTAATCCCTCCTCGATCCACAGGGGGAGGCGGGTAATATAAATAAAAATTATTACTATTATTATTATTATTATTATTATTAATTTAGTTTAGTTTATTTCAATTTATTTTAATTTATTTCAATTTAATTTAATTTATTTCAATTCAATTTATTTTAATTTAATTTAATTTATTTTTTTCAATTCAATTCAATTCAGTTTAATTTATTTCCTTTGTATGCCGCCTTTCTCCCGAAGGGACTCAAGGCGGCTCAAGCTCCTCTCCGGCAGCTCCAAAGCTCCTCCGAAGGCCCTCCCCACCAGTGCCTCCCCCTCCGCCCTTGGCCCGAAGGAAGGCGGGGCTTGGCTCTTGGGCGCCTTCGGCTCAGGAGCAGCAGCAGCAGCCGAAGAGCCCTGGCCGGAGGAAGGCTGCGGAGTGGCTCTTGAGGGCGCGAGGAGGTCGAGGATGGGAAGGCAGAGGCGGACTCAGGGAGGAGGAGATGCTGGGCAGGTAGGGCTCCAGGAGACCCGAGGAGGCGGAGGGGGGGGCAGTGGCTGGGATGGAAGAGAGTCCCTCCTAGCCCCCTTTCCCCTTGCTCAGGCAGGCAGCCGTTCTTCTTCATACAATCATATGGAGTTGGAGGAGAGAGACCCCAAGGGCCATCCAGTCCATGCAGGAACTCTCAGTCAAAGCACCCCCTGGGACAGATGGCCCTCCAGCCTCTGCTTAAAGACCTCCAAAGAAGGAGACTCCACTACACTCCGAGGAAAGAGTGTGTTCCACTGTCGAACAGCCCTTACTCTCAGGAGGTTCCTCCTAATGTTGAGCTGGAATCTCTTTTCCTGGAGCTTGCATCCATTGCTCTGGGTCCTAGTCTCTGGAGCAGCAGAAAACAAGCTTGCTCCCTCCTCAATATGACATCCCTTCAAATATTTAAACAGGGCTATCATATCACCTCTTAACCTTCTCTTCTCCAAACTAAACATCCCCAGCTCCCTAAGTCGTTCCTCATAGGGCATGGTTTCCAGACCTTTCACTTTTTGGGTCACCCCCCTCTGGACATGCTCCAGTTTCTCAATATCCTTTTTGAATTGAGGTGCCCAGAACTGGACACAATATTCCAGGTAACCAAAGCAAAATAGAGTGGCACTATTGCTTTCCTCGAACTAGACACTATACTTCTATTGATGCAGCCTAGAATTGCATGGTTGTGTTTGTGTGAACCTTCCTGAACCCTTTTTTGTGGTGGCCCATGATGCAGACATGCAAGACTGTTGCTGCTTCTAGGATGCAGCTGCACTGTAGAAATCATACAGTTTGATACCACTTTAAGTGCTGTGACTTCATCCCATGGCATCCTGGGATCTGTAGTTTTGCAAGGTCTGCACCCTTCTCTGCCAAAGAGTGCTGGTGCCTCTTAAAACGACAGTTCCCAGGATTCTGTAGGATGGAGCCATGGCAGTTAAAGTGGTGTCAAGTGGCATTGTTTCTACAGTGTAGATGCACCCTAAGAAGACACTGTGGAGTTTCAAGTTCAGGGCAACTTTCCAGCACCCCAGATAAAGAACCACATGCATACTGTCCAGATAGTGTGGAGAGAGAGGGCAACAACCTTGTATAGCCAGGCTGCATCTGCACTGCAGAAACAACCCAGTTTGCCACTAATTTAACTGCCATGGCTCCAAATTGTCCTTTTGTGAGACATTCAGCCTTTTCTGTCATAGTCCTCTGGTGCCGCAACAAACGACAAATACTAGAATTCCACAGCACTGACCCACAGCAGTTAAAGTGCTGTCACCTTGGATTATTTCTGCAGTGTGGATGCAGCCTGATTTGGGCCCAGGAATGGGGTGTTTGGGGAGTGCAACAGATGCTGGTGGCTGAGCAGACTTCACAGTATGCTTCTTATTCTGCACACCCTTGGCAGCACAGACTGGTTTGCATGACCTTATTTTGGATCAGCTCCAGAGAGGAAGGCAGAAAAACCTCGGGGCCCTCCCCAACTACTAGGACTCTTGCTCAGTGCTTCCCCTTTGGCTTCTGAGATTTCAGGTGGGTTGCCACTGGCTTCCTGACCTACCACCCAGCCCATAAGGCCTTGAAAGACAAACATATATACATTTCAAAGTGATGGTTTGTGGGACTGGAGTTTTGTTCCCAGTAGTGCAACCTCTGCTTTTTCAGGCCACCCTCCCTTCGGAATGGCAACCTACTCACAGCCCTGCGGGTTCTGCTTGGCCCTTTCCAACTTCCTCTTCTGGCTTTCTTTCTTTTTCTTTCTTAAAGTCTTGCAAAATCATCTTGGGCTATATTTCTGAAGGTAAGCAAGCAAATGAATGTAGAGTGGATTCTGACCTGTAAAGAAGTGTAAGCTGCTTGCATACTGTAGTTTTTTTGACTGAAAAATTGGGGCACATATAAGCTTCTTTCTCCCCTAGTGAAGGGTCAGAGTACAGAAGCTTCCTCAAATGATAGGTGCTGGGGTGGTGCTGGCTGCAAAGCGTTTGGGGATAGAGCTGGATGGTCTGTGGGAATGGCTCAGTGCCCCTGTTGCCACAGGAGGAGAATATCCACATCACCGCACTACACTCTTATAATGCTGCTATTCCACTTTTACTGCTCTGGCTGCCTGCTGATGCATTCTAGGGTTTGCAGTTCAGTGAAGCCTAAGAGCCCTTTGACTGAGAATTCTAATTGCCCCTCTTTAAACTGCAAATCCCAAGATGCAACAGGAGGCAGTCAGACCAGTTAAAGTGGAATAGCAGCATTTTGAGTGTAGTGTGGTAATCTAGTATGCTTTCACAAATGCGAAAAATCCAGCTCTCAGTCTGGACAGATGCTGTATTGGAGTTGGTACATGTGTGTCTAGGGTGCTGCCATCTTGTCCTTTGCCTCAGGCAGCAAAATTTTGCAGTCAGCTCTGTGGAGCACCACATACAGTATTTTCTTTTCTTCTTCTTTTGCATGACAAGTATATGTAAAGTGGTGTCTTTCAGTTAGTGTGTCCCAGATCCTCTAATTTTTTTGGACCTGTTCAGTCCAAATTGTGGGGAAAGGTATCATTTTTCCACATTTGGGAATGTACATGTTGTCTGCGTGCCAGTCCTTGGAAAAGAGAGGTGTAGACAAAATATTGGTGGGAGATAGTTACACACTGTTTAACACTTGCCCTTATGATAAAGAGAGAATGCATTGTGGAACTTTTACCTTGAGGGATGTGGTCAGGTTTCTCATCATCTCTCCCTCACCTCACAATAAGGTTCCTTTTTCTACTTTGCCAATAACGAAGATTAATGTGGAAATCAGCCTTGTGAATGAAGTCATTGTGCTCTGGTGGAAAAAAAAAATACAGAAATACCCTTGATTTATATTGCATGAGCCAACCTTTCTCCAGGATGCTCTTTCTTAGGATGTGTCTCTTTCCTTCGAGGTTGCAAAACATTAATGCAAACTTTGGTTGTTTCTGGTCACAAAGGGTTTTGTGTTAATGCTGTGCGCATTGACTTCTTTTGTTGCACTGGAGATTCTCAGTGTTGACAAGAGTTGTCTGTTTTGATATGAAATTGGCTTCCTGCCTATCCTCTCCAATGATTTAGCCTTTTTGTCTGGCTTGGAAGCACAACAAAATGTTTTTGGTGGATTGTAGAAGTTGTGTATTTATGACATCATACCAGCGATCCTTCTGTGGAAAGTGTTTGCTTTTGATTGGTTTCTGCTTTCTACTTCACTCCTTCATACCTCCTGGAAGGTTCAGCATGCCCATCTTGGGCTAGAGAAGCTGTTCTCTTGACAGATTGACTCATCTGTCTTGTCCCCTTGAAGATGGAGGCAAATTTGTGTTTTCTTATTGTTTACTGCCAATTCTGGCAATTTTACAAGGGAATCAGACAAATTCATGGCGGGAAAGACCATCAATGGGCAGTAATCATGCAATTGATATATACAATTATGATTCAGTTATCTAAATAGATATGTTCCTGGGCATTACTTCTTTAATAGAAAATTTGATAACAGAAGCAGAAATCGGAATAGGCTCCTATGCCACAAAAAAGAAGAGCAGTTCTACATGTTTCAACACATCTTTTATTCAAAATTAAACACTATATGCACATGAAATCAAACAGTTAAGCCTTGCCTAGTAAACAAAAACATTTCAAATGGTCTAGAGACCACTTCTATCCAGGGATGATGGTGTCTTCCACCAACCTCCACTTTTCTCATGATTTCCCTTTTGGTGGACAAACTTACAGATCAATGTTTTGTTAACAATTTAAGAGGAGCTGTCAAGGCAGGCTTATCTGCTTACCTGTTTTCTCTTTTTCTTGTTGCCCATGTATGCTCAGCAAGGGATTTTGGAGGCAATTGCTTGCCTCTCATAGGCAGGCACACAGTTATACTAGAATCAGATAGAGTAGAATTGCACTTTCCTAGCTCTATATTGCATTTAAACTGCAGATATGCCACTGCAAATTAATGCTGAAGTCCATGTTTTCCCCAGCATCCTTCTCACAGAGGTGACGCTGCTAAAAGTGTCCATCAGGACAGAGGCTGAGGAGAAAAAGTGGTGGCTGGACAGGCATAACAAGGAACTTCTTTGTCAGAGGCTTTGTTAACTGAGCTATGCTTGCATGGGTTCAGAGATCTCAGTCATGTGTTGGGGCACACAACAAGCAGGGTGTTGTTGCGCTCATGGGCAACTGACTGGCTGCTGTGGGAGCAGATGCTGGACTAGGTAAGGTTTAGAATGAAAGAGGCCTTTGGAATATAGAATAATGACATCAGTCAGCAAGGTAATGGTATTTGTGTAAATATGATAGAGGGACTTACTTTTGTTTATCTCTTAACATTAGGGAGAGTTGAGGTGGCTGCCTCAAGCAGGAGATGCCTAGGTGGAGGGAATAACACAGTGTTGGAGAACAAAGTTTTGTGTGCTACATTAGTTGCTGTCCTCACCTTTGTTAACTGCCCTTGAGTCGACTTATGCTGACCTTGTGGATGGGACATCTCTCCAAGGCTCCATTTCCACTCGCTCATTTGCCCTGGATAAAACTGGGCAGATCCAGTTGCCCCCATATTGAATCTGCTCGGAAAGAAGTTCGTATTACCCTTTACTTCGATCGTTGCAATTTGCCTCTCTGAAGTTCACATTTGCAGTACTGCTTTAAAATGGAACCTCTTCTGTTGTCAATCAAATTCACTTCTGCTTTTGTCAAAGGTGACATATCCTACAACCATTGGCCAGCGGAATGGGTGCTTCCCCCCTCCTTTAAAAAAACAACTGGCAGCAGTGTTTGCATATTCTGTCAACTTATCAAATTTAAAAACCTCCAGGTGTGTGTGTGTGTGTGTGTGTTGTTGTGTATTTGGGTCACTACAGATTATGGCATCCCTAAAATGATGCCATTCTGGGGTTTTCTTGGCAAGATTGGTTCTGAGGAGATTTGCCATTGCCTTTCCCCCGAGGTTGAGAGAGTGTGACTCTCCCAAAGTCATGGGTTTCCACAGCCATCCCTCTGAATGCCAGCCTCTAGCTTCCCCTTGGCTTCCAGCCCAGCATTTCCTCCTCTTTGGAACTTCTTCCCTTCCCTTCCCTTCAAGCCCAATGCCACCTCCAAAGCCCTTGCCTCCCCCCTCTTCCCGTCACAATAATAATACCTCTCCTCAGAATGCCATCTCTGCATCCTCTTGCTTTGCCTCCAATTGCCACCCCAGAATGCCTTGCATACACATATACATATGTAACAAAAGCTTTCACACATTGTATCAAATTTCCAAATTTAAAAGGAAACACAAGCATTCGCATATTCTGTCATACACGCACACACACACACACACACACTTTTTTTTTTTTAAAAAAAAGCCACTTGCAAAGTGACCTGCCATGCTGGCAGCAGAAAGGGAAATGTAGCACAAGCAGACACATTCTATCAGCTTGGAGAACAAGCATTCGCATAATCTGTAATTAAATTACCCCCCTCCCAAAAAGAGAGAGAGAGAGAGAGAGAGAGAGAGAAAGAAAGCTGCATGCAAGAGGGGAGACATGTTCCACCCTCTGCCCTCCCTCTGACCTAAATCCCTCCCCTGAACTTGACCCGATCATGACTGGGCCGAGTTCACTTTTGCCGGCACCTGGTTTTTCTCAAAAGATACAGGAAATACTCCGCTTTCAAAAGACCCGCACGAAGGGGGATTTGCCCCTGAATAGGTGTGCAAGCCTCAAATTTGAGTGTAAAAAAACTTGCGCCAGGATGAACTTCTCACTTTTAATCCAGTTTCTGAACCGGGGTAGAAGGTAGTCTGAATGGCCCACAAGACTCCCTGTCCTCCACAGTTCTGCTCAAGTCCTGCAGACTCATGTTCATGACCTCCTTAACTGAATCCAGCCATCTGGTGTAGGGTCTTCCTGTATTTCTTCTACCCTCAACTTTTCTAAGCATTATTGTCTTTTCTAATGAGTCATGCCTTCTCATGATGTGGCCAAAGTATGACAAGCTCAGTTTAGTTGTCTGGACTTGTAGGGGTATTTTAGGCGTACAGTGGGACAATGTCCCTTTGCCAGGGCTAAAGTAAGAAAACTGGAAATGGCAAGGGGCCTCAGGCAGCAAACCTTCCTGGGTCAGCTCTCCTGTTTCATCTTGTCTCTAGGTCCAGCTTGGGAATGTGGCACCTGCAACTTTCAGGTTGCAATCCCATGCATTCTTTCCTGAGAGTCAACTGCACTGGACACCATAGGACTTGCTCCACATACAAGATTGTGCTGCAGTTATATTAATGAGAAATGAAATACATTTCAGAAGTGGATTTAATTGTCACAAAGCAAAACTTTACAGAAATACAAAACAGGCAAGGGAGCTTTGAATTTTGGTTTCCCAGTTCAGCTGTTGGTGCAGGAGAAAACCTTGCAGTTTAGCCAGCACAGAAGCTTGGCTTTGTACATAAAATCACAATGTTATCCCTGAAACCAGTACTGTACTGTGAAGTCTTCTGCCATTTCAAATACTTGCAGGCAGATTCTGCTCTTTATAGTTCATGCACTAGTTTCAATTACTGCCTCATGTATTGAGAAATTTAGTACACAGTCGGTGTTGTGAGTTTCTACAGCAGCTAAAAGCGGAGCTTTCATTAAGAATTGAGAACTGAGGGGAATGCATCTGTAACAGTACCACTTTCATAATGAGACAGTTTCTAGACTGTTGATATGGTACAGCAGAGCCCAGCTGCCAACTGGTTGCCAGGGGCGGGTGGTAATTTAATTCTGCATTTTTGTGTCCTGGTTGTACTAATATCTTCTGCGGAGGCTTGATTATAAAACCATTATTATCTTCCTTTTTTTTGCACCCTATTTAGGAAGTAGAAAATATGCAAAGCATGTGAAATAAATGAATTCTGTATACCATTTTGATAAATTCCACAACCTTACCCTTGGTGACATGTATTTCTCTCTGGGAGAGCTGGGAGAGCTGACCCAGGATAGCTATCTAGATATTTTCTAGTGTCCCTAAATGAATATAGTTTTAGTTTAGAAGAAAGTTTTACTTCCAGGGGAATCAAAATCATAAATACAGTGGATCCTTGTTATACACTGGGGTTTGGTTCCAAGATCCCCCGTGTATAACAAAATCTGTGTATGCTCAAGTCCCATTAAGTATAATGACATAGCAAAATGGTGTCCCTAATAAAAAATGGAACATCAAGGTAAATTTATACTTTTTTGGTACATTTTCAAACCGTGTATGCTTAAATCCATGTATAAAAAATCCGTGTATAAGAAGGGCCAACTGTATCCTTTCTAGAACAGGAACAAAAAACTCATTCATATGAGAGCTGAGCTGGATAAACATATGACAGGTAATGACTGTATATGTGCTAAGATTTATACCCTGCCCTGTTCACCTTGGGTTCTGCTGTGGGGACAAAGGCTTTTGTAATTTTGCATAAATGAGGCAGACACACAGTTTAAGTAGTTATCTGTATGAAGGAAAAACAGTGGCCCTAAAGCCAGCCAATCTTACTGTTTGTGTTCTTGTGCTTATCTTTCATGTGAAGCCTACTTTTCATCTGCCTGTTTTGGGAATGCCAATTTTAATTCCTCTTTCATAGGAATATATATGATGAGAGGGTTAGGCCTGGACCCCTCATCTGTAACTGAGCCATGCTACATTCAGACAGTGCAGTAAACCGTGGCTTATTGTGACAAATGTAAGCCTAGCTACCACTGCCTCACTAGGCTTTACCAGGGCTGCCTCTGCTTTCAAGAAGAGTGAGGCAACCGCCTCAGGTAGCACATGCTGGAGGCAGCATTGGCAGCCCTCCAGCAATTCTCTCTCTCTCTCTTGTGTGTGTGTGTGTGTGTATGTATAACTAGGAGGGTGTGAGAACTGTGGATCATAATGGGTGACACTACAGAGAGGGGTGTCACCTGGTGAGGTGGTACACCTGGAGGGACTGGCACAGCCACTGGGTGAGTGAGAAAGGGCATTGCCTCCCTTTCTGGCTTGCCCAGCAGCCACACCAGACCCAGGATGGGCCCTCCAGAGGCTGCAGGCCCTCTCGTTAGTGGGGGGGGGGAAACATGCCTTCAGTGTCCAGCATGGCTGCTCAGAGAGAGCTATGCTGGACCCCAAATGGGCGCTCTGGAGGCCACAATGCCACTCCCCTCAACTGTCATTTGGGAAAGCATGGGGGAGGGCAAGGCAGCTTGTCCCCACTGCAATGGGTGACACTAATCTCAGCAATGCCACTGGTGTAACCTGCATCTCACTTTTGATGAGCATAGATGATGGGGCGGGTTGTTTTCTTTTTCTCGTGATGCAGTGGGCATCTTGAGTTAAGAGACAAAAGAAGGGAGTCAGGAGGAGTGAAACAGGTGAACTATCTCTCTTCTCTACCTTTTATTTCTTTGCATACTGAATGTAGTGCTTTGAAAAAGAAGCCAATAACCACGTCACTATGAGTGAGAAGTACACCAAGATTGGCCAGTCATAAAGCCATTGTAGTGAAAAAGTATATCAGGACGGTGTGCTTATATCTGCGGAATCTTGTCCTTCCCTTCGTCCTTGAATAAAATCCAGTTGCTGGGAACAGTTAACCTCACAACGCCAACCCTAACACTACTTATTGTTGATCTTGCATCTCATGATGGTTTGGAAAATTGTTACCTTTATATTTGTAAAGGAAAGAAGATACCTTTTGAATTTTTCTACCTTAGGAGCTTGGGCAGGGTTGGAAGTTTCCTTGGATGAGGAAACATTTGCTGTTCCATTTAGGTAAAATATCATGAACTAGCCCTTTCACACTTATAATGGAAAACTAACATGTCAGTGAAAGAGGCTTTGACTTGTAGCTTGTGTCTTTGCCTTTTTCACTGGCCCAGCTATTAAAGTCCCTGATACTTTAAAAGTGATCTGCATTAGTATTGTAAAACAGAATGTGAGAGCTTACTTTTCATGTTTAATGGTAAATTGCATTTGTTAGTGCAGGCATCCACAGAAGCATGTAGCATAAGACGGTCTTATGCTCTGGCACATCTGATGTATGTGTTTGAAGCCTCTGTTTCCTACACAGCACAGTAGTTTTATATGTAACTTTGAAAATATGTATACTGAACTTTCCTTGAATCTTTTGTGATTCAACAGTCAGTCCATTTACTGCCCATTAATCCATAAATGGAAAGGTGTACACAAGTGTGAGCGTTAGTGTATGTGTCTGTGTCTACACACACTTGTGTTGTGCAAGGCAGCTGCAGTTCTTGCCAGCTAATGACTGTGATGGACTCCAAAAGCAAACAGGTATTCCAATCTGCAGTATCACTTCTGTTTTATGCTTATATCTTATCTAGTTTTGGTCAGTCATCCTGGAAGTGTTTGTTGCCTTGTTCAGGGATAGTAAACAGATCTTTTAAAATAAGTACATCTCATCAGATATGAAAGTAGAAAAAAAACTACTATGCTTTAAAGAATCATTGGAGTAGTTTCATGATCCCAGGAGAGCACTGAACTTGATTCCCTCCTTCCAAGTCTTCTTGATGCTTTTACAAATGAGGAAAGTTTCAACAGTATTCTGAGCTATGGCAGAAAGGCCCAGCTGTTTGATATAAAATAGGTAAAAACTCAGCTGAGCCCCTTCTGTGATCTGATGTTTGTGGGAGAAGGAAGGAGAGCCTTTGGCCCTCCTGTTACTTTAAACCCACAGTAAACCTCACCCATTTCTGGCCAATGGTAAGGTTACTGTAGTTGTATTTTAACACATCTTTTTAAAATGTTGGGGTAAGGATTCCTTATTTCTGGATTAAGTTTAAAACCATCCCTTATTACTCCTCTAGCCATTGCTGTTCAAAACATCTTCCACCAAAGGCAAATATTTGTCCCTTTTGCTTTACGTTCATTTGCAGTGGCCACTTTTCCTTCAGTTGTTCTTCTACAATACCAGCATTATACCCATTCAGATGGTATTCTGATCAGGAATTTTATTTTTGCATGAACAAGCTGTTCTTCATCCAGGTACATTTCCTATTATTTTGCTCATTGTGTTTAGTCATCTGCATTCATGCAATTTGATGTCTGTACTTAAAAGTGTACTTATAATAGATAGAGCATAATGTCTTCTGAATGGTTTATTGCCTTGTTTGCTTGCTCTTTATCCATCCATCCGTGATATAGAGTAGCCATTCTTGGTTTTAATATGCTGCACTATATAAATCTAATCTCACGTGAGTGGCTTTTTTTAGCAGGCACACGTTGTCTGTTGTTGATCCACTGTGCTAGTGTGGGTACTCATTTCCTGCCACCTTCAAAGAGGTGGGAAAAGAGCTTTGCAAGGCAACTGTTGGCTGAGAGGATTAAAGCAAAATAATGCTGTTGAGTAGTTTTTGTGCCTCCCAAGTTTTGATCTGCATGGCTAATGGTAACATGGGCAATTTCAATTTGGACTGATCAGTGTAAGATGAAAGTTTTGGATCCAGTAATATAACGGTAAATTTGAAGGTGTAAACATTCACCATGACATTCCTTCTGGCCACAGCCTCCCTCGATGCTGGCAGTTGTATCAGTCCATCTCAACAAACAGTTCTAGTGCTTTTCATCCACTTTTGGTATGGGGCTTTTGTATGGCCAATAGATCTTAATTGTCCACTTTAGATGAAGCCAATGTAAAAATACTTTCATTACAGTAGGGGTAGCACCTGATAGTATCATGTTCCTAAGAAGTCCATCTCCCATCACCATCCCACTATGATGAGGATTGTAGCTAAGCTCAAAGGGGACAGAGAAACTGAAGGGAGACATCAGATGGCTTTTTGTCTCTCCTAATTAAAAGATCCAAGGGTTTTACCCTTGTAAACCCTGAGCTCTACTACACCACAGAGTGTCACTAAGGTAGCTCCCCCGCTCCCATGTGATGAAGCCCTGGTCCAAAGCAGGATCTCTGTGGCTGCTGCTGCCACATGCAGAACATCGTGTTGCATGTTCCAGGAACAAGACTTTGTGTTGATCATCTCTTGCTTTTTGTGGGGCTCTTCAGTATCAATGATTTACAGTTCATGGGTTGCAGAAGGCTTTTGAGTGCTTCCTGGAAAGGCAGTTAGTAATTATAGTTCACTGAATGCTATAGTGGAAGAACAGCATGTGGGATTATATTTGTTTGGTGGGATAGAGAGTTCAAGAGAGTTCCCATACAACGGCAAGATTTCACAAAGAGTCAGTGTTAGAATATTGGTAACCACTGACAGTATCCTTGCTGAGATGGGGATCTTTTCTGTGGGCTGAGATTAAGATATAGCTAATTGTGGGCCAAAGCTGGGCAAAAGTGATAACCTTTAATCTGCAACCGGACCAGGCAGCACTGAAATCATTTCTCATATCAAAGTGTTTCTTGTTTCACTTTTCTCTGCTTTTGTGGATGTCTGTGAAAAGGATGGGCTTGTCACCATCTTCCTTCAGCAAAGCAATGTTAGCAATCGAGACCCCTTTTGTTCATCAGTTGACTGCATGAGAATGCTCCTCCTGCCTGTGGAATCTGGTAACACATGGGTGGCAAAGGGATTACAGACTATGTAATGAATACTGCTGAGTTTGGGGTCCATGTGCTCTCGCTCTCTCTGTCTTGTCTGTACACTCCCTTTTGGGTTGCTTATCTGAAAGTGGGAATGGTAGATTCATTCCTATGTGCTGTTAGACCTGTAGCTGAATGATGTCTTTCATTTTCATTTGTGGAGCTGGGAAACTTGCCATCTTGGAAATAAATTGGTAGAGGGTTAGGAGTCAGTGTTGGACCCATAAATAAGACCCATAGATAAGACTTAAGGCTCCTCCCCTCATGAGTTCATGTTGAGTTCAATAACCAGGAGTGGTTCCAGACTGTGCAATTGATCGGCTTAATTCATAGACACAGGGCCCAGATTGTATCTTCCATTTGCAATTGTCCCGTTTTTCCCCACTGCTTTTTCTATCTTTTTCTCTCCCCCCCCCCCCCCCCCCACTAATAAGAGGGAGGGAAGATCAGAAGAGCTGCAACATGCTTTTGATCTGGTAGCACCAGGAGCTGTCCATCTGGAATTATCCCTCGTGAGAGAGGCTGTAATACTAAAGCATTAGCATTGATGCAAGTAAATATTCTTGACATAGCAGTGGGGAAACATGGATCTTCCAAAATCCCATTCCATTTATTACATTCTAGAAAGCTGACTAGGTATTTAAAAACTCTGAACATGGGGTTTCTCTTCTTAATATGTTTTTATGCATTGTCTCCTTTCTGAGTGACGTGCCACTGGAAATTAAGGACTTGGATATATGCTTGTATGGATAGCATAGGCAGAATGTAACTTTTGCCTAGGAAAAATGAAGCAATATAAGAAGTATACAGTGGACCCTTGTTATACGCTGGGGTTTGGTTCCAAGTTCCCCCGTGGATAACAAAATCCGTGTATGCTCAAGTTCCATTAAATATAATGACATAGCAAAATGGTGCCCCTTATAAAAAATGGAAAATCAATAATAATAATAATAATTTGTTTTATTTATATACCGCTATTCCAAAGATCATAGCGGTGAACAGCAAGTAAGCAAGCTAATTAGCAAGTAAGCTAATTTGCCCCCAACAGTCTGGGTACTCATTTTAGCGACCTCGGAAGGATGCAAGCCTAAGTCGAGCTTGGGCCCTTTTGCTGGTCTTGAACTCGCAACCTTGTGGTTTTGAATGAATGGCTGCAGTACAAGCATTTAACCACTGCGCCACCAGGGCAAGATTTGATATTTGAAATTTATACTTTCTTGGAACATTTTCAAACCGTGGATGCTTGAATATGTGTATTAAAAAATCTGTGTATAAGAAGGGCCAACTGTACAATGAAGCTGCCTTGAACCAGTGGTGTGGGCCTCAGGTGAATACTTCCTGTGCTGTTTGAATTGCATTCAGGCATTTCAGCCACTACTCAGGCCAAAGAGGTGTTGCTGTGTGTTAATTGCACAGATCAACATTGTTTGTTCACAGTAGAGCAAAATCATTATCACTTGCTTTGTTGTTGTCCACACAGAAAATATTTGTACTGAGTTGGTATACTTCTTTGCCCTTCGCTTCCATTTCTAGATTGGTTGGAAACATTTGAGTATAATCCAGAATAATTGCTATCAGTTTGCCACATATTTTATATTAAGTGAAAATATATTGTCCACTTGGCTTCAGTACCTTTACTTGAACATTAAATGTATACACTTTCTCCTTATTTTACTGAACCATTCTCTGCTATATATATATATATATATATATATATATATATATATCCTGCGTATATCTATGAGAAATGTATCAGTTAATCTCAAAAGTGCTGCTGGGTCTATACTTCCTACCCCATTTTCCCTTCTTATGCTGAAACAGACAAACATGGTTATCTCATTTAGATATACTGTATTGTTCTAGACAAGAGAATGAACTGGGAATCAAAGTTCCTGGTTTAAATCTTATCTCTTGCATGAATTCACCATATGCCCTTAGATATCCCTCATTCTTTTCCTCATTCCCACCCCCATGTGCAGTGCAGAAGTAACCCTTACAGGGTTTTAAGACCTGCAAGAATATGCTTATGTGAAGACTTGTATTGTGATTAAATCCATAATAAGAGGATGGCTCTGAACTAATCAATTGTTATGATGGTGACTGGTCTTTGCAACACCACTGTTTATTGGCAGCAATCATATGCATGGGATAAAACAAAACACTCATTTTTTTTGTTCTGCTGCTTGTCACTATGTACCTTCAAATTCTTCTAGCTTATGGTGACCTTCAGGTGAATATATCATGGGATTCCTGAGGCTGAGAGTGTCACCTACTTGCCCTAGGTGACTGAGTAGGTTTACATGGCCAAGCAGGGATTTGAACCCTGGACATCCAAATTCCTAGTCCAGTTCAATACAAAAATAAATCAGAAACAAGTGTCCACATTAGTAATCCCTGCTTATTTAATGGCTCTTAGTGGTGTAGTGGAGCCAGTACTTGACTTTTGAGCACAGGGACTTTTGGATTATTAAGACATTAACATCATCTGCCACCCCACTTCTCACCACTCAGGCGTCTTTATAGCCTCTGCATTTATCTGTAATGCTTTCTGTAACTGGTGCATGTGTCTTTCCCCCCCCCAGTAGAAACACGTGGTAGCTCAGTGAAACAGTCTATCTGGAGGTGACTTGGTTTTGAATGAATAATTAAAGCCCATCAGAAAGAAAGAAAGAAAGAAAGAAAGAAAGAAAGAAAGAAAGAAAGCCCTGCTTGTGGTGGACACCAGAGCTGCTGGAACGTGTTTTGTTTATGTAGATTAACAAAGCTGCTTCTAGGTTTGGCCAGTCTTTCAGACAGTGGCTGTGGGCACTGTCAGTGATGAGTGCCTGCATGTGCTACAGCTGCACTTACTACTATCAGTAAGTGTCTGGGACATTCAGTTTCTGATATACATTGCAATACCTATAGATGCTCTATCCATGATTTCTCTGTTAAGGCTTTGTGGCTGTCCCTCTACTTTATATTTTAGGGCTTCATATTTTATTTCTTTATATTGTTATTACCGAAGAAGAATGGAGTGTAACAATGGAGGTTGAGGCTGTTTACATTAGTTGCAAGATGCTCTTCCCTGAAGTTCATGGATTAATGCAACTGTTGGGTGCCACCCTGGTGTCTTGTGCATGCATATCTTGTGAATGATTGAGTTAAGTTTCTCTAGGAGATGGCTGTGAGTGCAGGATCCTCCATGCAAAGTA
The DNA here is from genome assembly GCF_019175285.1 of Sceloporus undulatus. Taxonomy (NCBI): domain Eukaryota; kingdom Metazoa; phylum Chordata; class Lepidosauria; order Squamata; family Phrynosomatidae; genus Sceloporus; species Sceloporus undulatus. The sequence goes on along the minus strand of NC_056523.1, from coordinate 128,642,731 downwards.
GGAGGTGGAGGGGATTTTGTGCAGGCTCTCAACATGCCTTTTGGGGCAGATCTGAGAAGTATTTTTAGAATTCTGAGAAATTACTTCTTTCCTCCAGCGGGCCAAGGGAGGGGAAGTCCCCGATTGCTACGAAGATGCTAAATCCTGTGACAGTATATCCATGGAGAAAAAAAAAGTATAAAAACAAGTTTAGAGGAACTATTAATTTGCAAAATGGCAAATGGGGAAGACCTATACTGAGATCTGTGTCCATCCCTCTCTAGTAGAGGTAAGAAACTATTAGACTTTCAAAACACTCCTGTGTGGAATGCTGAGCCACATTGAATGGTTTTCAATTTGACATCCTGGGACTATTTCAATTAGATGTTGTGGTTCAGGTGGTTTTGATAAATAATGCTAGTTGAAGGCATTTGTGTATAATGCTCTTCCCTGAGTTTAGAATCTCTCTCACAAGAAAGTCTTGATCTATATTTGGAAAGAGAATATGCTGTGATAATTGAGGGCAGCGAAAAGCAATGCGGTCCCCTGAATATTGTGGGACTGCAGTTTACATCAGTCCTAGCCAGCATAGCCAGTTGTGAAGAATGCAGGCTATTGCAATCCAGTAACATCTGGAGGGCCACATTTTTTCCATCCTTGCTTGAATGGGTGCATGACCCTTAGTCCTTATTGATTAGTGTAATCGTATAGTATGGGCAACAATCTTCCATCCAGTGTAAATTTCATAGTATTCTACTGCAAATGTTATGACTTTCAGAATATTTTGAGACAGACTCCTTCTGTTGTTAGGCACATGCATTCTTCTGAATATTGATGTACAGAAGCTTCTCTTGGCACTAAAGTCCCAAACATTACTAGTTTGATGAACATGGTGACTATTTTTGAGATAAAGAAGAATCCTGTTGGATGTCTCTCTCCACCCCCATTCCATTCCACATGCAGTTGCAGGAAACATGGCATTTCAGGAACTGTACTGAACTGTTCCAATGTGATAGTAGGTTCTTCCAGTTGTTGCTGGAATCCAACTCCCTTTAGCCCCCACTCAGTAAACTCAGTGATCAAAGACATGACGATTACAGTTTGCCAGCTACATCTGGAGGGCTCCTCACTCCTTTTCAATGCAATCAGCAGTTTGTTGTTGCATGCCTTCAAGTTGTTTCTCACTTATGGCAACCCTAAGGCATGGGGTTTCCTTGGCAAGATGTGTTCAGAGGAGGTTTTCCATTGCCATCCTCTGAGGAGGTTGAGAGCATTTGACTTGCCCAAGGTCACACTGTGGGTTTTAGGACCGAGCTGGGAATTGAACCCTGCTCTCCAAAGTTGTAGTTCAGCACTCAAACCACTACATCATGCTGGCTCTCTGCAATACTTCATTATTTTGCATTGCTCTCTAGGTCCAATCCAGTGCTTTCTTCTTGTTAGTTTTTAAGCCTTTCAGAATAAAATGTAAACCTGGAAATTTCATATCAGAATCAAATCTCTAAAAACAAAATCTGGTTAATTTTCTGTTCTCTGGTTCTCCCTCCCTCTCCCTGCCTCAGTATTTAAAAAACCTTTCTGAGTGACTGATTGTGATTTTATTTTCTAAGAAACCTGTTGCCACTCATTCTAGGCACTTAGACCTTTAAATTGTCTCCAGAGCCTGTTGTTCATGTATTAGTAGATGTGCGTGTATTCATTTACATTTCTTAATGAAGGCCCACAATCTGTTTGGAAGTATTTGGACCAGCTATGCATTTTTTCAGATATATTAAAGTTTAGCCCTGTGTAGTTTTGATTTGAAACTTGGTTAGTCAACAGCAAGCCAAGAAAGCCCACTTTAATATTAGAGTCTTATGGGCAATTCTGGAATTTCTGTTTATCCTTCTTCAATGAAGCCTTTTTGTCCTTCCTCTTTTTAAATTATTAGAAAAGTTCACACAACACCCCCCCCCCCCCCATCCTGTTATATAAGAAGGGTAGTTTTAAGGTTTCTCCCTGAAGGCCCCAGGCAGCTTTTCACTTGCACACTTCTCTCCATTGGCAGAGAATTCCACTTTGGTCAGTTCCATGCAACAGCTTTTCTGCCTACCAGCTACAACTCAATCTAAAGTTCAAATACCTCCCTGTGAGCAATTAATGATTGGCAATAACAGCAGAAGGAGCTTTAAGGCAAATTGGAGAATGGCTGTGGGTTGCATCTCAGCTCTAGGTCAGAATTTCCCTGGTAGTTAAATGACTGTACTGAAGCCATAACATTGTCAGTTCGATCCCAAAGGGCTCCAGGTTGACTCTGCCTTCCATCCTTTCATAGGTTGGTAAAATGAGTATATCAGCTCTGGTGGCTGTGAGTCCTATTTTACAAACGACTCACCTCTGCTAGAGATTATCCGCTGTTTGAAGTGCTGTCCAGTCAAAATGTAGTGTAAGGGCAGAGAACCATAAGAAGGGAGTATAGGAGGGGTCCTGAGGCTGCCCATCAGGCATTATTACCTTCACAGCAGACTGAGTGAGCAGGCTCCTGGTTCACTGGTCCTCCACTATTGTGGAATGTATTGCATTTCTATTTAAATTCTAGTAATGATTTGAAAGGTTGCTTCTATATGCATAAATTGGCATATTCAGATCTAATACAGTTCTGTGTCTTCCTGTACCCTCTTTTCAGAGAAGGGGGATTATGAGGGGTGATATATTTCCATGTAGATGAAGCCCTACTAAAATTGGACTGAAAGTTAATATTGGATCTCTTACTTATGTTCCAAAGTTCCCAAAAGCCAGACTTCAGAAGGCAAACTTCTGGACTGGCAAGTGGCAAGGGGTCCTCTTAGCTGAGATTTTTGTGGAAACACTCCATGGCTCCTGAGATGGAGTGCTTGTGACATCTTTTGCCTGGATTTCAGAAACAGAGTGGAAAAGTGGGAAGAGTTTTATAACTATGAATAAAAGTGCCACACACAAAACTGCAAACTACATAATATGGAGGGGAATTGAAAAGTTAACTGGTGAGAGAAAGAAGCTGTGTTTTTAGTGACAAAACACAGTGGGAATGATGGCTATGCAATAGTGAAGGACACAGAGTGTCACAGCAATGGAATGACAATGCTGCTTCTTTCTTGGAAGGATTGCTTGCAATAACAGAGTAGTTGCTGATAAGTTTATTTGTATTCTGTGATGGCAAAGTTTGTAAAGACCTTTGGACCTCTTCATCATGATATGTGTGTTCTGTAACTCTTCAACAGTAGCACAAGATGATAGCATTTCATATAGCTTGTAGTGGCCTCCTTCCTCATTTATTTATCTTTTGAAAGTAAATGGCTAGATCTTAAGATTGAAAGGTGAATATGGGCCCAAACAGACAGGCCAAAATAAAGCTGCTTCAGGTCACTTTGGAGATATGCTATTTAAATGCTGCATGTGTCCTAAGAGGCCGGAAGCCACGGCAAAGCCACATTCCAGTCTTAAGGACTGGAGTGCAGCTTTGGTGCGCCTTCTGGCCTCCTAAGATGCATGTGTCATTTAAACAGCATACCTCCAAAGTGACCCGAAGCAGCTTTATTTTGGCCTGTCTGTACAGGCTCAATGTAACTGTGAAGATAGTGCTTGGTGAAGTGTGCTTGTGTGTGTAAACTGTGGAGGAGCAAAGATTTATGCGGGACACCAGCTGAGAGAGAACCTTTTTTAAAGAAAATGTTAACTCTTTTGTTGAGTTTCCCTTATCTGAAATGCTTGGGAGCAGAGATGCTTTGGATTTATTTGTTTGTTTGTTTTGATTTTGGAATACCTTTACTGTATATGCATATACATAAATAATGATGATGATGATGATGTTTATTTATATACCGCTTTTCCAGATTAGATCAAAGCGGTGTACAACAGGAAGTACAATACAGTGGTACCTCGGGATACGAAATACCCAGGTTACGAAATTTTCGGGATACGAAAAAATCCCATTGGAAAACATTGTTCCGGGTTACGAATGTTTTTTCGGGTTATGAAAAAACTTTTGGTGCTTTTCGGCGCTATTTTACACGGAATCGCGGCTTTTCCCCATTAGCGCCTATGGCAATTCGGCTTACGAAGGCTTTTCGGGTTACGAACGGTGCCGCGGAACGAATTAATTTCATCTAATAATAACATCTTAGAGATGGGAACAAAGTCTAAACACATAATTCATTTATGCTTTATATACACCTCATACACATAGCCTGATGGTAATTTTATATACAATATTTTTAGTAATTTTGTGCACGAAACACAGTTCGTGTAAACTGAACCATCAGAAACCAAAGGGTCATCTCAGCCACCCATGAAAAAGATTCAGTAGCATGTTGCGGAGAGGGATTTGTTGGGGGTAGGGCCCATTGTACTTTTTTCCTGACTGGTCATTGAATTTTTAACACTAACTTAAATTGCAGGTTTGATTGCTGAGACACACATCCATGAAGAGTATGGATTTCCCTTAACATCTGGTTTGATCTTTATGTGATCTGTCCTTGCACTTGTTAATTTCTCTTGAATTAAGATGAGCATGTTCTAATACAGGAAACATGTTTCCACATAGTTCCATGTGTGTGTCACTTTTGTGTAATTGTGGATTTCTGAGATTTTATCAGTTTCAGTGTTTTCCAGATGGGGGGGGGAAACTTTTAGTTTTTGCAAACCAAGTATTGTCATGAATATTGTCTTGCTCTATCCTGCTAATGTGCTGTTGCAAATTGTATTAATTAACCGTGCAATTTCCTGGATATCCTGAATTGGGTATTTGACCAATCTAAAAAAAAGGAAAAAGGAAAAAAAAATAATTGAACCAGAGTATGGTAAAAAATTCTAATTTATTTAAACAGTTCTATATTACTTTCCCCACAGCTCATCTCTATCTAGGTTTGCATTCTTAACAACCCGGAAGAAACCTGAAAAAGTATGTACCTATTGGGGTACCTGCTCGATCGGAAGGACTTAAGATAATTGTAGAAGGCCCTGTGTATTTGAATGTGGGTAACCAACCAATAGTACCAAACTTACCTGGTTGGTCTGGGCAAAAGGAAATGAGGGGGAAATTTTGGGTCTCTGAGAAGCTCCACTAAGAATTTGGTGGGACTGAAAGGAGGGCCTCTTCTCTGCATCTCAGGGTCTTGGCAGGGTCTTGTGCCCTGAAACAGACCAGCAGCTGTTGAAGCTGTTGGAGCAAGAATGTTTTATTCTCCCTGTGACCAACCATAGTTAACAATCTTTGTACCAACTTGTACCTCTTTGTACCAACGTACTTGTATATATGGTTGTCAAGAGGTAGAGGACCTTGTTTGTTACATGTTATTTTGTCCTCTCTACCAAGAACCAAGAGAAAGGTTTATTACACCTATAATAGAAACCAGTCCCAGTCAAAATCCACAGGACATGATTTTTTATCTTCTATTGGACCTGAATAAATATGTAACCTGGAAAGTAGCTTTGTTTGCCTTAGCAGCTAAAAAAAATCAGGAATAAGTATATAACAGGGATAGCCATAAACTGTAAAGGTGATGACTATATTTGACAAAATTTTAATGCATAATGACAATTGTTGCTTGTTTGTTTAGAAATTCTATACTAGATATGAGATACCTGCATTTTAGATATAATTTCCATGTATTTTTATATTGTTGTATTGTTGTATGTATTGTTATATTGTTGTGCTGTGCAATGACCTTTGGTCAAAAGCAATAAAGTTTGATTTACTAACCCAATTGATGCAAAGGAGTAATAGAGCTGAGTGCCATCAGCATACTGGTGGCACAAAACTGCATATCTCTGGATGACTTCTCTCACAATTTCCTGTAGACACTGAATAGCATGGGGGACAAAATTGACACCTGAGGGATCACCACAGACCAGTGCCAAAGGAGATGAACAGGACTCCCACAATACCACCTTCTGGACTCAGTGCTACAGGAAGGAATGGAGCCACTATGAAAGAGTGCCTCCAAGTGCCATCCCAGCAAGGTGGCCTGGAAGGATACCATGGTGGATGGTATTAAAGCCATTGAGAAGTCCAGCACAACCATACTCAGCTTGTGTAGTTCCTGGCATAGGTCATCTGCCAAGGTGACAAAAGCTATTTCTGCACCCTAGTCAGGCCTGAAACTAAACTGAAATGTATCTAGATAATCTGTTTCATCTAGGAATCCTTGGTGTTGGGAAGCCACAACATATTTTACTATCTTTTTCCAAAAACGAGACACTGGCTGATAGTTATCCATTACTGAGGGATCCAGGGAAGGCTTTTTCAACAGAGGCCTTACAACTGGCTTTTTTAGGCATGTTAGAACTCTGCAAGGAGCCACTGACTCCCCCTTAACCCATTCAGCTAGTTCATCTCAGGCCCTTTTAAAGATTGTGGCCATGGCAACCACACGCTGATCATATGGGCCAAATCAAGAGCGGTGCTTGCAAAAATTAACCTGTGACTATGTCTGTAGTTATGAATGGAGAATGAGAAAGAAAACTTCACCATCAACAGACACACTGAGTGAGCACACTGGAAGTGAAAAGCAGAAGTGGAAATGCAAAGAGGAACTTGGTCATAAACTATTAAATACTCTGCTGCTCTGTACATAGACAACATGTTTCTCTCCTGATTCCTTGGAACAGAGGAACATTATGTTAACATTTATGAGTGACTTTCATATAGATCTATCAAATTCAGTAACATAAATAGTAGCATGTGATCCATTCTTTTGCTATCAAGACTTGTCTTCCCACATTCAACAGATGCATATTCTCTTGGGATTTCTCAAGAACATGAAGCTTGCAGTACACAATTCTTGTAGCTTTCAAGGGGTAGGGATATTTCCACATCCCGCCCCTTGGATTTTTTTAAAATAAAAAATCAACTTAGTTGTAAGATAACCTCTGCAACTGTTTTTATCACTTCTTAGCAAAAGATTTGGATGAAGTGTTTACACAAATGGATAAACTTTGCTCTGATTGTATATTGAGAGTTTCTTGGTTCTATATATGTTTTCACATGCAAAAATTAAGTGACTTGAGCTTAGTCTTGTTTGTCTGTTGACTTATGCTGACCCTATTAATTTCATAGGGTTTTCTTAGGCAAGGAATATTCAGAGGTGTTTTTGCCAGTTCCTTCCTCAGTACAGCACAATTCCCATAAACTAGCAGAAACTGAGTACTGTATGTGGATTAGAATAGATTTGGCTCACACATGCAGATAAACCACTTACAGACTAGTACTTAGGGCAGCCATTCTGAATTATATTGTGCCAAGTTCAGTAGACAGACTCCCAGTAACAATGTATAGGATTACTGCTCCTGTGCATATTTGTCAGTGTGTGCGTGTGTGTCTTCAAGTCTTCTCTCAATTTATAGCAACCCCAGTAATTTCATAGGGTTTTCTTAGACAAGGCATTTGCAGAAATGATTTTGCAGTTACTGCCTCTAAAATATAGCTGATAGTATTTGTGGGTAGTCTCCCATCCAAGAAAAGCTGACCCTACTTAGTTTCCTAGGTTCAGACAGAGTCTGTGTACTGTACAGTATGCATGCTATAAATATATACGTATGTATGTGTATGCATGTATGTATGCATATGACTACACACACACACTGGAAATTTGCTTTGGTTTCTGAGTCAGATTCTGGTTGGCTGGATATTTACTACATGTTTTTAGAAATCCATTTGTAACTGTTACTTTGCACAATGCCTCTTCCCGCTTCCTTCCAGAAAGAGGAGCCATCAAGCCTGAGGCAGTGACATATAGGATGCTCAAGATTTCTTCATTGGTGTTGTCACTGAGGAAACCAGACTGATCTATGCCAGCATTTCCTCCTGGGGTTTTCTCTGATTGTTGAGGACAGTTGTTTCCACAGTGAGCACTAGAGCAACATCACAGGAAAATGAGTCACAAAAATATTTATCTGATGCTTGTGTGTTTCCTGGGGCCCATTCACAGGATACAGTAATAGCAATGTCATTCCGCTGTAGTTACCATGTCCTTATTCTGTGGAATCCTGGGGTTTGTAGTTTAGTCAAAGACAATAGATGAACCCTCTGGCTGAGATTCTAAGGTGCATTCCGGATGGGCCCTATGGGGCGCCGCTTCCTGACGTGCCCTGCCCCTCGAGCGTAACGACTATGTCAAAATGGCGGCACCGCATACAGATGGACGCTGCCATTTTGACGTCATGGACGCGCAGCATCCGGACATCGCCACCGGAAGTGGCGCCGCAAATGCACGCCTCACACCTTGCGGCACCTCTTCCGGGGCGCAGGAAGAAGCGCCATTTTGGTGCTTCTTTGTTGCTGTGCCCGGGAACTGCACGGTTTGGCTGCTGCGGTTCCCAGACACAGCAACTGGCAGCGGTGTGAGACCGCCCGTTTTGGGCAGTCTGTAACGCGCCTAAGTGCCCTTCCCTTCACTGCCAATACCAGGACCCCACAGGATGGAACCACAGCAGTGGAAGTGAGGTATTAGCACTATAATTCTGTAGTGTAAATGGGATCCTGGTGACTACCCAGTGCTGCAACAAAAGCTGATGTTTGATGCATTAGAAATATTTGGTCAAAGACTTTGCTGCCTGAGATGGAGCGATTCTCTTGCTCAGTCAGGGTACATAGTATCCAAGGTATGTCAACGTATAATAGCATCTCAAGCAAAAAAAATCTCATAAATGAATCTCCTACCTTCCAAACAGTAATAATACATCAAGAATAACCTAATGACATCATTCTTTGACACATTGAAGCAGCTACATTAATTTGCCTAACAGTATGGCCACCTCTGTATGCTATGTGGCTACCATTTCCTTTCAAATACTGCTATTGATAGATGCTCAAATGTTAAAGTACAATGTCTTCTTGAAGCTCACCTACTATTTTACCCCTCCCCCCAAATTTTCTGGGATAAGCAAAAGCACCTGCAGTTATTGCCAATTCTCTGCCTAAAACTAAATGCCACCTAAGTTATTCTGTTGCTATGATCTTAATCCACTTTCCAGTCAGGTTTTATATAAGAAATAAGCAGATAAGAACACTAAGCCACAGCAACCCTGTTTTGCTTTTCTGTCACTTTTTGGCCAGTGGCTAGAGAAGAATGCTCTTCTCTGGACTTTTTCACATGGGGAAAATTGGAAGGTTATGCTGGTCGCAATGCAGGGTCATCCAGGGCATTAGGGACAATTTCGCAATTGCTTTTCAGATGATGCTGTGCACAAACCAGTCAGACTCCAGAGAAAGTGAGCTGAATCAGGAAATAAGCATTTTTGCATAACTACCGTATTTGCATTTCCATTTCATTTGCGAATTCACTCTCTTCACATAATAGTAACTGTCTGAAGATCAAGTCCCCAATCCTCCCTGTTCCCACATTTCCCAGAGTTCCTTGCTGTGCCAAGGATTGGGGAGAAAGCCTTGTTCCTAAAGGGATAGACACACACAACACACACCTCTTTCCCTTGAGTGGCTGCTCACCTCTTCCTGCAACAGGGAACAGCTGGTGAGAGAAGGCAGAGGGAGAGGACGTTTTGGAATTCCTCCTGTATAGGAGGGAGAAATGGAGGACATGTCCTGGAAAAGGAGGGCATCTGGGAGTTTCAGCCCTCGCTGGAATCAGGCAGGTTTATGGTACAGCCACCCCCCCCTCTCTCTCTCTTTCTCTCTTGTGTGTGTGTGTGTGTTTGTGGTTTTATGGGAGTTTGCAAAGGAAAGCCTTAGCCTGCCTTCCTCTGAAACAGCTTCTGGGGCAAAGAGGATTTTCCTCCCTGTTTCCCTTCCCTCTCTGGAGCATGTGCGTGTGTGTGCACTTGTGGAAATGAGAGTTTGGAGCATGTGCAAAAAAGTTATTTCCAAGCTAGCAATGGGGATTTGTTCTCACCCGTCTGAAACTCAAATTCACTGTCAACCCACTTTCTTGCCTAAGTAATGTGTTTTTAACCCCTTGTTGTGCTCTGTGTGTGATAAGCATTAGACAAATTGGCTTGCTTTTCTGGGAAGTCAACTCTTTAACCATTTTTGTGATGGAAGCACATAGGTCCCCATGTGATAAAGTCCCCTGTGGCTGTAAGCAAGCTGCTAGATAACACCTTATTCTGGTGCATTAGCCAAAAAACAGACCCTGAACAGACCCTTGGCTACAGTAGCTTCCAATTTACCAAGGTAAATTTTCATCCTTCCTTTGTGAAGAGATAAGTCATATCAAAAGTTCCTGGAACCTCTATGTCTGAATCTCTTTTTTCTTTTTCCTTCAGTCTATTGTGGGCTCTTAACATTATAATTTTTAAACATTATAATATTTTAAAATTTTGATACTGTTTTAGCTAATTCACTTGTATTTCTATTTGCATTTATTACCTTTCTTTTGATATTTGTAAACTGACTCAAGGGTATTGTCAGTTGGTTGGTACAGAAACATTTAAAATAATAAAGAGCAGTTTTGGTTTCTGTTCCACAGCAAGGTCAGTTTGTGTTTCACAAACTCTTGCATGGAATTTCATGAAGAAAGATTGCATGTGGACGAGATCAACTTTGAGCTCCTTTTAAAAATGTTCATTGCCACACTGCTTTGAAGCATTGTATCTGCCTCAAATAATCCTCAATAGAAACTCAACTTCCTATTCAGACTTACAGGATGTTTCAAGGTGAAGAACTGTGCCATTAAAACACCCCACTAAATAATCAATGATTTAATCAGGAAGTTATTAGATATAAATTAATTTTACTGAGTACATTGTGTAGGGGTTTGAGTGTTGGACCAGGACTCTAGAGATCAGAATTTGAATCCCTACTCAGCCATGGAAACCAACTGATTGATCTTTTAATGAGTCACAATATGTCCAAAGTACAACAGTCTCAGTTTAGTCATCTTGGCTTCTAGGGAGAGTTGAAGCTTGACTTGTTCCAGGACCCATTCATTTGTATTTTCAGCAGTCCATGTTCTATCCATAGAACTCTTCTGCAGCACCAAATTTCAAATGAGTTGACTTCCTAACAGCTTTCTTCACTATCCAGCATTCACAACCATACACAGGAACTGGAAATACAGTGGCATGAACAATCTTAACTTTAGTATTCCATTATATAACTTTACACTTCAGTAGCTTGTCTAATTCTATTGTAGTTGCTCTTCCAAGTTCTAGACTCCTGATTTCTAGACTACAGTCTCCATTTTGATTAATGACTGAGCCAGGGTATGGAAAAGTCTTTAACTATTTCAATGTCTTCATTGTCTTTAAAGTTATGTAAATGTTCTGTGGTCATTATTTTTGTTGTGTTAATGTTCAAGTATAAACCTGGCTTTACACTTTTTTCTTTGACTTTCTTCAGTATTCGTTCCATATTTTTGCTGTTTTCTGCTAGTAATCATCTGCGTATTTTAAATTGATCTTTCCTTCAGTTTTCATGCCCCCATTCTCGAGTCTAATCTTGCTTTACATATGATATGTTCAGCATACAAGCTAAACAGATAGGATGATAAAATGCAGCCTTGCCTAACTCCTTTGCCAATTGGAAACCATTCCAGTCCTGGTCACATGTTACTTATAAAGAAAATGTTGTGGCACATCCATTTCTTTAAGAGTGAGCCATAGTTTTTCATGATCTACACAATCAAAGATTTTGCTATGATCTATAAAGTACAAGCTGATTTTCTATTGAAGTTCTTTGGTGTGCTCCATTAGCCAATGTATTTTTGCAAAATGATTCTTAGTGCCACTTCCTTTCCTGAACTTACTTTTGGACATCTGGCATTTCTTGCTCCATATATGATAACAGTTTTTGTTTAACTGTAATGTATACACCATCTTTGTTTCTTCTGAGGCTCAGAATCTGCATTGTACCCATCATTTTATGCCTTGTACTTGGGATATTGGCCAAATCAGTTACACATGCCATTCAGCTTTCATGTGACTCGCTGAGCCATACCCTAGCTATGCTTCCAATTAGTCCTTCTGTTGCAACTTCTTGCTGCTCCTTTGTGTCACCTGAAACCATCACCTGCCCAGTTTTTTATCCCACCAGTCTCAAAGGGTGCTGGTCTCTCCAGTCACTTTCTTTGGGATTAATTGTGCTCATTGATTCCTTTGCATAAAGACTTCCCTGGTTTTCCTGGTTATGAAGGTAGTAATATGGAAAATGAATTGGTCCTGTTGCATCCTTATATCTGCTGCATTTGTAGGCAGCTAGTTCCTGTACATGGTTATGGAGTTGGGGTAGGTCTAGCATGCTAAATATCATAGAACATAGAATCCTAGAGTTGGAAAAGACCACAAGGGCCATCCAGTCCAACCCCCTGCCATGCAGGAACTCTCATCAAAGTATACCCGACAGATGGCCACCCAGCCTCTGTTTAAAGACCTCCAAGGAGGGAGACTCCACCACTCTCTGAGGAAGTGTGTTCCACTGTCAAACAGCCCTTACTGTCAGGAAGTTTCTCCTAATGTTGAGGTGGAATCTCTTTTCCTGTAGCTTGCATCCATTGTTCCGGGTCCTGTTCTCTGGAGCAGCAGAGAACAAGCTTGCTCCCTCCTCAATGTGACATCCCTTCAAATACTTAAACAGGGCTATCATGTGAATTGGGCTGGATCAAGGGAGAGCTAATCTAGACCCTAATCTGTGATTCTTTGAGGATAGACAAATGTATATATTTCATATTGCCAATACAAAATATTGCAAAAATTCAGTGGAGCCTTTCAGACTGAGTAGATGCTTGACTTTTAATTGTGACAGCACTGCACAAAACAAAACAAGGCATACTGAGAATCCAGTCATATGCAATCAGTTACAGAGCTAGGATTCATCTGCCAATCTGATCTTCTCAAGACTAGGATCACCAGAATCTCTTGCCCTCTAATAATGGATTTCCTATTTGGATATAGGTTGTATTCTTTAAAGCCAGCTGTTCCATATTTGTAATGGTTAAGGCCTAGATACGGCTTGGGTCCAGGCTGTCTAAAGGACCATATATTTCCATATGATCCCGCCTAAGCTTTTCAGATCACCAAGGAAGTGCTTCTGTCAGTCCCACCAAGGAGAGGGCCATCTCTGTGACTGTTTCTAGACTCCGGATTTCTCTTCCTAGGAAGGTTAGACTGGGTCCCTTGTTGTCCCTGAAGACATTTCTATTGCAGCAGGCATTTCAGAACTGGTTGTTTTGTGTAATGAGTTAATGCTGTATCATTTTTAATCTATGTTTTTAAATTAATGTTTATTGTGTTTTTAATTCTATTGACAGAGTGGTATTATTTTTTCTTTTTTCTGTGTTTGTGGTTTACTTTTGTATTTGTCTTTATTCTGTAAGCTTCCTTGAATCCCATCTTTGGGGGAACATGAGATAAATAAATAAGGTGATGAACTGAGAAGACCCTGGGCATGGTGTTTTCTAGTGTTCCCACCCTAGTCAGTTTAAGCAGCTGCTATGGACAGCATCAGTGGGGGGGGGGTGGGGGGTGTCCTTTCCCTATTCTTTAAGCATTAGGGTGGTATTGGATTGGTGGCACTTGGCCAAGGAGTAGGTGAAGTTATGTCTGTCTGCCATTATCCCTTCCACACAATGCCTCTGGTCTTCAGAAGTTTCTGGGGAAATGAAAATGGCATGCAGACTCACCTGCTACTTCAGAACAGAGCGGGGGGCTGAGCCCTGCTACCCTACTCTTCTGCTAAAAATCTGTTTAAAAGGACTTGGTGGAGAGAAGGAAGGATGCCAGTGTGGGACCTCATCCTGGATGTTTCCTCCAGGGCCCTTCAGTGCCAGCATTTCCCCACCCCATGCCAAGTGGGGAGGCTGGTTCTGGAATTAACAGTTTGGTGACTAATCCCTGTGTTTTCTCCCTGCTGCTTTAATTTTTCATTAATTCTTTGGGAAACATTCAGGACCTCATGAATTCTTACTACAGTACTTTCAGTTAATGTCATGCATCTGTTGAAATAGGCAGTTGCTTATGTAAATAAACCAGATAATTTAAAATTTGTATGATTCCTGTAAGTGGAAATCAAGTATTGTGCTATACAGACAGAATTTAATTTTGACTGGAGTTGTAATCTTAAACATATTTACTAGGGAGTAACCCTACTTAGCTCAGAGGGATGTACTTCTGAGTGAACATGGTGAGGGTTGCCCTGTGGGTTACCTGGAGATGTTTGTTGCAGGCCTAGGTGTGTGTGGAGGGGGAGGAATCGGGCCTTTGGTCTTTGTGATAGCTGTTGGGTCCCAGTTTCTGAAAGCTAGTTGGATTTTGTAGAACCTCTCCCCAACTAAAGGCATTGTTTTGCTCCACATGGAGAGTGCATAGTTTGGAGGCTTAAAACTGCCAGGGGCCAAAGGTTGCAGTGGCTCAGCCACTGTGCCAAAATGATTGCTGTGATTTACTGCTTAATTAATTTCCTGCCCTCCCTTTTCTTTATGCCACCATTGGTAGCCTGTTCATTACAGTGAAGGCAGCAAGGTGTTTTGCAGAAACTAGTTTAGTTTTCAACCATTTCCCTTCTGTCCTTCAAAGGAGAGAGAAAAGGAAGCACTGATCACAAGTGCAGAAGTCTGTGGTGCTCCATGCAGTGCATTTCTAAGAAATTCTCATAAGCCTCATCCTTCCTATGTTGCCCACAATGTTTTGCCCCACCCCACTCAGTTTCAGATGTGCTCATGGTGAATGCTAGCAATACAAATGCTGTCCCAAGAAAAAGTTTTTAAAAAGTAAAAGAAATTGTAAGCAGCAATTCATGGTTGCTTGCAAAATGTAAATTGAGTATAGGTTGCCTGCAGTCTCTCCTGTAAGACTTACTTGGGAGTAAGTGACACTGAACATAGGATGGCACTTTTAGGTACACATTGTGCTTGTAAGTCTTTCTATTTAAGGATCTTTCAATGATTATAAATAACTTGGTTGATGAATAAAGGACATGCATATCAAATCTGCAGATGATACCAAATTAGTAGTTAATACCCCAGAGGACAGGATCAGAATTCAAAATGACCGGAACAGATTAGAGACATGGGGCCAATGTGTCAAAATGAATTTCAACAGGGAGAAATGTAAGATACTACACTTAGGCAGACATTTTTTTTAAATGCACATATATAGGATGGGGACACTTGGCTTGACAACAGTACATGTGAAAGAGATCTAGGAAGACTCCCAGTAGACCACAAGTTGAACATGAGTCAGCAGTGTGAGGTGGCAGCTAAAAAATCCAACATGATTCTAGGCTGCATCAATAGGGGTGTAGTGTCTAGACCAGTGATTCCCACACTTTGGTCTTCCAGATGTTTTGGACTTCAGCTCTCAGGATTCCTGACTGTTCACCAAGCTGGCTGGGGTTTTTGAAGTCCAAAATACCTGGAGGACACAAGTTTGGGAATCACTGGTCTAGACTGAGGGAAGTAATAGTATCATTCTTTTATGCTTTGGTAAAACCTCAGCTTGAATATTATCTCTAGTTCTGGGCACCACATTTCAACAAGGATATGGACAAGTTGGAGCATGTCCAGAGGAAGGCAACCAAAATGATGAAAGACCTGGAAACCTATGAGGAACGCCTTAGGAAACTGAATATGTTTAGCCTGGAGAAGAGAAGGATAATAATAATAATAATAATAATAATAATAATAATAATAATAATAATAAT